>NC_086445.1:918492158-918806658 GCF_028390025.1 Pseudophryne corroboree
GCAGTCAGTTTCGCAGT
This sequence comes from Pseudophryne corroboree, assembly GCF_028390025.1. Taxonomy (NCBI): domain Eukaryota; kingdom Metazoa; phylum Chordata; class Amphibia; order Anura; family Myobatrachidae; genus Pseudophryne; species Pseudophryne corroboree. Next base: position 918,492,176 of record NC_086445.1, read on the forward strand.
TAATTTGTCCCATGTTTGCAGTGAAGTGCGTGTAGATGGAAGTGTTGATAGAGAAGGTGGGCGAAGGCTCTTAGGGGTATGTAGGATGTCCCCCAACGGGTAAGCCGTGCACGCTTGTCTTTCCAGCTTAGCCCATCCCAGGTTTAATCCAGCTGCCCCAAACATCCTTACATGTGCTAATGTACACGCCTCATGGTAAAGTGCAAGGTCTGGCATCGCCAGTCCTCCCAAAGCCTTGGGTAGGACCATTCGAGTGCGTGCTATTTTAGGGGCCCGGGCTGCCCATATGTACTTTACCATAATGGCCGTAAATTTGTCAATGTATCGTTTGGGAAAAGATACATCAACTTGGGAAGGAGGGACATTTTGAACGCAGCTAAGCGTTCAAGCCAAGAAATATCATAAAGCGCCCAGGATCTGGTTAAAATTGTGAGCGAGATAAGGAGGGGATTAAGATTTTCCTCCAGTACCGTGTCTATTTTAGGGGATATAGAAACACCTAAGTAGGTAAGAGACGAAGTTTGCCAGTTATAGGGATATTTTGATTGGAGGGTGGCAAGAGAGTCAGAGAGGTTAATTGGCAGAGCATCCGTTTTTGCAGTATTGAGCTTATAATAAGAGGCTCTACTATAATCATCTAATAAGGAGTGTAAGTGGGGCAGGGACTCTATGGGATCTGTGACAAATAGCAAAACATCATCAGCGAAAAGACACAATTTATGCGACTGGGGCCCAAGGGAAACACCAGGGAACAGGGGGCTGAGGCGGATTTTCGCTGCCAGAGGTTCTATAGCGAGCGCAAATATTAGCGGGGACAGGGGGCAGCCCTGTCTCGTGCCGTTGGTAATGGGAAATACGTCTGATAAGAAGCCATTGCTAAACACCCGAGCCGAGGGGCAGTGGTATAAAGCAAGCATGCCGGAGAGAATACGCCCGCTGAAGCCAAATTTAGATAAAACAGATTTCATATATGGCCAACCCAACCGATCAAATGCCTTCTCCGCATCCAGGGATAGCAGGAGAAGGCCCCGATCAGACGGTAAAGAATCAAGAAGATCAAAGACTCTGCGGGTGTTATCCGACGCCTGCCTTCCCGGTATAAACCCCACCTGGTCCTGGTGGATCAAGGTAGGTAAGAAGAGTTTAACTCGGGTGGCAATAAGCTTGGCAAATAATTTAATGTCGCCATTCAATAACGCTATGGGGCGGTAATTCTGGCACGAAGAGGGGTCCTTCCCTGGTTTAGGTAACGTCACCACCTGTGCCTCCAGCATCTCCCTGGGGGGGGTACCCGTCTCAGTTATGTCATTAAAAACGTTGGTCAATGTGGGTGTTAGAAGTCCCTGATACATTTTATAAAAATCGTTTATGAAACCGTCTGGTCCCGGAGCTTTACCTGAGGGCAGCGACCGTATTGCCTCCATAACTTCCTCCAAGGCCCAGGGAGCATTCAAAAGCTCTACCTGGGCCTCCGACAAAGAAGGGAGGTGCAAGGAACTTAAAAAACTATCAATGGACGCTGCTGTAGGTTGTTGGGTGGTAGGGTCCGACGAGAGATTGTACAGTCGGGCATAATAATGGGCAAATTGATTTGAGATATCCAAGGGATTGGAAACTTTTAAACCGGAGGGGGACATCAGGAATTTAATTTTATTCCGAGCTTGTTGGGATCGTAATTTTCGGGCCAGTAATCTGCCCGGTCTATTACCCGCTATATAAAATCTCTTGCGCAATCTATTCAAAGCTTGTTGTGTTCGGGCCATTAAGAGTTTCTGCAATTGGCCCCGTATCTCGGCAAGCTCCTTTCTAACAGACAGAGACGGGGTTTGTTTGTTTTGGTCTTCCAAGCATTTTAATTTAGCTTCCAAATCGTTTTGTAATTGAGCTGATTGACGCTTTAGTAATGCCCCAGCTTGAATAGCCGCTCCCCGAACTACAGCTTTTAAGGCACACCAGTGATTACATGTGGACGTGTCAGAGGGGGCATTGGACAGTAAATAGCCTGATATACTATCCTCAATCATCTTTTTAGATACATGGTTGGAGAGCAGGTGGGGGGATAGTCGCCACGGGTGGGGAGGTAGGGACTGTCTATCAAGATCCCACCGGCAAAGTATCGGGGCATGGTCTGACCATGTTATGGGAAGGATGTCCACTGAGCGGATGTGCTGCAGAGTCCATTTGTCACAGAAAGTGATATCAATGCGTGAGTATGAGTTATGTACCGGTGAATAAAAGGTGTAATCCCTTGCTGAAGGATTCTGGACTCTCCATATGTCGTATAGGTCAAATTCGTTCACTAACGTCCTAAACCCAGTGGAAGCTGGGGAGGGGGGGGCCGAGCGTAGTGGAACACCTCTCGGAGATCTATCCAAGGTTGGATCTAAGACTAGGTTAAAGTCTCCCAAAACTATCAAGGAACCTTTACGAATTGCTTGAATTTTGGTGAATAATTTGCGCAAAAAGGGAAGTTGGTTGGCATTAGGGGCATATACCGATACTATCGTCACCAGTTTATCAGCTAACAGGCCTTGCACTATGAGGTATCTGCCATTTTTATCAGACGCCTGTGCTTGCAACACAAAGGGTGTTTTTGCACCGTTTAGAATCGCCACCCCATTACGCTTAAACGGGCCATTTGCAAAAAACCGCTGGGGATATCTTTGGTCGCCAAAGACCGGGGGTTTCAAAGCTGAGAAGTGGGTCTCTTGTACCGCTGCAATATCCACCTTCTGTTTAAAAAAGTATGTAAGGGCCAATCTCCTCTTATTAGGGGAGTTTAACCCCTTAACATTCAAAGACAAAATCCGAACCATGGTTTAGATAGATGAAATGCATGTCAGCAGTCTCCACCAATCGTACAGTGAACCACCGGCCTAACTCATTACCAAATAGTAGATGTTTCCCAGGAAAAAATAGCTGACAAAAAAGAAACAGGGGAAAAGAGGTACATGGGTGTAAACTAAAATTGGGCATAAATAACAGGGGAATAAACCAAGAAGGCCCTGTATATCGGGCCTGCATAGCTACTGCAAGGGGAGGAACAGGTGCAGTAGAATAACAAGAGGAAGGGGGTGATGTGGCCTGACGCCACCACTCATGCCACCCGTTTATATACTATTAAAATAATTCCGATTTATCACATTCGGGACAGCTAATCAACCGAGGTGCTTAGAATTAATAAGTAACATAACCTAAACAGCAATTAAACAGAACCTTTAGGCAGAGAGAGAACGTAAAAACTCAACACATACATCACATTGACATATCAAAAATTACTTTGTGCACGATTGGGTCGTCGTATAACTCACATAGTCCCAGGGGATAGCCCCAATCGCAAGGTATAGTCCTGAACAGGAAACGACCAACAATCCGGTGTAATCAAGATATTTTAGCCAACAGAAGGGGTCAAGCGATTCAATGAGTAGACCACTCGGCTCGTATTCCAGGGCGACTGCCAAGGCCCTGGGGCTGTTTAACGGAGATGTCCCAGTCCGACAGTAGCTTGATACCGGCATCCAGAGAGGAAACGACATACGAGGATCCGTCGCTAGTGATGATCAGCTTCACCGGGAAACCCCATCTGTAGGGTATGTCGTTAGCACGTAGTGCTGTCGTTATCGGAGCCAGGTTTCTTCTTTTCGCCATTGTTACAGCTGAGAAGTCTTGGAAGATTTGGAGTCCTCCCAGAACATCAGAATCTCCTACATTTCTTGACGCTTTAAGGATCTTTTCTTTGGTAGAAAAGAAGTGGATGCGTAGTAGAGTGTCTCTGGGAAGATCGTTAGAGACCGTACGCGGGCGAGGCAAACGGTGTATACGGTCGATAAGTAAATCACGAGTGTCAGCGTCTGGCAACAGCTTGCGAAAAACGGTCATGGTGTAGCCTTCCAATTCCGAGTTAGTCACAGAGTCCGGAATGCCTCTTATTTTAACGTTGTTCCGGCGGGAACGGTCCTCCATATCCGCCATCTTATCTCGTAGCGCGTCCAGGTCGGCCCTCTGCTGGTCATGTGCGGTGATGAGATCGTTGTGGGAGGACACAAGTTCCTCCATCTTATGCTCCAAATGATCTGTACGGTTTCCAACCTCGGTTAAGTCTGTCTTGACTTCTCTAATAGCCGCTGTAAGATCGGTAGTTAGATCAGATTTAAACGCCACCAGGATCTGACATAGGGATTTCACCGTCAGGGGCGCCTCAGAGTCCACATCTATGCCAGCAATCGACATGGTGCCCAGTGAGTTGCTTGATTTCAGAGGGGTCGAGGCAGTAGCCGGGCGTTCCCCCCGAGGGGATGATGAGGTCAGAGGTGATTTCTGTTTAGGAAAAGACACTTTAGGTGGCAGTGCTCCTTTTACCTTTTTAGGGGCCATGATAAAGGAGCTCGGAGGTAGTTGTAAAGGACCAGGACAGGCGTAGCGGTAGGTAAATTTATTCACAGAGATGCGGAACACGGAGGACCGTCAGGTGTCGGACACATTAAACATGAGTGGTGGAGGGAGGTGAGAAAGGGTCACATCAGAGGTTCACTGCAGCATCCCACTAAGCTGCCTGTAACAGAACCAGGGTGTATCAATTGGTGATAAAATATGCACTCACCCTGCACCTGAACCCAGGGATGTTGGAGATGCAGGAGATGTCAGCTCCAGAAGCAGCACAGATTTTCCAAGATGGCCGCCGAGGCCTCTAAGTGCCAGATCTGCTGCTGCTGTTGGAGCTCCTTGTGTGGGTCACTCAGGGCAGACTTCCACCCCCAGCTCCGTGCCCTGGGGTCCGGAGGTGTTTGCAGGCACTGCAGGAGGCTGGGGAGGCGTTCGCGGCCGCTTACTTCCGGTGCGCGAATCGCGCGTCCTCTGGAGCTCAATTCCCGGGTGCGGCGCGTACTCGAGCCCCCGGCTTCCGGACCCGACTAGGCCGCAACCCGCAGGGACTTGCAGGAACGTCCCCCGGCTCCGCGGCTCCTCGAATCAGGTACAGGGGGGCCCCAGGGGGGATAGTAGGGAACTGTGAAGTATGTATAAGGGGCTAGGGCAGGTATAAATTTGGCAATTAGCCCTCTGAAGTGGGAGCCCAGTGCAAGGACGTCTGGTCACCACGTAGGCCACGCCCCCTACTGTTTTTTGCCATTTTAAGGTAATCTAATTGCAGCCCAGGGCGCCCCCCCCAGCGCCCTGCACCCATCAGTGACCGGAGTATGTGGTGTGCATGGGGAGCAATGGCGCACAGCTGCAGTGCTGTGCGCTACCTTAATGAAGACCGGAGTCTTCAGCCGCCGATTTCCAGGACGTTCTTCTTGCTTCTGGCTCTGCAAGGGGGACGGCGGCGCGGCTCCGGGACCGGACGACCAAGGCTGGGCCTGTGTTCGATCCCTCTGGAGCTAATGGTGTCCAGTAGCCTAGAAGCCCAAGCTAGCTGCAAGCAGGTAGGTTCGCTTCTCTCCCCTAAGTCCCTCGTAGCAGTGAGTCTGTTGCCAGCAGGTCTCACTGAAAATAAAAAACCTAATAAATACTTTCTTTTCTAGGAGCTCAGGAGAGCCCCTAGTGTGCAACCAGCTCGAGCCGGGCTCAGATTCTAACTGAGGTCTGGAGGAGGGGCATAGAGGGAGGAGCCAGTGCATACCAGTAGTCCTAATTCTTTCTTAGAGTGCCCAGTCTCCTGCGGAGCCCGTCTATTCCCCATGGTCCTTACGGAGTTCCCAGCATCCACTAGGACGTCAGAGAAAGATTGGTGCACAAATAGTTTATGACTTATAATTCCACCATCATTATAAGCTGCAGAAATCACTGTGTACGCTCTGCAAATACACTTGTTGCTTTTTGTGCTGGACTGCATGTTTGTACAAGAGCCCTGCGTTTCACTGGTGCCTGTGGATGATGTCATTTTACCCAATAGTGATACAGCAAATGACAATCCTATTGCCAGGACTGGAACTCACATAATAATTATAGGTGTCTAAAAGGTAAAACACAAGCTACATTTGATTTGGGGGTTAATTTTATTGTGTATTACATTTACAAACGTAACCTATAAAGCTTCTGCAAATCTTGAGAGGTTAGGAAGTAATCTACAGTACAAAAAATATATAATCGGATATAAATAGGTAAAAAAATTACAAAATGGAACCACTGTTTTTTATCCACGTTAATATAGATAAACATAAATAACATATACCGACATCATATCAGAAGACTACAAAATATTGTACCGTACCATAAGTATTTAATTAGAACGTAAAAAAGTGAAATCTGGAGTGCAGGTCATGGGTGTCCACACTGTGTTAGCAAAGGAAAAATATGTTAAGATGATCAACTCATGATAAAGTGTTTCCCTTCAAGCCAGTCCCACACTGAATATTTTAAATAGTATAGGACTGGTCATAAGGGGATCACTTTGGCATGCAGAGGTTCCAATGTCTTTTTGTTTACTGCCATTACCATCAGGGACCGAAATAACTGAATTATTAAAATGTCATTATTAATTAAAAAAACAAACCCCAAAAACAGCATTTTCCCCTCAACCTAGATCTCCTCAGGCAATTCTCGTTTACCAGGTGTCATCCTAAAAGCAGTCATAAATATGGTACATTAAGTCTATGGTCTGCAGCCTCAAGACGAGGGAGATCTTCCCACTGGTTGAAATGAATCAGGGTAGGTAAAATGGCGTCCAAGCTTGAGGCTACACCTTTGCCAAATATTTTTTAATCCACGTTTTAGACTGAGACAGTCCACAAATGAGTACAAAAGGCTGAGTATCTACCTTCCCTGGGATTACTGTGGCATGAAGAGGATTCATTGTCTTTTTACCGCCATACCAATAGTGGCCATAATAAACACAATTGAAATGAAACATTAAAATATCATTACTAATGAAAACATTTTTCCCTCAACCTGGAACTCCTTAGGCAATTCTTGTATAACCAGGGTCACCTTAATATGATCATGGACAAAAAGGCAGCTAAATTACACAAATGGACCCCACAACACTTTCACAGAAATAAGACTCTCACCCATACAAAAACCACACTCAGATTGCCATTTCCCATCTTACAGACTCTTCTGGTCAATCCAGTTACAACCCAAAGCTGATTGCTATAGAATTCCATACTTCCGCCATGAGTCCGAATCATCTGCTCACCCAATATTACAGTGAAGATTACTGGAATCCCTATAAATAAATAAATTTTAAATAATTGTTTGTAAAATTAACATTATTGTACAAATACTGTATCGTAAGAACTTTTGGCTCAAATCACTTCTGATACTGCAGGATAAAGTGTAGCCTGATCACACTCACAGCATGCATTATGCCAGCAATGCCAGTTTGCGATTAAGTAATACCATGTACAGTGCATCCAGAAAGTATTCACAGCGCTTCACTTTTTCCACATTTTGTTATGTTACAGCCTTATTCCAAAATGGAATAAATTAATGTTTTCCCTCAAAATTCTACACACAATACCCCATAATGACAATGTGAAAGTTTTTTTTAGATTTTTGCTAATGTATTAAAAATAAAAACTAAGAAATCACATGTACATAAGTATTCACAGCCTTTGCTCAATACTTTGTTGATGCACCTTTGGCAGCAATTACAGTCTCAAGTCTTTTTGAATACGATGCCACAAGCTCGGCACACCTATCTTTGGGCAGTTTCGCCCATTCCTCTTTGCAGCACCTCTCAAGCGCCATCAGGTTGGATGGGAAGCGTCGGTGCTCAGCCATTTTCAGATCTCTCCAGAGATGTTCAATCGGATTCAAGTCTGGGCTCTGACTGGGCCACTCAAGGACATTCACAGTGTTGTCCTAAAGCCACTCCTTTGATATCTTGGCTGTGTGCTTAGGGTCGTTGTCCTGCTGAAAGATAAACCGTCGCCCCAGTCTGAGGTCAAGAGCGCTCTGGAGCAGGTTTTCATCCAGGATGTCTCTGTACATTGCTACATTCATCTTTCCCTCTATCCTGACTAGTCTCCCAGTTCCTGCCGCTGAAAAACATCCTCACAGCATGATGCAGCCACCATCATGCTTCACTGTAGGGATGGTATTGGCCTGGTGTTGAGCGGTGCCTGGTTTCCTCAAAACATGATGCCTGGCATTCACGCTAAAGAGTTCAATCTTTGTCTCATTAGACCAGAGAATTTTGTTGCTCATTGAAACATAGAATTTGACGGCAGATAAGAACCACTTGGCCCATCTAGTCTGACCCTTTTTTTTTATCCTTTAGGCAATCTCAACCCTTTTTGAACCTTAATTCTATGTAAGGATATTCATATGCCTATCCCAAGCATGTTTAAATTGCTCTACAGTCTTAGCTTCTACCACCTCTGATGGGAGGCTATTCCACTTATCCACTACCCTTACTGTGAAGTAATTTTTCCTTAAATTTCCCCTTAACCTCCCCCCCTCCAGTCTCAGTGTATGTCCTCGAGTTCTAATACTTCTCTTCCTTTGAAGAATGTTTCCCTCCTGAACTTTGTTAAGACCCTTGATATATTTGAAAGTGTCTATCATGTCCCCCCTTTCCCTTCTCGCCTCCAAACTATACATGTTAAGATCTTTTAGCCTTTCCGGGTAAGTTTTGTGATGTAGGCCATGCACCATTTTAGTTGCCCTTCTTTATACACTCTCTATTGTATTTATATCCTTCTGCAGATATGGTCTCCAGAACTGGATACAGTATTCCAGATGGGGCCGCACCAATGACCTATACAGTGGCATTATCACTTCTTTTTTCCTGTTACTGATTCCTCTCCCTATGCAACCAAGCATCTGACTTGCCTTTCTCATTGCTTTGTTGCATTGCTTTCCTGCCTTCAAGTTACTTGAAATAGTGACTCCTAAATCCCTTTCCTCCTCAGTAGTTTCCATTATAGTATCCTTGATACTATATTTAGCCTTTGGATTTTTGAGACCCAAGTGCATGATTTTGCATTTTTTAGCATTAAACTGTAGTTGCCACGTTCTTGACCATTTCTCAAGCCTACCTAGGTCATCAATCATTTGTTTTACCCCTCCCGGTGTGTCTACCCTGTTGCATATCTTTGTATCATCTGCAAAAAGGCATACCTTCCCTTCAATACCATCTGCAATGTCACCAACAAAGATATTAAAAGAGAACTGGACCAAGTACAGATCCCTGGGGTACTCCACTGGTAACAATTCCCTCCATAGATTGCACTCCATTAACTACAACCGTCTGTTTCCTATCCTGCAACCAGGTTCTTATCCATGTAACTGTTTTATAATCCACCCCCACGCTTTCAAGTTTATTTAGCAGTCTGCGATGTGGGACAGTGTCAAATGCCTTACTAAAATCTTGATATGCTACATCTACAGCTCCCCCTTGATCTATTATTTTCATCAGTCAAAAAAGCCAATAAGATTGGTTTGGCATGATCTCCCACCAGTAAATCCATGCTGTTTTGGATCCTGTAAGTTGTTTGATTTAAGGTATTCCACAACTCTTTCTTTTAATAGTTTTTCCATTACTTTCCCTACTACTGATGTAAGGCTTACTGGTCTGTAGTTACTTGCTTCTTCCTTGCTTCCACTTTTGTGCAGTGGAAATACATTTGCTCTTTTCAAGTCCTCTGGAATAGCACCTGTATTTAGTGACTGGTTAAATAATTCTGTTAAAGGTGTAACCAGCACATCTTTTAGCTCTTTGAGTATCCTTGGGTGTATCCCATCTGGTCCCATTGATTTATCCACTTTTAGTTTTGAAAGTTCTGTTAGGACCTTCTCCTCTGTAAATGTACTTTCATCTGCTTTATTTTTATGAATGTCCATGCAACTTAACTGTGGCCCCATCCCTCTTCTGTAGTAAATACTGAGCAAAAATAATTATTTAGGTGATCTGCTATTGCCTTGTCTCCCTCCACCAAATGCTCACTCTCTGTCTTAAGTCTTATTATTCCTCCATTTGATTTTCTCCTTTCACTTATATACTTATAAAAAGATTTGCCCCCTTTATCTACTGACTGGGCCATTTTCTCCTCAGCTTCTGCCTTTGCACGTCTGATCACTTTCTTAGCATCCTTCCGTCTGGTACGAGAGTCCTTCAGGTGCATTTTGGCAATCTCCAGGTGGGCTGCCATGTGCTTTTTACTAAGGCGTGGCTTCCGTCTGGCCACTCTACCATACAGGCCTGATTGGTGGATTGCTGCAGAGGTGGTTGTCCTTCTGGAAGGTTCTCCTCTCTCCACAGAGGAATGCTGTAGCTCTGACAGAGTGACCATCGTGGTCTTGGTCACTTACCTGACTAGGGCCCTTCTACCCAGATCGCTCAGTTTAGACAGCTGGCTAGCTCTAGGAAGAGTCCTGGTGATTCCGAACTTCTTCCATTTTTCGGATGATGGAGGCCACTGTGCTCATTGGGACCTTCAAAAGGAGCAAATATTTTTCTGTACTCTTCCCCAGATTTGTGCCTCAAGACAATCCTGTCTCAGAGGTCTACAGACAATTCCTTTGACTTCTTGCTTGGTTCGTGCTCAGATATGCACTGTCAAGTGTGGGACCTTATATAGACAGGTGTGTGCCTTTCCAAAGCATGTCCAATCAACTGAACCAAAGGTGGACTCCAGTGAAGCTGTAGGAACATCTCAAGGATGATCAGTGGAAACAGGATGCACTGAGATCAATCTTGAGCTTCATGGCAAAGGTTGTGAATAGTTATGTACATGTGATTTCTTAATTTTTTTATTTTTAATAAATTTGCAAAAAAAAACCAAAAAAAACGTTTTTCACGTTGTCATTATGGGGTATTGTGTGTCGAATTTTGAGGGGAAAAATAGGATTTTAATACCTACCGGTAAATCCTTTTCTCTTAGTCCGTAGAGGATGCTGGGGTCACTTCAAGAACCATGGGGTATAGACGGGATCCGAGACATGGGCACTTTAAGACTTTCAAATGGTGTGACCTGGCTCCTCCCTCTATGCCCCTCCTCCAGACTCCAGTTTAAGGAACTGTGCCCAGGGAGACGGACATTTCAAGGAAAGGATTTATAGTTAAACCACGGTGAGCATCTTACCAGCTCACACCTCAAGCATGCCGCAGAACGTGGCATTCAACAGAACACAAGCCAACGGCATGAAGAATTTTGTAGCAATATGCTGACAAAAAACGTAACACAACCTGTGTGTAACCACAACGAATAACTGCAGATACAGTACGCACTGGGACGGGCGCCCAGCATCCTCTACGGACTAAGAGAAAAGGATTTACCGGTAGGTATTAAAATCCTATTTTCTCATACGTACTAGAGGATGCTGGGGTCACTTCAAAGCTCTAGAATGGGCGGGAGAGTGCAGACGACTCTGCAGTACCGAATGACCAAACGTGAGGTCAACCTCGGCCAAGGCATTAAAAGTGTAAAACTTAGCCCAATTGTTTGCTAAATAGCTGCTCGGCAAAGTTGCAATGCTGATACTTCCCGGTCAACTGCCCCGGACGAGCCCACCTTTCTAGTAGAATGGTCCTTCACCTATTTTGGTAACGGCAATCCTGCCGTGAGATGAACATGCTGAATCGTACCACAGATCCAGCACGCAACAGTCTGCTTGGAAGCAGGACACCCAATCTTGCTGGGAGCAAACAGGACAAACAGAGCCTGTGTTCCTAAACGGAGCCGTCCTGGCGACATAAATTTTCAAAACTCTGACCACCTGCAGAGACTTCGATTCAGCGAAGGCGTCCGTAGCCACAGGCACCACAATAGGTTGGTACATGTGGAAAGAAAAAAACCACCTTTGGTAGAAAATGTTGACGAGTCTCCAACTCTGCTCTATCTTCATGGAAGATCAAATAAGGTCTCTTGTGAGACCAGACCGCCAACTCAGACACTCGCCTTGCGTATGCCAAGGCCAACCTGACGACCACTTTACAAGTGAGGAATTTCACTCCGCCTTATGTAAAGGTTCAAACCAATGTGATTGAAGGAACTGCAGCACCCCATTAAGATCCCCTGGTGTCACAGGGGACACAAAAGGAGGTTGGATGTGCAACACTCCCTTCACGACAGTCTGAACTTCTGAAAGGGAGAAAACCGATAAGGCCGATTTTAATTGCTGAAAATCTGCCGTAGGAGTCTTCTTGGATTCACTTCAAGAAGAAAACTTATTTTCTCCAAAAACGGTAGTAATGTTTAGACGTTACCCCTGTTCTAATCCGAATAAGTGTGGAAACTACTTACGTGGGAATACCCTTACGGACTAGGATCTGACGTTCAACCGCCATGTCGTCAAACGTAGCCGCGGTAAGTCCTAATACACTCAAGGACCCTGCCGCAACAGTTCCTCGCGCAAAGGAAAAAGGCCAGGGATCTCCTATGAGTAATTCCTGAGATCTGGATACCAAGCTCTCCTTTGCCAGTCTAGGACCATGAGGCTCGTCCGAATTTCTTTTTTATGAACCCAGAACTTTTGGAACGAGAGAAAACGTAGGAAATACATATACCGACTGAAAACATCCATGGTGTCACCAGTGCCTTCACTGTTCCTGTTTGAGGGTCCCTTGACCTGGAACTCTGAAGCTTTTTGTTGAGAAGAAATGCCATCATTCCATCATTCCTACGACATATCATCCCAACGACATGTCACCCCTTCGAAGACTACTTGGAGGAGGTCTGCTGAGGAAGTCTGCTTCCCAGTCATCCACTCCTGTAACGAACATCGCTGACAAAGCGCTTGTATGATTTTCCGCCCAGCGGAAAATCCTTGTGGCTTCTGCCATTGCTGTTCTGCTTTTCGTTGTAGAAAATCGTTGTAAACGGCCCTTAACTCTAGACCGTTCATGTGGTGACAAGTTTCTTAACTTGACCATCTTAAGTTTTCCCCCATGAGTGACTGCCCCCCCCCACCTCGGAGGCTTGCATCCGTGGTCACTAGGATCCAGTCCTGGATCCTGACCCTGCGTCCCTCTAGGAGGTGAGAACTGCGCAGCCACCACAGGAGTGAGATTCTGGTCTTGGAAGACAGGATTATCCTCCGGTGTATGTGTAGGTGGGAACCGGACCACTTTTTATTATTATTTATTTATTACCAGTTATTTATATAGCGCACACATATTCCGCAGCGCTTTACAGAGAATTGGCCATTCACATCAGTCCCTGCCCCAGTGGAGCTTACAATCTATATTCCCTATCACATGTACACGCACACACATTCACATTGGGAGCCAATTAACCTGCCAGTATATTTTTGGATTGTGGGAGGAAACCGGAGTACCCGGAGGAAACCCACGCAAGTACGGGGAGAATATACAAACTCCACACAGTTAGGGCCATGGTGGGAATTGAACCCATGACCTCAGTGCTGTGAGGCAGTAATGCTAACCATTACACCATCCGTACTGCCACTTGTCCTACAGGTCCCTCTGGAACACCCTGGCATGGAACCTGCCAAATTGAGTGGCCTCATAGGCCGCAACCATATTTTCCAGCAACCGAATGTATTGATGAAATGACACTCTTGCTGGTCTCGGAATTTGTTTGACCAGACTCTGGATCTCCAGAGTCTTTTCCACTGGAAGAAAAATAGGATTTTGGTACTTACCAGGTAAAACCTTTTCTTTGAATCCATAGGGGGCACTGGAGTACTCTTGGGATATGGATGGTGCGTAGCAGGGAAGGCACATTTAAATATTTAAATGTGTAACCCTCCTCTTCCCTCCTCCATACTCCCAAGATCCTCAGTGTTTTTTACTGAGCCGAATAGGAGCGACAGAGAGGTGAACAATGGAGAATAACATATAACATTATAAACGGACAATAAAGTTGACACCTAACATAACGGACAGCTAGAAAGTTGTCACTATCATAGATAATTACTATAACATCAGAATTAGTTGGTGATAACGTGTCACCATAAGGTTTCTTGACCTTACTACAAACTAGTGAACAACTGCTCTGGGTGGGCGTCCAGTGCCCCCTATGGATTCAAAGAAAAGGATTTACCTGGTAAGTACCAAAATCCTATTTTCTTTTTCATCCACTAGGGGTCACTGGAGTACTCTTGGGACGTACCAAAGTTTCCCCCCGTGGGCGGGAGAGCTGTTTGGCACTTGTAACACTAGACGGCCAAAGCTAGATGCTGATGCCGTAAACATATTAACTTGTAAAAGTGCACAATCGTGTGCACTGATGACCATGTAGCCGCACTGCAAAGTTGTGTCGTAGAAACTCCACGACCTGCTGCCCATGATGTTCCCACAGAACATGGGGAATGAGCCGTAACTGACGTAGGCGGTTATAGCTTAGCACAAAGGAAAACCTGACGTATGGTCGGTGTAATCCACCTGGCTAAAATGTGTTTGGAAGCTGAGGAACCCAACCGGACTAGATTTTAACGAACAATAATGTATCAGTTTTACGTACTACTGATGTTCGGGCTACCTAAGCGCGTAGTACAGCCCAAGTAGCTGTTCCTGCAGTTCCTTATAATATTGGAACTATGATTGGTTGATTCAAGTGAAAAGATGATACTACCTTTGGTAGAAAAAACGGAAATAGTCAGAAATTCCGCACTCACTCATGAAACATTAAAACGATGGCAGGCACCCAATTGCGAAATACGCCTTGCCAAAGCTAAGTCTAGGAAAAACCTTGTTTCCCAAGTTAGAACTTAACCTCCACGTGTTATCAGGATTCAACGAAATCGAAAACATATTGAAGTTTCAAGGCACCATAGGCGGTATAAAAGGCGGAAGGACCTTGCAGGAAAGAGTAACCTGTTGGGCAAAAGCCAAACGCCTTGAAGGGAAATAGACAAGGCAGCGACCTGCACTCTTAGTGTCGATAAACATAGTCCTCCATCAAACAGAGTCTATAATCATAGCAAAAAACGAGAACCCTGAAGAACACAGCCACTTGTGATCTTCACACCACCCTATATAAGCTCGCCAATTACTAATAATGAGCTGCTGTAACTGGCTTCCTAGCAGGTAATCTGGTTAGTATAACAGATATTGGAAAGCCCTATTGTCTTAAGAGTGCGGTGTCAACCGCGACCCTGTGAACTCTGCCGCGCTTAATTTGGCAAAGGGAATGGTGTTGCATTAGGTGTATACGCAGCAGCCGCGGCCACAGATATGGTCTGTTGTTTGATCAGCATCAGCCACCCAAAATCGCTATTGTGAGAGCCCTCACTGCCACTGCCTTTGTTGTTTTGAACACATATTGTGTGCTTAATGATGATGGCGAGAAGCCATTAGATTCCGCTGTGGGTAACTGCACCTCTGGACTAACATTTGTAACACCTGTGAATATTAAAATACAAATTTGCACCTGGCGCTGTCACACCCAAAGTGAAAAGCAGCTACACTCTGAGGGATGATCCTAACCCCTCCACAACAGAATACAGCAAGCAAAAAACTTTCTCGTTTTTTGCTACCTGTGAATATTGTTTTTGTTTTTTCTTTCCCCGCATTACGGTGAATGAAAATGCTGAAGGTCGAGATCAACCGCTTTTGAGTAGTCGGGTTTCGGAACGAACACTGCCGACAATATTACTTGGTGATGCTCGGCACCATTTGGGATTACAGCAACTTGTCGCATAGCCCTGCGACGTCAAGTCCCTCTTTGTTTGGTGATTTATGCGACTGCCGTCGCGCTTGTAACTGAGGAATCACCTGAGACTGGAACACGTGAACTTCCTGTCGCTGTGTATTGTACATTGACTTGAGTACTAGGAAATTTATTGTCAGGCCTGGTGTGAAGATACACTATGTAGTATTACTACTGCGCAACTGAATGAGGTAAATCTAGACTCTGAACAGTCTCTCCACGGTGAGATTGAGTATGTGGTGGCATGAGAATAGTGATACACTGTTCTTAGATATAAGCGCATTATCTGATGAATGTCTGACCACTGCGGGATTCAGTAAAAAGAACATGAGTGCAACTTCCGGAAAAAAAAATGCTTATAAAGCTTACGTATGTTTTCTAACAGTCGCAAGCACAAGTGCACCAAGACTTCCTGTGGATCGAGCACAAATTGTATTAGCGAACGAATACCTTGTGCATTCTGTGTCTTAGGCATGAAATTCCTTGACACAAAACCTGGCTTGATTTGCAGAAATTGACCATCCAATCGGGCTGAAATAGCACATTGTACGTTAGTAAAGAAGTTTGAAGGAGTATTTGTTGAGACGGAGCTTTGATGATAAGGTTGTCTAAGCACACCATTATCACTACCTGGGATCTGAGAGTAGCTATTATCACAGACAGCACCCTTGTGACTACCCGAGGCGCTGACGAGAGGACAAATAATAGTGTCTCCCAACTGCATCAGGTATATGGTCTTCAGCATAGCGTGAAAGTACGGTTTGAGGGTTCATTAAGCGGAACTTCCGCTGTGATCGAATAGTTAACGTATTGGAAGGTTTTGACAATGATGAATTACTGGTGGCTACCCAACTTGTATCCACCCCCTGAATTGTCATATACTGTGGTATAGAGAATGTGACTCGCTTGTGTGAGTGAGATATATATGGTCTGGTATTGAATCGTCAGGTTGCAGCCTAGTTGATACTGGGAACCTGCGGCCAAAGATGGCTACTGTTAAGAATAGAGCCAGACTTGGACTTTGGTAAACTTTGCGAAATCTTTGACATAACATGTGCTCACACTGTAGCAGCCCAGACGGTGATATATATATATATATATTAAGGGTGTGTACACACGGTGAGATATTTTCTTTCGACTTTTACTATATAGTCAAAATCGCAAGAAAAGCCAGCGCAGAGTGTAAGGTGAAAGTCACCTTGCGATCCCGATTCGATTCCGATGCGCGGCCACGCCAGGTCGGCACCGCAAGAAAAGACAGACTGTGCAGACAAATCGATCCCTGCTAGATCGGCGTACTATCTAGTTCATCTCGCATGTCAATGACATCTCTTAGATATAGCCGCCTTACTACTTCTGAACTAAATGCGGGTAGATATCCGTATGCGGAGTTGTATTAACACTGTGCTCGTGGATGTCACTACGTAACACTCGAACAGTGACAAAAGTGTGTATAAACTAGAATCTAACACACATTAAGAAATTCAGAACAACACCCCGGAACCCTCTAGTGGCAGAGTGTTGTAGGCTACATTAAATTCCTGGAAGAAGAACCAGGAAGTAGCTGCAAAAATGGCCCCCAGCCATGTCTGTGGTACTACAGAAAAGAAATTGTAGTAATAACACTGAATGTACAAGATACTGAATTGCGGTCTACAGGACTGCCTCTGTGCGTTCTGACACATGCAATCCCTGACCGCAGGAATTTTATTTAAAATATGTAGTCAGTCACGTACTGATTGAGCCTTTTTAGGATCAATATGGTTATGATGGTTTGGATGTTGCCTTGGGAAAAAAACCCCAGCAAGACGTGGTAAACAATAGAACTTTATTTTAAACACTGAATTGTGGATCCACAGATCTGTAGGTTTCCGCTATCACAACCAATGGAACATCTGAAGATATGTTCCCCCAAAGGATAATTAAAAGCACACCAAGCCACTGGCTTGGCAGACCGAACGACGGTCAGTGGTGTAGTTGAAGACCAGCTATTGTAGAAGAGCCTCGGAAAGGCTGATGTCTAAAAGATTTGAACGCTGGTGTAGCGTGATTTCATTAGGAACTTGCAAGTGGTCGTAAACAGACTTTCACGCCGTAGGCAGAGATTAATTTCCCTAATTTTGGTGTCACCCTGATGCTGAAATCATACTAACCTGGCTGAGATCCATAGCAGCCATGCTTAAATACTCCGCCGTGATTAGCAAGAAGTAGAAAACCCTTTCTAGACAACACTCCCTGAGGCACATAAAAAAACACTGAGGATCCTGGGAGTATGGAGGAGGGAAGAGGAGGGTTACACATTTAAATATTTAAATGTGCCTTCCCTGCTACGCACCGTCCATATCCCAAGAGTACTCCAGTGAACCCTAGCGGATGAAAAAGAAAAACTCTTTGTAGTTCCGTGTCTTGTATTATTCCCAAACAGACAACAGCGTCGATGGGACCCACAGTGATTCTGGCAAGTTTAGGAGCTCACCCTGTTGTTGAAGAACTGTCAGGGAGAGTGCAATGTTTTGCACCAACTGGTTCCTTGAACTCGCCGTTATCAGGGGACCGTCCCAGTACGGGATAACTGTGACTCCTTACTAGCGACGGAGAATCGTCATTACCACCATCACCCTGGTGAAAATCCTTGGAGCCGTGATCAGACCAACGGCAACGTCTGAAACTGGTAATGACACCCCTGAATTGCAAGCCTAATGCGGAGGTTCTTTATGTCTACAGAGACCATGGAAAAAAATCCTTTTTTCAGATTGGAGATCACTGCCCTGAGAGATTCCATCTTGGATTTGAATTTCTTTAAGTAGAAAATGAGGGATTTCAGATTTAGGATTGGTCTGACCGAGCCGTCTGGTTTCGGGACCACGAAGAGGTTTGAATAAAAACCTTCTCCAGGGACAGGGGAAAAACAGGTCAATGACCTGATCCTGATACAACCTTTGTCTTGTGTCGCATACTACCTCCCCGTCCGGAGGAGAATCGGTAATTTGAAAAATTGGTGAGGGAAAACGTCTGGAAACTCCAGTATGTACCGTTGGGACACTATTCGTAAAACCCACGGGTCCAGGTCCGTTCGAGGACTGACTGAAGAGTCTTTAGACGTGGCCACACCGGTGTGGACTCCCGCAAGAGAGTCCCAGCGTCATGCGGTGGATGTGGCAGAACAGAGGATAATGTCTGCTCCTGTGATCATGAAGAGGTTGCGGGCCTCTTCCCTTTTCTCCTTCCTCCACCTGCAAAGAAAGGGGAATCAGTATCTATTGAGCCGAAATTACTGCATCCGACAAGGATGCGTCATCATCTGCTGTGAGGAAACATAGGGCAAGAAGGTAGACTTGCCAGCGGCAGCTGTCGAGATCAAATTAACTAGGCCTTCACCAAACCAGGCTTCACCTTCATAGGGCAGAGAGTCCATTTCTTCTCGGAGTCAGCATCAGCATTGCATTGGTGAATCCACAACGCCCTCCTAACCGAGACCGCCCTGGAATTGGCCTGAGAACCCAATAGTCCTATATCCCTTGCAGTTGCACGAAAGTATGCTGCAGTATCCTTGATATGACCCAACGTAAGGAGTATCCCATCTCTCCCGAGGGTATCTATATCGGATGACAAGGCAACCGACCATTTTTGAATACTACTACTCCCCCCTGCGCATGTAATGGCAGGTCTATCCAACGTACGCGTGGACACATAACTAGAAAATAACGTATTGTCCTGCATACGATCCGCTGGATTTGTGACAGGGCCCCGTGCAGAACAGGGGGTGACTCCCACTTTATTCTGTCCGCGGTGGGAAAAGAATAAACAATCAGAATCCACTTAAGGATTTGAAACCATCTTGTCAGGGCTGACCCAGACTTTCTCACACAGAGCACTCAGCACATGAGGAGGAATGTTACCTCAGCTTTCATTATAAATAAATATATATATATATATATATATATATATATATATATATACTGGGGAAAAAAGCTGCGGCACTCAGGGTCTTGTAAAGCAATCAAATGTGTATTGGCATCACAAAATAAAACAGGTGTTTTATTTTGTGATGCCAATACACATTTGATTGCTTTACAAGACCCTGAGTGCCGCAGCTTTTTTTTCCAGTATCCAGTTTTACTGATGGCACCGGGGCACGCAGACCCTATACAGGAGTGCCGGGTTATCTTCCATAAATATATATATATATATATATATATATATACATACCCATATACAGACCCTTTTGTCAGGAACAGCAGGGTCCCCAGTGACGTTAATACGTCCTTAATGTGCACTAATCATGTACTAAATGCTTTTTTTTTTTTTTGGTGGATCTAATCAGGAGACATTATGGTCGACATGGGAACCCGTATCCGTGTCGATATCAGGGAGTAATAACTGGGCAAAATAACCTTTTTTGCGACCCCCAGGGGTCTGAGGGAAATATAGCTATGATATTTCTACGTCTGTGTAAAGTCTGTCAGGACGACACAGATGGAGTTTGCCAGCTCACAACCCAGCGCTCAATCCCGGTTCTGAAACCCTTATATAATGCCTCAGACCTTATATTAACTTATATTGCATCAACTGTGCCCCCCCCCCCCCCTTAATGGTGCGCTTCAGCCCCGCTATTTTTTATTATATTTATACTGGCAGGGGTCAGGATTTAGTGCCTAGGCACTCATACCACTGTTCTAGTCACATATGAGGATTTATATGCTGCCCAGGGCGCCCCCCCGAGCCCTGCACCCTACAGTGCCGCTGTGTGTGGGAGCATGGCGTGCAGCGCAATCGCTGTGCGGTACCTCAGAAGCCGTCACTGAAGTCTTCTTTTCTTCTTCTACTCACCTGTCTTCTGACTTCTGGCTCTGCAAGGGGGGTGACGGCAGGCTCTGGGAATGAACCCCTAGACGTACCTAGTGTTCCAAACCCTGAGGAGCTAATGGTGTCCTGTAGCCAAAGAAGCAGAGCCTTTAAACTCACTAGATGTAGGTCTGACTTCTCTCCCCTAAGTCCCATGAAGCAGGGAGACTGTTGCCAGCAGTCCTCCCTGAAAATAAAAAACCTAACAAAGTATTTTCCGAGAAACTCAGTAGAGCTGCTCTGTGTGCATCCAGTGTGCCTGGGCACAGATTCGAAACTGGAGTCTGGAGGGGCATAGAGGGAGGAGCCAGGTCACACCATTTGAAAGTCTTAAAGTGCCCATGTCTCCTGTGGATCCAGTCAATACCCCATGGTTCTTGAACTGACCCCAGCATCCTCTAGGACGTATGAGAAATCAGGATTTTGGTACTTACCGATAAATCCCTTTCTCCGATCCCACAGGGGCCACTGGAGTGCAGATACAATGGGGATATAGTAGGCAGTAACTGGGAGCTGGCACTTTAAATTTATAACCATGTGACTAGCTCCTTCCCTACTATGTCCCCCCTCCAATCCAGTCTAGTTAAAACTGTGCCCGAGGAGAGCTGGATAAGACCAACGTTAAAGTAGGGGAGGTTCGCTAAGCCCTTTAAAACAGGATAACACCTAGGAAACCTGGAAACAAAGTGAAAGGATAACCTGAACAAAACGAGCAGCGTGTGGCTTGCAAACAAATAAGTGAAGCAGGGAAAACAGCGCAGGGTGGGCGTCCAGTGGCCCCTGTGGAATCGGAGAAAGGGATTTATCGGTAAGTACCAAAATCCTGATTTCTCCTTCATCCACTAGGGGCCACTGGAGTGCAGATACAATGGGGACGTCCCAGAGCTCCCAAGATGGGAGGGAGAGCGCTGAGATTCCTGCAAAACAGCCTGGCCAAACTGTGACACAGAGGCCGCAAAAGTGTCAAATCCTGTAAAACGTGACAAACGTATGATGGCCCGACCAAAGAGCATCGCGACAAAGTAGTCACGGAAACCCCGCGGGCGCCCGCCCTCGAAGGTCCCACAGAGCACGTAGAGTGCACCGAAATGGAAGACGGAGGCTCTCGAGCAACCGCCAAATAAGCCTGACTGATGGTCAGATGTATCCAACGGGCCACCGTCTGTTTGGAAACCGGCCATCCAGGACGGGAGCATCGTACAGAACAAATAAGAAATCAGACTTCCGAATAGGCGAAGTCCTCTCCACCGAGAGTTGGAGCGCCCTAACATCCAAAGATCTCGAATTTGGTGAATCTGCCGAGAGGGTCGAAAACCCAAGTGGCTGATTTATGTCACCAAGAGAAATGAAGGCGGCGGCTAAATGAAAAACCGAAGGGGAAACCTCTCGTCGTTCACACCAGGCCACAAAGTTTCCAAAGTGGTAATAGCGAAACGAAGTGACTGACTTCCGAGCTCGGAGCATAGTAGGTATAGCCTCTTAGAAGGTCTGGCTAACAGCCACGCCGTCAAACGAAGTCTGCGGAAGGCTGAACAAAGAAAAGGACCCCGTTGCAGTAGATCGTCCCGGAAAGGCAGGAGCCAAGGCTCCTCTACTGACAACAGGTGTAGGGCGGAGTTCTAAGTGCGCGGCCAATCTGGAGTCACTAGGAGGACAAGCGCGTATTCTCCCTTTATGCGTTGCGGAAACAGAGGTAGCAACAGGAAAAGAGGAAAGATAAACTAACCAGAAGTTCAAAGGAGCCGTGAGGGCATCCACGGCTACTGCCGCCAGGGCTCTCGTCCGAGAGTAGTAAAGAGGCCGTTAGAAAGTCAGTCGGAACGCCATGAGGCCGATCAGAGGTCTCTCCCATCGGCGGACCAGCTGACGAAACACTGGGGACTGAGTGTCCACTCACCCGGGTGCCTGACCTGGTGGCTGAGATAATCGAATTCCCGCTTTTCCACCCCTGGAATGAAGATCATTGTCTCTGCCCAGAGGAGGACGTTGGTGACCTATCTCAGCACCGCTCTTGACTGAAGAGAGAGAAGCTTGCCCTGAGGAAGGAAAAATCCCCTGACGGATAGTGTTGAGAATCATCCCGAAGAACAGAGACTGTGCGAGGGGCATAAAGGAGACCCGTGCCGATTCAGAAGATCCTGGGTTATCCGGATATTTTGAAGCAACATGTCTGCAGAGTGGGTTTCCAGCATTAGATTGTCCAGTTTACGGGACAACCGTCACTCCCTGCCCTTGAAGTAAGGCCATCCTGACTGCCATGACCTTTCTGAACACCCTGGGAGCGGAAGAGAGACTGAATGGAAGGGCTTGAAAGTGGAAATGAGCATACTGTATCGCGAACCTGAGAAAAATAAGAATTTACTTACCGATAATTCTATTTCTCATAGTCCGTAGTGGATGCTGGGGACTCCGTAAGGACCATGGGGAATAGCGGCTCCGCAGGAGACTGGGCACATCTAAAGAAAGCTTTAGGACTAACTGGTGTGCACTGGCTCCTCCCCCTATGACCCTCCTCCAAGCCTCAGTTAGGATACTGTGCCCGGACGAGCGTACACAATAAGGAAGGATTTTGAATCCCGGGTAAGACTCTTACCAGCCACACCAATCACACCGTACAACCTGTGATCTGAACCCAGTTAACAGTATGATAACAGAGGAGCCTCTGAAAAGATGGCTCCCAACAATAATAACCCGATTTTTGTAACAATAACTATGTACAAGTATTGCAGACAATCCGCACTTGGGATGGGCGCCCAGCATCCACTACGGACTATGAGAAATAGAATTATCGGTAAGTAAATTCTTATTTTCTCTAACGTCCTAAGTGGATGCTGGGGACTCCGTAAGGACCATGGGGATTATACCAAAGCTCCCAAACGGGCGGGAGAGTGCGGATGACTCTGCAGCACCGAATGAGAGAACTCCAGGTCCTCCTCAGCCAGGGTATCAAATTTGTAGAATTTAGCAAACGTGTTTGCCCCTGACCAAGTAGCTGCTCGGCAAAGTTGTAAAGCCGAGACCCCTCGGGCAGCCGCCCAAGATGAGCCCACTTTCCTTGTGGAACGGGCTTTTACAGATTTTAGCTGTGGCAGGCCTGCCACAGAATGTGCAAGCTGAATTGTACTACAAATCCAACGAGCAATAGTCTGCTTAGAAGCAGGAGCACCCAGCTTGTTGGGTGCATACAGGATAAACAGCGAGTCAGATTTCCTGACTCCAGCCGTCCTGGAAATATTTTCAGGGCCCTGACAACATCCAGCAACTTGGATTCCTCCAAGTCCCTAGTAGCCGCAGGCACCACAATAGGTTGGTTCAGGTGAAAACGCTGGAACCACCTTAGGGAGAAACTGAGGACGAGTCCTCAATTCCGCCCTGTCCGAATGGAAAATCAGATAAGGGCTTTTACAGGATAAAGCCGCCAATTCTGACACGCGCCTGGCCCAGGCCAGGGCCAACAGCATGACCACTTTCCATGTGAGATATTTTAACTCCACAGATTTAAGTGGTTCAAACCAATGTGACTTTTGGAACCCAAACTACATTGAGATCCCAAATTGCCACTGGAGGCACAAAAGGAGGCTGTATATGCAGTACCCCTTTTACAAACGTCTAAACTTCAGGGACTGAAGCTAGTTCTTTTTTGGAAGAAAATTGACAGAGCCGAAATCTGAACCTTAATGGACCCCAATTTCAGGCCCATAGACACTCCTGTTTGCAGGAAATGTAGGAATCGACCCAGTTGAATTTCCTCCGTCGGGCCTTACTGGCCTCGCAACATATTTTCGCCAATTGCGGTGATAATGTTTTTGCGGTTACATCCTTCCTGGCTTTAGATCAGGATATGGATGACTTCATCCGGAATGCCTTTTTTCCTTCAGGATCCGGTGTTCAACCGGCATGCCGTCAAACGCAGCCGCGGTAAGTCTTGGAACAGACAGGGTCCTTGCTGGAGCAGGTCCCTTCTTAGAGGTAGAGGCCACGGATCCTCCGTGAGCATCTCTTGAAGTTCCGGTTACCAAGTCCTTCTTGGCCAATCCGGAGCCACGAATATAGTGCTTTCTCCTCTCCATCTTATCAATCTCAGTACCTTGGGTATGAGAGGCAGAGGAGGGAACACATACACTGACTGGTACACCCACGGTGTTACCAGAGCGTCTACAACTATTGCCTGAGGGTCTCTTGACCTGGCGCAATACCTGTCGAGTTTTTTAATCATGTGGACGACTTCTGGGTGAAGTCCCCACTCTCCCGGGTGGAGGTCGTGCTGAGGAAGTCTGCTTCCCAGTTGTCCACTCCCGGAATGAATACTGCTGACAGTGCTATCACATGATTTTCCGCCCAGCGAAGAATCCCTGCAGCTTCTGCCATTGCCCTCCTGCTTCTTGTGCCACCCTGTCTGTTTACGTGGGTGACTGCCATGATGTTGTCCGACTGGATCAACACCGGCTGACCTTGAAGCAGAGGTCTTGCTAAGCTTAGAGCATTGTAAATGGCCCTTAGCTTCAGGATATTTATGTGAAGTGATGTATCCAGGTTTGACCCTAAGCCCTGGATATTCCTTCCCTGTGTGACTGCTCCCCAGCCTCGCAGGCTGGCATCCGTGGTCACCAGGACCCAGTCCTGAATGCCGAATCTGCGGCCCTCTAGAAGATGAGCACTCTGCAACCACCACAGGATGGATACCCTTGTCCTTGGTGACAGGGTTATCCGCTGATGCATCTGAAAATGCGACCCGGACCATTTGTCCAGTAGGTTCCACTGGAAAGTTCTTGCGTGGAATCTAACGAATGGGATTGCTTCGTAGGAAGCCACCATTTTTATCCAGAACCCTTGTGCATTGATGCACTGAGACTTGGTTCGGTTTTAGGAGGTTCCTGACTAGCTCGGATAACTCCCTGGCTTTCTCTTCCGGGAGAAACACCTTTTTTCTGGACTGTGTCCAGGAACATCCCTAGGAAACAGAAGACAAGTCGTCGGAACCAGCTGCGATTTTGGAATATTGAGAATCCAATCGTGCTGCCGCAACACTACCTGAGATAGTGCTACACCGACTTCCAACTGTTCCCTGGATCTTACCCTTATCAGGGAATCGTCCAAGTAAGGGATAACTAAAATTCCCTTCCTTCGAAGGGATATCATTTCGGCCAACCCCTTGGTAAAGACCCGGGGTGCCGTGGACCATCCCTACGGCAGCGTCTGAACTGATAGTGACAGTTCTGTACCATAACCTGAGGTACCCTTGGTGAGAAGGGTAAATTTTGACATGAAGGTAAGCATCCTTGATGTCCCGAGACATCGTGTAGTCCCCTTCTTCCAGGTTCGCAATCACTGCTCTGAGTGACTCAATCTTGAATTTGAACCTCTGTATGTAAGTGTTCAAAGATTTTAGATTTAGAATCGGTCTCACCGAGCCGTCTGGCTTCGGTACCACAATAGTGTGGAATAATACCCCGTTCCCTGTTGCAGGAGGGGTACCTTGATTATCACCTGCTGGGAATACAGCTTGTGAATGGCTTCCAAAACTGCCTCCCTGTCAGAGGGAGACGTCGGTAAAGCCGACTTTTGGAAACGGCGAGGGGGAGACGTCTCGAATTCCAATATGTACCCTTGAGATATTACCTGAAGGATCCAGGGGTCTACTTGCGAGTGAGCCCACTGCGCACTGAAATTCATTGAGAACGGGCCCCCACCGTGCCTGAGCTTGTAAGGCCCTAGCGTCATACTGAGGGCTTGGCAGAGGCGGGAAAGGGTTTCTGTTCCAGGGAACTGGCTAATCTCTTCAGCCTTTTTCCTCTCCCTCTGTCACGAGCAGAAAAGAGGAACCTTTTGTCCGCTTGCCAACAAGGACTGCGCCTGATAATACGGCGTCTTATTTTGAGAGGCGACCTGGGGTACAAACGTGGATTTCCCAGTTGTTGCCGTGGCCACCAGGTCTAAAAGACCGACCCAAATGTCCCTTTTCAAAGGCAATACTTCCAAATGCCGTTTGGAATCCGCATCACCTGACCATTTTACTGGTAGAATTGGACAACGCACTTATACTTGATGCCAGTCGGCAAATATTCCGCTGTGCATCATGCATATATAGAAATGCATCTTTTAAATGCTCTATAGGCAATAATATACTATCCTTATCTAGGATATCAATATTTCCAGTCAGGGAATCCGACCATGCCAACCCAGCACTGCACCTCCAGGCTGAGGCGATTGCTGGTCGCAGTATAACACCAGTATGTGTGTGAATACATTTTTGGATACCCTCCTGCTTTCTATCAGCAGGATCCTTAAGGGCGGCCATCTCATGAGAGGGTAGAGCCCTTGTTCTTACAAGCGTGTGAGCGCCTTATCCCCCCTAGGGGGTGTTTCCCAACGCACCCTAACCTCTGGCGGGAAAGGGTATACACCAATACTTTTTAAGAAATTATCAATTGTTATCGGGGGGAAACCCACGCATCATCACACACCTCATTTTATTTCTCAGATTCAGGAAAACTACAGGTAGTTTTTCCCTCACCGAACATAATACCCCTTTTTGGTGGTACTCGTATTATCAGAAATGTATAAAACATTTTCCATTGTCTCAATCATGTAACGTGTGGCCCTACTGGAAATCACGGTTGTCTCTTCACCGTCGACACAGGAGTCAGTATCCGTGTCGGCGTCTGTATCTGCCATCTGAGGTAACGGGCGCTTTAGAGCCCCTGACGGCCTATGAGACGTCTGGACAGGCACAAGCTGAGTAGCCGGCTGTCTCATGTCAACCACTGTTTTTTTATACAGAGCTGACACTGTCACGTACTTTTCAACAGTACATCCACTCAGGTGTCGACCCCCTAGGTGGTGACATCACTGTTACAGACACTCTGCTCCGTCTCCACATCATTTTTCTCCTCATACATGTCGACACAAACGTACCGACACACAGCACACACACAGGGAATGCTCTGATAGAGGACAGGACCCCACTAGCCCTTTGGGGAGACAGAGGGAGAGTATGCCAGCACACACCAGAGCGCTATATATATATATATATACACAGGGATAACCTTATATAAGTGTTTTTCCCCTTATAGCTGCTGTATGTTTTAATACTGCGCTTAATTAGTGCCCCCCTCTCTTTTTTTTTAAACCCTTTCTGTAGTGTAGTGACTGCAGGGAAGAGCCAGGGAGCTTCCCTCCAACTGAGCTGTGAGGGAAAATGGCGCCAGTGTGCTGAGGAGATAGGCTCCGCCCCCTTTTCGGCGGCCTTATCTCCCGTTTTTCTGTATATTCTGGCAGGGGTTAAATGCATCCATATAGCCCAGGAGCTATATGTGATGTATTTTTTGCCATGTAAGGTATTTTTATCATGTTTTATTGCGTCTCAGGGCGCCCCCCCCCCAGCGCCCTGCACCCTCAGTGACCGGAGTATGAAGTGTGCTGAGAGCAATGGCGCACAGCTGCAGTGCTGTGCGCTACCTTATTGAAGACAGGAACGTCTTCTGCCGCCGATTTTTCCGGACCTCTTCGCTCTTCTGGCTCTGTAAGGGGGCCGGCGGCGCGGCTCCGGGACCCATCCAGGCTGGGCCTGTGATCGTCCCTCTGGAGCTAATGTCCAGTAGCCAAGAAGCCCAATCCACTCTGCACGCAGGTGAGTTCGCTTCTTCTCCCCTTAGTCCCTCGATGCAGTGAGCCTGTTGCCAGCAGGTCTCACTGAAAATAACAAACCTAAACTAAAACTTTCACTAAGAAGCTCAGGAGAGCCCCTAGTGTGCACCCTTCTCGTCGGGCACAGAAATCTAACTGAGGCTTGGAGGAGGGTCATAGGGGGAGGAGCCAGTGCACACCAGTTAGTCCTAAAGCTTTCTTTAGATGTGCCCAGTCTCCTGCGGAGCCGCTATTCCCCATGGTCCTTACGGAGTCCCCAGCATCCACTTAGGACGTTAGAGAAAGCCTGATGAGGAAGCCAAACTGGAACACAGAAGCAGGCATCCTTGATGTCTAAGGACGGCTAACCTCATTTTGCTCCAAACTGCCAATAACCGACTGAAGGGAGTCCTCAAAAATGGAATCAGATCCTTTAAGTTCAGAATAGGCCTGGCCGAGCCATTTGGCTTCGGTACGGGAAAAAGGCCTGAGAAACAGTCCCGCATCCGATGATGTGAGGAAACAGGGATCAACACCCTTGCGGATAGAAGCTACTGGAACGCTGCCTGCAGGACGACCCTCTTGTCGTCGGAAACCGGCAAACCCGTGGTGACGAAACACTGAGGCAGTTGGAAACCTAACCCAAGCATCTGTACATGATTGTACTCAGGCCTCCCTGAAAATCCAGAGACAAGCGCCCACCCTGGGATCCCCCAGGTGGGAGGGAGGCCCGTCATGAGGTGGGTGTGGTGGAGAACCTACCCTCAGACTGGACCGAGGTTGTTGAATTTCTGCCTCGGCCTCTTACATCGAGATCCACGGGTGACGGGGGCACCGCCTCAAAACCTGTAAGGGGCACTAAAGGACCGAAAGGAAGGACCGGTATAAGTCCGTCGAGGAGCTGGAGCAGCAGAGGGAAGATAAGTGGACTTACCCCCAGTGGCCTGAGAAATCCAGGCAGTAATATCCTTCCCGACCAGGCCCGTAAAGGGCAACACCACTGCTGCCCTCTAGGATCCCGTATCCGCCTTGCCACTGTCGCAGTCAGAGCACTCTTCGGGTCGAGATAGCCAAAGCGGAAATTCAGGATCTGAGGATACAGACGTCCTTGGAGATCGCAAAAAGATATAAAGCAAATTCGCGAATATGATCTGCCCAAGGTATCAGTTGATCCTGATGCAAGTCGTCCTGTGGCCCTGAGGACCACTGTTCCCCAACAACCTACCTGCACCGGGCAAAGTAGAATCCCCGCCGCATATTTATCTCAGATGGCTCCTTCAACGAGGTTACTCCAGGAACCGGCAGCTTCTTGGACCGGGAGACACCGAGGGGTATACAAGTGGAGGTGTCTCATATAATTTCCTGCTATCTGCTGGGAAAGGATAGGAAGATAAAAATTGTTTGACACCTGAAAGCGTGCATCCGGATGTTTCCAGGCCGCTGGCAGGAGCACATCCAGCTCATCCGAAACTGGAAAAGTCGCTGTCAGTTTCTTATTAGTGCCGAACCCCGAGGGACGTGAAGTGCCCAGTTCCGACTCTTTCACCTGCAGCACCAGACGAACTGCTGCAATAAGCGCCTCGATACCCTGAGACACTGGTTCAGATTCCACAGAAAACAGATCGTCATCAGTATCCTGGACATCTATCGCCTCCTCCAAGAGAGGCCTCTCATCAGCAGTGTCGTGTAACATTGAAGTTAGCAACTTCTTTCCTGAAACCTGGGGAGGAGAAATGGCGGACGGGGTCTCTAGCTAACAGCGACATTAACTGCGTAAGCTGAGCGGTCGAAAATAAGAATTTACTTACCGATAATTCTATTTCTCGGAGTCCGTAGTGGATGCTGGGGTTCCTGAAAGGACCATGGGGAATAGCGGCTCCGCAGGAGACAGGGCACAAAAAAGTAAAGCTTTTACCAGATCAGGTGGTGTGCACTGGCTCCTCCCCCTATGACCCTCCTCCAGACTCCAGTTAGGTACTGTGCCCGGACGAGCGTACACAATAAGGGAGGCAATTTGAATCCCGGGTAAGACTCATACCAGCCACACCAATCACACCGTACAACCTGTGATCTAAACCCAGTTAACAGTATGATAACAGAAAGAGCCTCTTAAAGATGGCTCCTTAACAATATAACCCGAATTTGTTAACAATAACTATGTACAGTATTGCAGATAATCCGCACTTGGGATGGGCGCCCAGCATCCACTACGGACTCCGAGAAATAGAATTATCGGTAAGTAAATTCTTATTTTCTCTATCGTCCTAAGTGGATGCTGGGGTTCCTGAAAGGACCATGGGGATTATACCAAAGCTCCCAAACGGGCGGGAGAGTGCGGATGACTCTGCAGCACCGAATGAGAGAATTCCAAGTCCTCTTTTGCCAGGGTATCAAATTTGTAGAATTTTACAAACGTGTTTTCCCCCGACCACGTAGCTGCTCGGCAGAATTGTAATGCCGAGACCCCTCGGGCAGCCGCCCAAGATGAGCCCACCTTCCTTGTGGAATGGGCCTTAACAGATTTAGGCTGTGGCAGGCCTGCCACAGAATGAGCAAGTTGAATTGTGTTACAAATCCAACGAGCAATCGTCTGCTTAGAAGCAGGGGCACCCAACTTGTTGGGTGCATATAGTATCAACAGCGAGTCAGATTTTCTGACTTCAGCCGTCCTTGAAATGTATATTTTTAAGGCTCTGACAACGTCCAACAACTTGGAGTCCTCCAAGTCGCCAGTGGCCGCAGGCACCACAATAGGTTGGTTCAGGTGAAACGCTGATACCACCTTAGGGAGAAAATGCGGACGAGTCCTCAGTTCTGCCCTATCCGAATGGAAGATTAGATAAGGGCTTTTATAAGATAAAGCCGCCAATTCAGATACTTTCCTGGCGGAAGCCAGGGCCAGTAACATAGTCACTTTCCATGTGAGATATTTAAAATCCACCTTATTCAATGGTTCAAACCAATGGGATTTGAGGAAATCTAAAACTACATTTAGATCCCACGGTGCCACCGGAGGCCCACAGGAGGCTGTATATGCAGTACTCCTTTAACAAAAGTCTGTACCTCAGGAACTGAGGCCAATTCTTTTTGGAAGAATATTGACAGGGCCGAAATTTGAACCTTAATAGATCTCAATTTGAGACCCATAGACAATCCTGATTGTAGGAAATGTAGGAAACGACCCAGTTGAAATTCCTCCGTCGGAACACTCCGATCCTCGCACCACGCGACATATTTTCGCCAAATGCGGTGATAATGTTTCGCGGTGACTTCCTTCCTTGCCTTAATCAAGGTAGGAATGACTTCTTCTGGAATGCCTTTCCCTTTTAGGATCTGGCGTTCAACCGCCATGCCGTCAAACGCAGCCGCGGTAAGTCTTGAAAGAGACAGGGACCCTGTTGTAGCAGGTCCCTTCTCAGAAGTAGAGGGCACGGGTCGTCCGTGACCAACTCTTGAAGTTCCGGGTACCAAGTCCTTCTTGGCCAATCCGGAGCCACTAGTATTGTTCTTACTCCTCTTCACCGTATAATCTTCAATACCGTTGGTATGAGAGGCAGAGGAGGAAACACATATACTGATTTGTACACCCAAGGTGTTACCAGTGCGTCCACAGCTATTGCCTGTGGATCTCTTGACCTGGCGCAATACTTGTCCAGTTTCTTGTTGAGGCGAGACGCCATCATGTCTACCATTGGTCTTTCCCAACAGTTTATTAGCATGTGGAAGACTTCTGGATGAAGACCCCCCTCTCCCGGGTGAATATCGTGTCTGCTGAGGAAGTCTGCTTCCCAGTTGTCCACGCCCGGGAAGAACACTGCTGACAGTGCTATTACGTGATTCTCCGCCCAGCGAAGAATCTTGGCAGCTTCTGCCATTGCACTCCTGCTTCTTGTGCCGCCCTGTCTGTTTACATGGGCGACCGCCGTGATGTTGTCCGACTGAATCAACACCGGTTTTCCTTGCAGGAGTGGTTCCGCCTGGCTTAGAGCATTTTAGATTGCTCTTAGTACCAGAATGTTTATGTGAAGAGACTTTTCCAGGTTCGTCCATACCCCCTGGAAGTTTCTTCCTTGTGTGACTGCTCCCCAACCTCTCAGGCTGGCGTCCGTGGTCACCAGGATCAAATCCTGTATGCCGAATCTGCGGCCCTCCAATAGATGAGCCTTTTGCAACCACCACAGAAGATATACCCTTGTCCTTGGCGACAGGGTTATTCGCAGGTGCATCTGAGGATGCGACCCTGACCATTTGTCCAACAGATCCCTTTGGAAAATTCTTGCATGGAATCTGCCGAATGGAATTGCTTCGTAAAAAGCCACCATTTTTCCCAGGACTCTTGTGCATTGATGTACAGACACCTTTCCTGGTTTTAGGAGGTTCCTGACAGGTCGGATAACTCCTTGGCTTTTTCCTCGGGAAGAAAAACCTTTTTCTGAACCGTGTCCAGAATCATCCCTAGGAACAGCAGACGTATCGTCGGAAAACAGCTGCGATTCTTGGAATATTTAGAATCCAGTCGTGCCGTCGAAGAACTACTTTAGATAGTGCTCTTCCGACCTCCAACTGTTCTCTGGAACTTGCCCTTTTTAGGTCGTGCAAGTAAGGGATAATTTAGATGCCTTTTTTCTTTGAAGAAACATCTTTTCGGCCATTACCTTGGTAAAAAGGCCCGGGGTGCCGTGGATAATTCAAACGGCATCGTCTGAAACTGATATTGACAGTTCTGTACCACGAACCAGAGGTACCCTTGATGAGAAGGACAAAATTTGGACATGGAGGTAATCCTTGATGTCCAGGGACACCATATAGTCCCCTTTTTTCCGGTTCGCTATCACTGCTCTGAGTGACTTTATCTCGATTTGAACCTTTTATGTAAGTGTTCAAAACATTTTAGATTTAGACTATGTGTCACCAAGCCGTCTGGCTTCAGTACCACAATATAGTGTGGAAAAATAATACCCTTTTCCTTGTCGTAGGAGGGGTACTTTGATTATCACCTGCTGGATATACAGCTTGTGAATTGTTTCCAATGCTGCCTCCCTGTCGGAGGGAGCCGTTGGTAAAGCAGACTTCAGGAACCTGCGAGGAGAAGATGTCTCGACTCTCCAATCTTTACCCCTGGGATAATACTCGTACGATCTAGGGGTCAACTTGCGAGTGATCCCACTGCGCCCTGAGACTCTTGAGACTACCCCCCCACCTTGAGTCCGCTTGCACGGCCCCAGCGTCATGCTGAGGACTTGGCAGACGCGGTGGAGGGCTTCTTTTCCTGGGAAAGGGCTGCCTGCTGCAGTCTACTTCCCTTACCTCTATGTCTGGGCAGATATGACTGGCCTTTTGCCTGCATGCCCTCATGGGAAAGGAAAGATTGAGGCTGAAAAGACGGTGTCTTTTTTAGCTGAGATGTAACTTGGGGTAAAAAATAAGATTTTACTTACCGATAAATCTATTTCTCGGAGTCCGTAGTGGATGCTGGGGTTCCTGAAAGGACCATGGGGAATAGCGGCTCCGCAGGAGACAGGGCACAAAAAGTAAAGCTTTTCCGATCAGGTGGTGTGCACTGGCTCCTCCCCCTATGACCCTCCTCCAGACTGCAGTTAGGTACTGTGCCCGGACGAGCGTACACAATAAGGGAGGATTTTGAATCCCGGGTAAGACTCATACCAGCCACACCAATCACACCGTACAACTTGTGATCTAAACCCAGTTAACAGTATGATAACAGCGGAGCCTCTGAAAGATGGCTTCCTTCAACAATAACCCGAATTAGTTAACAATAACTATGTACAATTTATGCAGATAATCCGCACTTGGGATGGGCGCCCAGCATCCACTACGGACTCCGAGAAATAGATTTATCGGTAAGTAAAATCTTATTTTCTCTATCGTCCTAGTGGATGCTGGGGTTCCTGAAAGGACCATGGGGATTATACCAAAGCTCCCAAACGGGCGGGAGAGTGCGGATGACTCTGCAGCACCGAATGAGAAAACTCCAGGTCCTCCTTAGCCAGAGTATCAAATTTGTAAAATTTTACAAACGTGTTCTCCCCTGACCACGTAGCTGCTCGGCAAAGTTGTAATGCCGAGACCCCTCGGGCAGCCGCCCAAGATGAGCCCACCTTCCTTGTGGAGTGGGCCTTTACAGATTTAGGCTGTGGCAAGCCTGCCACAGAATGTGCAAGTTGGATTGTGCTACAGATCCAACGAGCAATCGTCTGCTTAGACGCAGGAGCACCCATCTTGTTGGGTGCATACAATATAAACAACGAGTCAGATTTTCTGACTCCAGCTGTCCTTGCAATATATATTTTTAATGCTCTGACAACGTCCAGTAACTTGGAGTCCTCCAAGTCACTTGTAGCCGCAGGCACTACAATAGGCTGGTTCAGATGAAATGCTGACACCACCTTAGGGAGAAAATGCGGACGAGTCCGCAGTTCTGCCCTGTCCGAATGGAAAATCAGATATGGGCTTTTGTAAGATAAAGCTGCCAATTCTGACACTCTCCTGGCAGAAGCCAGGGCTAGAAGCATGGTCACTTTCCATGTGAGATATTTCAAATCCACCTTTTTTAGTGGTTCAAACCAATGAGATTTTAGGAAGTCCAAAACCACATTTAGATCCCACGGTGCCACTGGAGGCACCACAGGAGGCTGTATATGCAGCACTCCCTTAACAAAGGTCTGGACTTCAGGGACTGAAGCCAATTCTTTTTGAAAGAAAATCGACAGGGCCGAAATTTGAACCTTAATAGATCCCAATTTGAGACCCATTGACAATCCTGATTGCAGGAAATGTAGGAATCGACCCAGTTGAAATTCCTCCGTCGGAGCACTCCGATCTTCGCACCACGCAACATATTTTCGCCAAATTCGGTGATAATGTTGCACGGTTACTTCCTTCCTTGCTTTAATCAAAGTAGGAATGACTTCTTCCGGCATGCCTCTTTCCTTTAGGATCCGGCGTTCAACCGCCATGCCGTCAAACGCAGCCGCGGTAAGTCTTGAAACAGACAGGGACCCTGCTGAAGCAAGTCCCTCCTTAGAGGTAGAGGCCACGGATCTTCCGTGATCATCTCTTGAAGTTCCGGGTACCAAGTCCTCCTTGGCCAATCCGGAACCACTAGTATCGTTCTTACGCCTCTTTGCCGTATAATTCTCAATACTTTTGGTATGAGAGGCAGAGGAGGAAACACATACACCGACTGGTACACCCAAGGCGTTACCAGCGCGTCCACAGCTATTGCCTGCGGATCTCTTGACCTGGCGCAATACCTGTCCAGTTTTTTGTTGAGGCGAGACGCCATCATGTCCACCATTGGTCTTTCCCAACGGGTTACCAGCATGTGGAAGACTTCTGGATGAAGTCCCCACTCTCCCGGGTGAAGATCGTGTCTGCTGAGGAAGTCTGCTTCCCAGTTGTCCACTCCCGGGATGAACACTGCTGACAGTGCTATCACATGATTCTCTGCCCAGCGAAGAATCCTTGCAGCTTCTGCCATTGCCCTCCTGCTTCTTGTGCCGCCCTGTCTGTTCACATGGGCGACTGCCGTGATGTTGTCCGACTGGATCAATACCGGTTTTCCCTGAAGCAGAGGTTCTGCCTGGTTTAGAGCATTGTATATTGCTCTTAGTTCCAGAATGTTTATGTGAAGAGACGTTTCCAGGCTCGTCCATACTCCCTGGAAGTTTCTTCCTTGTGTGACTGCTCCCCAGCCTCTCAGGCTGGCGTCCGTGGTCACCAGGATCCAATCCTGTATGC
The DNA here is from genome assembly GCF_028390025.1 of Pseudophryne corroboree. Classification (NCBI taxonomy): domain Eukaryota; kingdom Metazoa; phylum Chordata; class Amphibia; order Anura; family Myobatrachidae; genus Pseudophryne; species Pseudophryne corroboree. The sequence continues at coordinate 918,527,965 of NC_086445.1, forward strand.
CGAATCTGCGGCCCTCCAATAGATGAGCACTCTGCAACCACCACAGAAGAGACACCCTTGTCCTTGGAGACAGGGTTATCCGTAGGTGCATCTGAAGATGCGACCCTGACCATTTGTCCAACAGATCCCTTTGGAAAATTCTTGCGTGGAATCTGCCGAATGGAATCGCTTCGTAAGAAGCCACCATTTTTCCCAGGACTCTTGTGCATTGATGTACAGACACCTTTCCTGGTTTTAGGAGGTTCCTGACAAGCTCGGATAACTCCTTGGCTTTTTCCTCCGGGAGAAAAACCTTTTTCTGAACCGTGTCCAGAATCATCCCTAGGAACAGCAGACGAGTTGTCGGCATTAACTGGGATTTTGGAATATTCAGAATCCACCCGTGCTGTTTTAGCACTTCTTGAGACAGTGCTAATCCCATCTCTAGCTGTTCTCTGGACCTCGCCCTTATTAGGAGATCGTCCAAGTATGGGATAATTAATACGCCTTTTCTTCGAAGAAGAATCATCATCTCGGCCATTACCTTTGTAAAGATCCGAGGTGCCGTGGACAATCCGAACGGCAGCGTCTGAAACTGATAGTGACAGTTTTGTACAACGAACCTGAGGTACCCCTGGTGTGAGGGGTAAATTGGAACGTGGAGATACGCATCCTTGATGTCCAAGGATACCATAAAGTCCCCCTCTTCCAGGTTCGCTATCACTGCTCTGAGTGACTCCATTTTGAACTTGAACTTCTTTATGTACAGGTTCAAGGACTTCAGATTTAGAATAGGCCTTACCGAGCCATCCGGCTTCGGTACCACAAAAAGAGTGGAATAATACCCCTTCCCTTGTTGCAGAAGAGGTACCTTGACTATCACCTGCTGAGAGTACAGCTTGTGAATGGCTTCCAACACCGTCTCCCTTTCGGAGGGGGACGTTGGTAAAGCAGACCTCAGGAAACGGCGAGGTGGATCTGTCTCTAATTCCAACCTGTATCCCTGAGATATTATCTGCAGGATCCAGGGATCTACTTGCGAGTGAGCCCACTGCGCGCTGTAATTTTTGAGACGACCGCCCACCGTCCCCGAGTCCGCTTGAGAAGCCCCAGCGTCATGCTGAGGCTTTTGTAGAAGCCGGGGAGGGCTTCTGATCCTGGGAAGGAGCTGCGTGTTGCTGTCTCTTCCCTCGACCTTTGCCTCGTGGCAAATATGAATAGCCCTTTGCTCTCTTATTTTTAAAGGAACGAAAGGGCTGCGGTTGAAAAGTCGGTGCCTTTTTCTGTTGGGGAGTGACTTGAGGTAGAAAGGTGGATTTCCCGGCTGTAGCCGTGGCCACCAAATCTGATAGACCGACTCCAAATAACTCCTCCCCCTTATACGGCAAAACTTCCATATGCCGTTTTGAATCCGCATCGCCTGTCCACTGTCGCGTCCATAAAGCTCTTCTGGCCGAAATGGACATAGCACTTACCCGTGATGCCAGTGTGCATATATCCCTCTGTGCATCACGCATATAAAGAAATGCATCCTTTATTTGTTCTAACGACAGTAAAATATTGTCCCTGTCCAGGGTATCAATATTTTCAATCAGGGATTCTGACCAAACTACCCCTGCACTGCCCATCCAGGCAGTTGCTACAGCTGGTCGTAGTATAACACCTGCATGTGTGTATATACTTTTTTGGATATTTTCCATCCTCCTATCTGATGGATCTTTAAGTGCGGCCGTCTCAGGAGAGGGTAACGCCACTTGTTTAGATAAGCGTGTTAGCGCCTTGTCCACCCTAGGAGGTGTTTCCCAGCGCTCCCTAACCTCTGGCGGGAAAGGGTATAATGCCAATAATTTCTTTGAAATTATCAGCTTTTTATCAGGGGCAACCCACGCTTCATTACACACGTCATTTAGTTCTTCTGATTCAGGAAAAACTATAGGTAGTTTTTTCATACCCCACATAATACCCTGTTTAGTGGTACCTGTAGTATCAGCTAAATGTAACGCCTCCTTCATTGCCAAAATCATATAACGTGTGGCCCTACTGGAAAATACGGTTGATTCGTCACCGTCACCACTGGAGTCATCGCCTGTGTCTGGGTCTGTGTCGACCGACTGAGGCAAAGGGCGTTTCACAGCCCCTGACGGTGTTTGAGTCGCCTGGACAGGCACTAATTGATTGTCCGGCCGTCTCATGTCGTCAAACGACTGCTTTAGCGTGTTGACACTATCCCGTAGTTCCATAAATAAAGGCATCCATTCTGGTGTCGACCCCCTAGGAGGTGACATCCCCATATTTGGCAATTGCTCCGCCTCCACACCAATATCGTCCTCATACATGTCGACACACACGTACCGACACACAGCAGACACACAGGGAATGCTCCTAATGAAGACAGGACCCACTAGCCCTTTGGGGAGACAGAGGGAGAGTTTGCCAGCACACACCAAAAGCGCTATATATATATCAGGGATAGCCTTATAATAAGTGCTCCCCTATAGCTGCTTTGTTATATAAAAATATCGCCATAAATTTGCCCCCCCCTCTCTGTTTTACCCTGTTTCTGTAGTGCAGTGCAGGGGAGAGACCTGGGAGCCGTCCTGACCAGCGGAGCTGTGAGAGGAAATGGCGCCGTGTGCTGAGGAGATAGGCCCCGCCCCTTTTCCGGCGGGCTCGTCTCCCGCTATTTTGAGAAATCAGGCAGGGGTTAAATATCTCCATATAGCCTCTAGGGCTATATGTGAGGTATTTTTAGCCTTTATAGGTACTCATTTGCCTCCCAGGGCGCCCCCCTCCCAGCGCCCTGCACCCTCAGTGACTGCCGTGTGAAGTGTGCTGAGAGGAAAATGGCGCACAGCTGCAGTGCTGTGCGCTACCTTTAGAAGACTGCAGGAGTCTTCAGCCGCCGATTCTGGACCTCTTCTGTCTTCAGCATCTGCAAGGGGGCCGGCGGCGCGGCTCCGGTGACCATCCAGGCTGTACCTGTGATCGTCCCTCTGGAGCTTGATGTCCAGTAGCCAAGAAGCCAATCCATCCTGCACGCAGGTGAGTTGACTCCTTCTCCCCTCAGTCCCTCGCTGCAGTGATCCTGTTGCCAGCAGGAATCACTGTAACATAAAAAACCTAGCTAAACTTTCTCTAAGCAGCTCTTTAGGAGAGCCACCTAGATTGCACCCTTCTCGGCCGGGCACAAAAATCTAACTGCAGTCTGGAGGAGGGTCATAGGGGGAGGAGCCAGTGCACACCACCTGATCGGAAAAGCTTTACTTTTTGTGCCCTGTCTCCTGCGGAGCCGCTATTCCCCATGGTCCTTTCAGGAACCCCAGCATCCACTAGGACGATAGAGAAAAAAAAAGGTTGGATTTCCCAGCTGTTGCTGTGGTCCCCAGGTCCGATGGACCGACCCCCAAATAACTCCTTCCCTTTATACAGCAATACTTCCATCTGCCGTATGGGATCTGTATCACCTGACCACTGTCGTGTCCCTGACATCTTCTGGGAGATATGGACAACGCACTTATCTTGATGCCAGAGAGCAAATATCCCTCTGTGCATCTCACATACATATATATAGAATGCATCCTATTAAATGCTCTACATGAATAAAATATTTTCAGTCAGGGAATCCGACCAAGCCAACCCAGCACTGCATCTCCAGGCTGATGGCGATCGCTGGTCGCAGTATAACCACCGTATGTGTGTATATACTTTTTAGGATATTTTTCCAGCTTCCTATCAGCTGGCTCCTTGAGGGCGGCCGTATCTGGAGACGGTAACGCCACTTGATAAGCGTGTGAGCGCCTTATCACCCTAAGGGGTGTTTCCCAACGTACCCTAATTTCTGGCGGGAAAGGGTATAACGCCAATATTTGCTATCGGGGTAACCCTACGCATCATCACACACTTCATTTTATTTTATCTGATTCAGGAAAAACTACAGGTAGTTTTTTCACTCCCACATAATACCCTTTCTTGTGGTACTTGTAGTATCAGAAACACGTAACACCTCCTTCATTGCCCTTAACGTGTGGCCCTAATGAGAAATACGTTTGTTTATTCACCGTCGACACTGTATTCAGTGTCCGTGTCTGTGTCTGTGTCGACCGACTGAGGTAAATGGGCGTTTTTAAAACCCCTGACGGTGTTTCTGAGACGCCTGGACCGGTCCTAATAGATTGTCGGCCGTCTCATGTCGTCAACCGACCTTGCAGCGTGTTGACATTCTCACGTAATTCTCTAAATAAGCCATCCATTCCGGTGTCGACTCCCTAGAGAGTGACATCACCATTACAGGCAATTTCTCCGCCTCCTCACCAACATCGTCCTCATACATGTCGACACACACGTACCGACACACAGCACACACACCGGGAATGCTCTGACAGAGGACAGGACCCACTAGCCCTTTGGGGAGACAGAGGGAGAGTCTGCCAGCACACACCAAAAACGCTATAATTATATAGGGACAACCTTATATAAGTGTTTCTCCCTTATAGCATCTTTTATATATATACAATATCGCCAAAATCAGTGCCCCCCCTCTCTGTTTTAACCCTGTTTCTGTAGTGCAGTGCAGGGGAGAGCCTGGGAGCCTTCTCTCCAGCTTTTCTGTGAGAGAAAATGGCGCTGTGTGCTGAGGAGATAGGCCCCGCCCCTTTTTCGGCGGGCTCGTCTCCCGCTATTTTTGAAGTTAGGCAGGGGTTAAATATCTCCATATAGCCTCTGTGGGCTATATGTGAGGTATTTTTTGCCTCTAATAAGGTTTTTATTTGCCTCTCAGAGCGCCCCCCCCAGCGCTCTGCACCCTCAGTGACTGTTGTGTGAAGTGTGCTGAGAGGAAAATGGCGCACAGCTGCAGTGCTGTGCGCTACCTTTAGAAGACTGCAGGAGTCTTCAGCCGCCGATTCTGGACCTCTTCTGTCTTCAGCATCTGCAAGGGGGCCGGCGGCGCGGCTCCGGTGACCATCCAGGCTGTACCTGTGATCGTCCCTCTGGAGCTTGATGTCCAGTAGCCAAGAAGCCAATCCATCCTGCACGCAGGTGAGTTGACTCCTTCTCCCCTCAGTCCCTCGCTGCAGTGATCCTGTTGCCAGCAGGAATCACTGTAACATAAAAAACCTAGCTAAACTTTCTCTAAGCAGCTCTTTAGGAGAGCCACCTAGATTGCACCCTTCTCGGCCGGGCACAAAAATCTAACTGGAGTCTGGAGGAGGGTCATAGGGGGAGGAGCCAGTGCACACCACCTGATCTGGTAAAAGCTTTACTTTTTTGTGCCCTGTCTCCTGCGGAGCCGCTATTCCCCATGGTCCTTTCAGGAACCCCAGCATCCACTTAGGACGATAGAGAAACAGGAGCGTGCTGCAGCTGCGTTGAGGGCTGAGCAGATGGCTCCGCCGCACAATCCTCACATAACAGGGAATTCTCTGACTGTCCTAAGTGAACTTCGCAGAACATTTCCGACATGTGAAAACCAGTTGTGCTGTCCTGGAACCCTTTTCCAGCACCTTTCACATAGACCCCCATGTGATAGTTAAACTAAAAGAAAAAGGGGGGTCAAAGAAGGGTAATCCCTGCACTATAACTTGCCGTGGCAGGCACGTTTCACTGTCTGATGCCACACACATTCCCCAAAAAACAAATAGTATTAGTACCATCAATAGACTCTGGTCTTAGTGAAACAGAGGAACAATAAAGGGAGGACAGTACCCGCCCTGTATGTAGTGTATTGCTAAATTAGTAAAACAGGTGCAATACCGGTCTTTTTTTTTTTTAAGCTCCGCTGGTTGAATAAAATGGCGACCAGCTGCCGGGGAAAAATTCTATGTGGCAAGGTAAAGATATGTGGGACCTGAACCCAGGTCTGTACCTGGATGTCCCTGTTATTAGAAAAAATTGCGGAGCTGTAACCACTATACTCTATGTATTGTGCAGAGCCACAGTGGCGTTATATACTTGAACCAGGGGCCTGTTGTATTAACAGCACTAGTGCCGAAGTCGGGTTTAAGCCCCCCCCCCCCCCCCCCCGCCATGGCGCCTATTTTAAAAACTAAAGGCGCTAGCGGTACGGTTAACAGAGACAAACGAAAAGCCCTGGCTTCTGCTAACAGGAGCCAGGGTAACACTCACCGCTGCTGTGCTGGCCAGGCGACTGAGGAGATGACCCCGAATCTCGCCGCAAGCGGCGGAGTCAGGGCTGCAGGGGGGTTCAGACTGGAGACACTTCTGTCCACTAGTACAGGCCTGTCACAAGGTCCCCTTCAGCCTCCAATGCAGTGTGGAAATGGCCGTCAGCGTGCGCAGACACGCCGGGGCAGCTGGGAGCTGAGGCCCATGTTGGGATTAAGCTCCGCCCCCCCTCGTTATGGCGCCTAATTTAAAATGGAGAAGCGTCAGAGCAATCGTAGCGGGGGGAGCCTGCATCCACCGCCGGCAATGCGAGCCACGGCCGGGGGGGAGGGGGTATACTTACCGCTGCTGGCTCTTCTGCTGATGGAGTGGCCCTGACACGCGCCGCACGCAGCGGTGTCCGGCCATCTCCAGAGAGCCAGTGTCTCCTTAAGCCGGGGATCCATCCCAAGCCGCACGCAGCTGCGATGGGACCCCGCCGGCAGCTCCCACGGTGCAGACTGGCAGAGGCAGATCTGCCAGTCTGTGAGTGTAAAGAAAGAATAATTAAAATAATAAAATAAAATAAAAAATCTTCAGAAGTCCAAAGAGTGAACCAGCTCCCTTGGGCACAAATTAAAGACTGGTTTGGAGAGGGGACATAGTAGGGAAGGAGCTAGTCACATGGTTATAAATTTAAAGTGCCAGCTCCCAGTTACTGCCTACTATATCCCCATTGTATCTGCACTCCAGTGGCCCCTAGTGGATGAAGGAGAAAATGCATTTATTCCATTTTGGAATAAGGCTGTAACATAACAAAACGTGGAAAAAGTGAAGCGCTGTGAATACTTTCTAGATGCACTGTAGATGCCTTTAGTCTCTTTATTCTAAAATGAGGAACATTTTATAAAGCTCACAATAAAAATACACGAAATTAAACAAATACATTTTTATGTAATATTTATTATTTATTATTATTATTATTATTAATAAAGAGTTAATTTTGGTCATTTTGTAATTCAAATGAACAGTGCAAGGACTTGACATGTACAGTCTCAGAAATACAAATAAATAGAAGACAAACAAAAATCTAAAGCTAAACAGAGAAACTATGTAACAGGAAACATACAAAATCCCAACTAGATGCGCTAATAATCACCTTTTCTTCAACCTCATAATATAGAAAAAGTAGGCAACCAGGTGGCAACGCTTGCTGGGATTTGTAGTTCAGTAATAGTTATGGAACCATAGGATGTCCTAACTGTTTTAGATACATATAACAAACCTTTAGAATAACATGTGTAAAACGGGCGTGATATTAGCAGTTATGCTTTCCAGCTCTAGCGATATCCACTGACATTCTTAATTACGCTGCGTATGTTTGGAATGGTACTTGTTCCTTATATGTTTGTTTTACAAAACCCTTCAATATGGTTATTTCTGATGTGTTACAAATATAAGTCAAAAACAATACTGAGCTTTTTTTTGGGCAGGTAATACAGATTCTTATCACAGCTTTTTTTCCCTCAGTGTTGCGGGTCCACTCCTTTTTAGACCTAAAACAACAGAAGCGCTCCTCCCCACAGTGTTCAAACAACATGGGGGGAATGAGCACGTAAAATAATAATAGTGCAGCGTTCTTTACACCAAAGGTATCGGCTTTAATATTACCTTTGGTGTAAAGAACGCTGCACTAAAAAGCTCAGTATTGTTTTTGACTTTTTTTATGTGTGTGGAATATTTTATTTTTTCACGGGGGTGAAATATGTACACATGTTTTAACAGCTAAGCGCAGGGTAAATCACTCACTGTTTTGCTTAAAATTGTATTTCTGGTACTTGATGAATACCATTTGAGTTGATACCCAGCTGCTCTGGATGTTATTAACAGCGCACATTGGTGGCTAATATTTCTTTAAATTGTGTTACAAATATAGACTTTCAAGTCATGTTTTTTTTAGGGTTATTCAGACTTGCTACCTATCCGTTGTCGCTTAACTTCACTAACAGCCTTGCAAGCAGTCAGGAACCACTTGGCGATAACTCTTGCTTGGCTCATTTGCTAATACCAGTTATACACAGACTAACGCGTCATCATGGATATGGTTATTGGCTGGTTCTCTTGGCATCACTGGGGTCTGTTGGGAGAGATCAGAAGACGACACGCAGGCCGATACTGCCCAACATCTAACAGCTTTTACCAACATGCCGGATTATTATCCAATCATTTCCAATCTGTTATCCAGCACTGCACTCATTTTGAGGCTACACATACTACAATATCTGCCCAATTGCCTGCAATCAATGTTGATATCGCAGTGTGTGCGCCCTAGTTTTACTCTAACAATGCTATGATCTAACTAGTGATAATGCAGCAACCTATTGTCTGCAGCTCAGTAAAAAGGGAAAAGCCACTGAGACAGATTGCTACTATGTACAAAGAAAGCAACTGCAGGTATATTTTTAAAAACAATAGATTTAGATTTGATTGCATTTTTAGCGACACAAAATAGATTATTGGTTACCCAGTGATCTTGACATTGGCAATGGTAACGGGGGCGAAGTAGAGTCAATAAAGAACTGACCCCAGTACGTTCACTGGTAATGGACACACTAAAAGACAGCATACATTTATTAAATAAAAAAAAAATCAGTGCAAGTGGATAGGGGGTCATTGGAAGTGATGGTTTCAATTTGCATACCAACATACATGCTTCTACTAGGGTCACATATACAAAAAAAAAATTACTTAGTAAAAGCATGAATTTTTGTTTTTGTTTTGCAGTAATGGGTAAATGAGCCAAAAATTGGCATCTGCTTTTGTAGTGGGAAGTGCTCCTGCAATCACCAGGAATGCATTAAGCAGGAAGCATAAGACATGTAGTAGGAGATATTTCTACAGGAATTCCCAAAATATGTGCTAAAATTCTCCGAGTTGCCCCTCCATGGTCCGGACAAGCACATACAGCTCTGCCAATCCCACTAACGATGCCACAATGACAGAGGATAGCACCCGCTGGAAGAAAAAGAAAACCATCATATAACTCATTATCATTCACTAAACTGCCTCAGTTTTTAAAACAATTACTACCTGTAATTAAGCAATTTATACAGTTGCACTGAATTAAGTGTGCAGAGTGTGGAATTAAAATGTAGAGCACCCCGGATCTGCAAGATAACCAAATACGGCAGATGGCGGCACTTTGGGCAGACCTGGGGGATATATATCAAACCTCGGAGAGATAACGTACCAATCAATCAACTTCTGTCATTTTTCAAACACAGCTAGTAAAATGACAGAAGCGGATTGGAAGGTACTTTATCTCTCTCCCCCCAAGGTTTGCTATATCTCCCCGCTTAGTACCAGACATAGTTTAGCTTTGTATGCTTGGCAACTACCATAGCTTGGGGCACACTGCAGCGTCTAGTACAGGGGTGGGGAACCTCCAGCCCGCGGGCCTTATACGGCCCGGAGAAGCATTTTGTCTGGCCCGGGACACTGACAAGGCAGCTGCAGAGTGTAGAGCCGTCCTCCGCGCACGGCATCATGGGAGATGAAGTTTTTTCACACTGTGCACAGTATACAGAGTACAGTGTAAGAAAACTACATCTCCAATGATGCAGTGCGTGGGAGATGGCTGCGGGCGGTGATGTAAGGCAGCTTTGAAGAGAGCTCTCAACGGAGGTCAGCTCTGCTGGCTGTGGGCAGGAGGAATGGCTGTGGCTGTGCTGCAGTGCAGAGTGGACCCAGGACCCGGACCAGTAGTGTACAGGGTTGGGGGAATGGCTGTGCTGCGGTGCAGAGTAAACCCAGGACCTGGAACTGTGGTGTGCAGGAGTCTGGATGGGACCTGTCCTGCAGCGGTGGTGGTGAGTGCCCTGCTGGCACTATACTGAGGCATTATGTTTGTCTGTCATTACTGGGGGTAGTATGTGTGAGCAGCTATTATTGTGGCCATTATGTGTAAGGGCACTACCACTTCCGCTTTCCTAGGAGAGCGCGTGCATTGGGGGGGGTGTTGGCCCACGAATGATTTTGAACAAAACCAAATGGCCAGCGAATGATTGAGCGAATCCAAACGGCCGGCCCTTGGCAGGAAAAAGGTTCCCCACCCCTGGTCTAGAATCTATATTTTGTTTGACATTTCCTCATAATGTATGTGGGTTGCTATATTTAGAACTAGAAGCTGCTGCATAAGTATACAGATGTACCATGCATCCAACTGGCTTATAAATGTGGGCACATTTGCTACCAACGTGTATCCCATGCAATGTGTTTTTTTCTGTGTACTCTGTTAACTTTAAGCACTAAACCACTAATGAAGCTTACCTGCAATACCATGACTGACCACACGGCTTGCTGCTGAACGGATGTAAAACTATGAAGTTGCTATAGGAAGCACAATTTAGTTTGACAAATGATGCTGTCTATAATAAATAAATTTTAAACAATTTAATCTATAAATAAATGAATCAACAGCAACTGTGGAGACCCCCTGCTTTAGTGAAACCTGCTCAGCTTGGTTATTGCAAAACTGGTACCTCTAGTCTAAAGCAATAGCAGCTGACATTTCCTCAGTGCTCAGGACTCTGTGTGGACAGGATGATTTGGAGACATATGACCCATGTTGGCAATAAGCCCCACTCACCGCAGTTGCCTCTGTGAAGACATACTGGCTTCCAATATAAGTGCACGCAAATGCAGCTGCAACTGTGACAAAGAAGTTGAAGACTGTAATGATGATCGTTTTTAATGGTCTTACTGCAGACACAAGAGAAGATAGGCAGATATTAAAAATGCATCTCTGTCCCAGATCATGAGTTTTACTTACATTTTGTATTCAAGTAACTATCTTAACGTCATGAAAAACTGGTGAATACAGTGATCAGATACTATATATTATAATATCTAGTTTATGTCGTGTTTAATGCAATACAGTGCAAGTTTATATTTGTGCCTATGTTCCACTATGGTAAAGATGCCCACTGCATTTCAATTTCTTTTTCTCTATAATCATGTGAGAAAGTAAACTGTATTTCAAATCTGTGTTTTATAGCTATCAGGACATTATTAACTATATATATATATATATATATATATATATATATATATATATATATCCAGTCAAAAAGTAGGAGCACTCACCAGTCTTCTTATAATTCTCATTATAAGAAGACACATACATATATACACACACATACATATATACACACACATACATATATACACACACATACATATATACACACACACACACACACACACACACACACACACACACACAGTCAGGGGTGCACTCACCAGTCTTCTAAAAAAAAATTATATTCACTTCATAGTGTTAAAATGACATAGGGGTATATTCAATTAGGGTCGAAAACTGCCGTCTGTCGAAAAGACGGTAGTTTTCGACTTTTTAAGGTCGAATCGTTATTCAACCTATTCAATCCCTGCAGTTTGTATTCGACAAGTCGTGGAATTTGACTTGTCGAATAGTACGTGAATCGGCGGTATAGCTACCGCTTCACGTACTTTTGAGTGAAACGGGGCCAAATTCGACAGGTTTTGCCCCGGTTTCCGACCATCTCAGTCCGACATAAAACAATGCCGGACTGAGGTGTGGGACCCAGAGGAGCAGAGAGGGGGGGGGAGCTGCGGGGAGACAGGGGACAGCAGTGCTACAGCACAGCGCTGCAACAGGATGTCTCACAGCCGCGCCACTCACGGCAGCGTCCACCCGGCTCCAGCAAGTGACGTCACGCTTGCTGGAGCCGGGTAGACACTGCCGTGAGGTCTGGCGGTTGTGAGACATCCTTCTGCAGCGCTGCTGTAGCACTGATCTCCTCCGTCTGCCCATGGCTGTCCTCGCTGATCTCCCCCCTCTCCGGTCCCTCATCTCAATTCGACCTTTTTAAAGTCGAATTGAGATGGGGGCGTGGCCACAGCGGCAAGCGGGTAGGAAGCAGGATACAGGAGCTCTCCGGATTATTAATCCTGATTAACTCCCTGGGCTCCCCTAAACCTGCTTTCCGGCTCCTAACTATCACAGTCTCTCTGGGGAGGCGGCGGGCATTGCTGTGAGACTTCTGCCCGCGTCTCCGGCCGGCGCCGGCTGCGGTTCTCGGGCCTAGGCCGCCAGCACATTCCCGGCCTCGATTTGCGGGACGCTGCCGCGGACCCGCGGTGAAGATTGCCACTGCCGGCGGCGTGGGGTGAGCGGCGCCTTCCCCTTACGCCACCTGGATCCCATACCTGGCTGCTCCTGTCCCCTGGAGCCCGAGATCCGTGGGCCTGAGTGTGGGAGGTGAGGCAGTGGGCCCGGCGGCCATTTTGAAAGTTCCATTAACCCTTCTGCAGTGCACTGTTCTGGGACTTTACAGGAGCTGCAGGGCTGGATAAAGTGACCCAGGACATGCTGCCATGTTTCTCCTTTATTGCCCAGCTTACATTATATTATAACACCTCCTCTTGGGTCCCCCTGGCCCTCATCCCCCCTCTGTTTCACTACAAGACGCCTGGGGCCTTGGTGCATTGCTGACACTGCAATTACTGTCCTTTGCTGCACCTCCTGACACTGAATACCTGGGCTTTGAGTGCTGCTTGAACATTGATATTATGGTGAGGGGTGGTCAAAGCGTGGCGGCGGCTAAATTGGAGAGGTTCGCCCGTCAGCCTCCCACCCAGCCGACGCAATCCTCTCCTAAAACCTAACCATCTACCCGACCCGTTCCCCCGGCTGGGGCCGATACGGGTGCGGACATGCAGCCATCTGCTCCTTCCATTCAACAAGTCTTGGAGGCCATAGCGGCCAGCGAACAACGCCTGTCGGACAAAATGGAGAAGGTGCAGTGCGATTTATCACTGTTACGCCAGGATGTCCAGCGCATCCGAGAGAGAGTGGGAGAAACCGAGACGCGGGTCTCCACCCTAGAGGACCTCACTGGCCCCTTGCAGCGGTCTGTGTCGGCTGTCTCCCAGCAAGTTTCGGCTATGCAAACTAAACTCCTGGATATGGAGGGACGCCTTCGAAGAAACAACGTGAGATTCGTGGGCCTGCCTGAAAAGGAGGAGGGGGCACATCCCGAGGATTTCCTGGCTAAAAGAGGCGTATGGCGCTGAATCCTTTACGCCTCAATTTGCGGTGGAGTGGGCGCACCGAGTGCCATTACGGCCTCTGCCTCCGGGTGCACCTCGGCGAACATTTATAGCTAAGTTTCTGCACTACAAAAACCGGGACTCCGTCCTGCGCCTGGGCCGCGTGAAGGGCCCCCTGCTTCGAAATGGTGTTCGGGTGTCGGCATTTCCAGATTTTGAGGCGGATGTCCAGAAGGATCGGGCCCAGTTTCTGCCCATCAAGCGGCGTCTTCGGGACTTGAATCTTCCCTATTCGATGCTGTTTCGCTTTAGGCTGCGTGTGGTGGCGGACGGGGAAACTAAGTTCTTCAGTTCTCCGAGGGAGGCGGCGGCCTGGCTGGACAGATATGCTCCGGGTGCCCGCCAGATGGCTCCGGACTGACATCCAGTGTCCGTTCTATATGGGCCTACAATATGCAAGTATAAGTCCTTGGAGCTTCCTTCTGTACTAGTTGTTCTGGACTTTGCTGGGTAGTGACTTTTACGCATTGGGTTTTGCATTGGGTTTTTTTTGGTTTGAATTTGTATGATACGTATAGCACTGCCGTAGGCTTTCGGATCACCAAGGTTAGAGCTCTGTTAGGGTTATGTGTACGCCACAGTTCGGGGAGGTATACGGGGAGGGGGGATGTTGTTGGGATGATGTTTGCTTTTCTGTTATTTTCCGATTTCTTTTTTTTTTCAGTTTTTTGTTTTTCATGTGACCATTTATCAAATTGCGAGGTGATGTGCTATTTAGAGGGGTTTGGCTCGGGGCCCGGGGCCTGCGGGCGATATGGTTCCAGGGATGGTACCGTGTACGGGCAGATAGAGACTTGGATAATGGTGATGGGGGGGCTCCCTTCTCACCTTGTAGGGTCTTTGCACGCTGTGTCCCAGATGGTACAAAGGATGACACGTCTGCCTTAAAGATTCTGGCATGGAATGTCCGGGGCATTAATAATAAAGTAAAGCGATCCTTAGTATTTCAAATGATTAAGAAATATCGCCCGGATATTATCTGTCTGAGTGAAACTCATCTGGAGGGAAATAGACTATTGTCGCTCCGCAGGCCCTGGGTAGGCTGGGCGTATCATTCCTCTCACTCCTCCTCTTCTAGGGGGGTGTCAGTCATGATAAAGAGAACTGTACAGTTTGAATTAATTACAGTAAACACGGATCCATATGGTAGGTTTGTGTTTCTGGAATGCAAGCTGAACTCCCGTAATTTCTTTATTTTGTCTGTTTATGTTCCTCCCCCATTCTCGTATGATGTCCTGCAGAAGGCGGCCTCATTTATTGCTGCCTCTCCACATACTCCTGTTATTTGTGTAGGGGATTTTAACAACGTGCTGGATGCCTCTCTGGATGGAGGTCTTCTCGGGATTCGGGGGCGGGGGGTGGCCAATCTATATCTCAATCTAAGTTTGCGGATTTTATAGATAGCATGCAGTGGGTGGATGTCTGGAGGGCTCGCTACCCTACTCATGTTTCTCCGGTACGCATGGCTCCTTCTCCAGGATCGACCTGGCCCTGGTCTCGCCCATGCTCCTACCTAGTATAACTGATGTTCATTATGAGGCACGGGGGGTGTCCGACCATTCGCCCCTGCTACTGTCCCTCGATGTGGAGTGCCGGAGGGGACAGTCTTATTGGAAGTTACACCCGTCCTGGCTGATTCAGCTGGGAGAGTGCCCGGATTTACCGCCTAGGTGGGAGGGTTTCTTTGCGGATAATGTGGGCTCGGCCCCGACACCGGTTATATGGGATGCATTTAAAGCTTATTTACGTGGTACGCTGATTGGCAAAATAGCTGCCCGCAAGATAGAGTACAGAGCGATGGAGAGACGGCTTGAGTCTGAATATAGGGATCTAGAGACCCGCTACTTGGCTCGGGGAACCTCTGCGCTAAAGGCAAGTTGGATACTAGCTCAGGAGGCCTGGCTAGCTCACCTCTCAGATAGAAATGCGCGCTCCCTTTTGTTCAGGGCCACCAATATATATATGCATGCGGACAGGCCAGGTAGCTTATTGGCCCATTTGGTGCACTATGACCGTCTTGGGTCCACGATAGTGCAGATGTCTGACCCTGATGGCTCCATAGTAGATAATACCCCCGACATAGCGCAGATGTTTTGTTTTCATACTTTAAAGAGGTCTATGACTCTAAGTCGACATGCTCTATGGAGGACCTAGACCTGTACCTGTCCAATATACCCCTTTCCAAGCTTTCCCCCGAGGCCAGGGATATTCTAGAAACGCCCTTAACTTTGGAGGAGGTGACCGCAGCGGTGGGTATGTCTCCCAGTGGCAAGTCTCCGGGAAGCGATGGCATCCCCACCGAGCTGTATAAACAATACATACAGATGTATACAGACATATTTGCCACTAATCAACTTCCTCCCTCAATGTCCGAGGCCGTAATTGTAGTACTGCCAAAACCCGGTAAGGACCCCAAACTAGTAGAGTCCTATAGGCCGATCTCCCTTATCCCTACCGATGCCAAGATCCTGGCAAAAATCCTTGCGGTCCGGCTCAACTCGGTCATTACATCTATAATACACCAGGATCAATCTGGCTTCATGCTGGGGAAATCCACGTCCATTAATTTGCGCAGGCTATACACTATTTTGCAGGCTCCTCATGACTTCCCCTCGGACGCGGTTGTGGTTTCCTTAGATGCGGCTAAGGCATTCGACAGTGTTGAATGCCCATATCTGTGGGGGGTCATGACATGTATGGGCTTCGGCCCTAATTTTATACGATGGATCAAATTGCTATATCAAAGTCCACGCGCCAGGATCTAGGTTAATGGCTATGTCTCATCCTCCTTTACTCTGACTCGGGGCACCAGACAGGGATGCCCCCTCTCCCCAGCCTAAATTTGCCATGGCCATCGAACCCTTGGCCTGTTTGGTCAGATCGCATCCGGACATTGGGGAAGTCAACACGGGCCCATGTACTGACAAAATAGCCCTTTATGCAGACGACCTATTACTCTTTTACACAACTACAGTGTGGATAATATGCCTGTAGTGTTGCAGGTCATAGAGACCTTTAGCGGCTTCTCTGGTCTCCGCATCAACTGGTCCAAATCATTTATAATGCCCATTCTGGGCTCTCCTCCCCGGGTCCCAAAGATTTCCCTACCGCTGAGCTGGACAAGCCAGTTTAAATATCTTGGGATCCAGGTTACTAATGACCCCTCGGATTTTATACCCTTGAACCTTGACCCACTTGTACAGCTGATTATACGCAAGTCGAGGGCTTGGTGTAAACTCCCGCTGACAATGACAGGTAGGGTTAGCCTTATTTAGATGATAGTTTTGCCCAAACTACTGTATGTTCTTTCGCAATCCCCTGTATACATATTCCCGGCCTTCTTTAAGAAATTAAACAGTATACTATCATCTCTGATATGGGCCAATAAAAGGCCTAAAATAAAGTTAAATACCCTCACTAGACAAAAAGTTGACGGCGGCTTGGCCTTGCCTCACTTCCAATTATACTACTATGCGGCCCAGCTGACACACATCGGTATTTGGTTGCGGGGAGGAGAGGGGGCCGGTCTGTGCTGGGCGTTTCTCCAATGTTACTACCCAGACCTTTCTCCGACACAGATTCTAGTGAAGGGGAGCGCCTCTCGGCTGTCCCCTCCTATTGTTTTTCAAGCCATGAAGATCTGGATGGCTTTGATACGTTTGCTTGGGTATGATAGTATGGACCCGGATACTCCCCTCTGGCACTCCGCATCACTCCATGAACTGGGGTCTTTGGAGGGGGGGGGGGGGGCGTACTCAGTAACTTCCATATTCCAGTTGTACAACAATGGTTCAATGAAGTCCTTTCAGCAACTAAAGGAGGAGTTTGGTCTCCCAAACTCTTACTTTTATAGATTTTTACAGCTCAGGCACGCTTTACAATCACAATTCGGGGACTCCCCCCCGGTGCTTCTCCCCTTCCCTATAAAGACCTTTCTATGCTCATTGGGTCAGGTCAAGGTGATCTCCTTCACCTACTCGTACCTTCTAAAAACTATTCACGCTGACCCGCTCTCGAACCTTCGGGAGCGCTGGGAGCGTGACGTGGGCCCCATGGATGCGGAGGACTGGGAGGTGGCGCTGGGGAACTCGAGCAAAGTCACCAAATCATTACGGTTCCAACAAATCCAACTCTTTATGTTGCATAGATCATATATGACTCCGGACAGGGTGACCAGATTTGGGGCCGGTGGCGCCGCCACCTGTCCTAAGTGTGGGACCGCTGACGGATCATTCTGGCACCTGGTGTGGGAGTGTCCATCCTTGCAGGCGTTCTGGGCTGGGGTCGGGTCGATTCTGGAACACACGGGGATACCGAGAGGCATGCTGACTCCAGGATTTTGTATTCTGGGAGTAGGAGGAACTGACTCTGGGACTAAGTGGGAGGACTTGTATTGCCGCAGTATATGCGCCCTCGCCAAGGTGTGCATTGCGCGGACATGGATGGCCTCACACTCCCCCAAGACGTCTGCATTTAAAGCCCTTGTGAATGACAGTATTGAAGGATCGGTACATTTATATGAAAAATAATGCCCTTTCTAAACACGAGAAGGTATGGTCCATCTGGATCAACTCTACATACTCCTCCCCTGCCCTTAGAACTTAAAGATTTATAACTTAACTCGAATTGTCGTATACCTTTTACGGCGGCCCGGCCACTCTGGACCCGCGGGGACGAACCAGGCTCCTCTCCCGTATTCTACACTGTAGGGATAATGTATCTCATCTCACACAACGGTAGGAATTTAGGCTTGCTAGTGTTGTTTTGGTTCGTTTTATTTATGGGTTGTTTTTTTTCTCGGGCAGGCTTTATTAGGCCCAATAGTTGGGGGGGTTTACCGACGTGTTTCGGAGAGAAAACAAGAAATGTTAGTATGTGTTTTGACCTTGCTTGCAGACTTCAGAGAAACTGGTATCTGTGGGTGGACATTATGTGGATCTGCGACCACTTGTTGCACCACGCATATGCACATACTATTTGAGACGGATCTGTGCATGATTATATTGTATAATAACTTTTGAAGCTCTCAGTGTAAACTGAAATGTCTATAATAAGTTCATTCTTGTTGAATAAAAATACTCTATTCAAAAAAAAAAGTCGAATTGAGATGAGATTGAATTGGGGTTGTCGGATCCATTGCGACAAATGCATGTCGGAATGGATCCGACCCTAATTGAATATACCCCATAGAATCACATTGACGTTTTCTTGATGTCTTGACATGTGCTATTTACAAGCGCCTCATACTGTGACTGGCTATTGCTGATTAATTGGTGGGTGTCCCCTCGTGATTGTTAGTTATGTGCATATGTATTGATCTTGACAAAGGTCCAGGATTAGGACCGAAATGTCAATGTGATTCTGTCATTTTAACACTATGAAGTGAATACAATTATTGAGAAGACATGTGAGTGCACCCGACATTATATATTTTTGTATTTAGGAGGATATCTATATTACTCCATGGGAGGTCACACCAGCAAATTTTTTCTTAAGGTGAGCGTGGATCATTCTGGATGGATGGATGGATATATACGACATATTATATATATATATATATATATATATATATATATATATATATATATACACACACACACACACACACACACACACACACACACACACACACACACTAGTAATGTTCGGATCGGCACTCTCCTTCAATATTGCTCCGGTGCCCTCTGGAACATACATATCGTGATTACTTGGGATGTATATATATATATATATATATATACAAAAGAATGTCTCAGGGAGCTGTGTGATTATAATCCTTAGATGTATATTCTCTTCCAAGATTTTTTGACCACAGCATAAGTAAAACATGTTAAATTTATTCACATATTGCCATTGAACAGTACATTTGCAGTAAATAATGTGTACATGACAACATTTAAAATGCAGGCTTCAATTTTAGAACCAACATAAAATGACATCCAATGAAGACTTTCACTAATGTCTGATGTTCTCACATCTGAACCTCAACCCAACGCATTTCGTCCCAAAGGACTTCATCAGGGGTTCATATCTAAATGAGAATATTTTTCATTAAAAAAAATGTTAGACATTTATAAAAGCTGCCATAGTGGTCTTATTTTAGAATGGTAATTATATACATACCAATAAATATTGGAAGAGCTCTATGGGGCCAATAACCAATTTAACGGTAATGTTGTTCCCACAGGAATACCTGAAAGAACCATATCATGAATAATAAATTCATTATATTATTCTATATTGAAGGAGGAAGTAATTATCCAGTGAGTCAATTGCATTGTCCAATATTATAGGAGGGGGGTAAATATCCAGGACAAAATGGTAAATTCATTGGAATAACCCTGTTTACATATTTATACTATAACAGGGGATTTTTTTTTTCAACAGTTGAAATCCTATTTGAAGGATTCGTTGAGTGTCCTTCAAAAATTAAGCACTGTTACATGGACAGATGACATGCGATGGCTGACCATCGATGTACAATCCTTGTATTCCACTATTCCACATAAAAAGGATTGGAAACCATCGAAAAAATCCTCTTAGAGGATTTGGAAACAACTAAGCCAAGTAGGGAATTTGTGCTGGACAGCATAAATTTCATTCTTGAACACAACGTTTTTGAATACAATCAGAAGTACTTTTTACAAGTACAAGGAACAGCCATGGGGCCGAAATTTGCCCGGCTTACGCCAATATCTATATGGGAGTTTGGGAGGAGTCCTATATATATATATCAAAGTACAAGGAAAACATATTATTCTATCAGAGATACATAGACGACCTCCTGTTCATTTGGCGTGGTGATCTCTCTAGTATAGATCAATTCCTCACTTTCATCAATGATAACGACATTAACCTTAAATTTACTCATCAAACTAGCACTACCAGCATTGAGTACTTAGATTTAGTACTGACTGGAAATCCGGGCAACGTGGTACAAACGAAGACTCACTTTAAGGAAGTAGATGCCAACAGCTTCATCCCCCAAACCAGTTGCCACCTACCGAGATGGAAAGAAGGGGTACCCTATGCACAACTTCTGCGAATAAGACGTAATTGCACCAACCTAGAAGACTACTGGAAGCAATCCTCTATTCTGATGGAAAGATTTTTGGAACGAGGTTATAGTAGAGAACTCATTGAAACAGCCAAGATTAAAGCCGCAAATAGAGAAAGGGAGACTATGCTGGCTTCAAAAACCAAGTCCATCAACAAAAATCAATCTTTTCGACCTTTTATCACTCAGTATAACTGTGAGAACTACAGCGTGAGAAAGATAATGGAAAAATACTGGGGATTACTGAAAAAAGATCCGATTTTAGGTCCTGAATTACCCAATAAACCTGATTTTGTATTCCGTAGAGCAAACAACTTGAAAAGTCTCATAGCGCCCAGTAGAGTGTGGGACAAAACCAAGACCATTCCCGATCAAGGTGGATTCACTCCATCTAAAGGGTGTTTTCCATGCTCAAAGTGTATATGTTGTAACTATATGGAAAAAAAGCCATTTAGCTGTGAAATACATACAGGAAAAACTTTTAAGCTTAATCACTTAGTAAACTGCAACACAGAGTATGTGATATATAGGATCACCTGCAGCTGCAGGTTATCTTATATAGGCAAAACAAAAAGACAAGTTAAAATTAGAATCCAAGAACACATGAGAAACATCAGAAATAGAGTGTTCACTCATAGTTTACCCAGACACTATAGGGACAAACATGGGTCAAAAATAGACAAGAACAATTTTTCCTTTACTGTTATAGAGCATATACAAGTAGATCCAAAGGGTGTAAATAGGGATCTCACATTATCCAAAAAAAGAAATCTTTTGGATATACACTTTAGACACTCAGACGCCTAATGGGCATAACGAAGGTTGTGACATCGTTTCTTTCTTATAGAATCTATTTAAGATTTTGATTGTATCAAACAACCTTTTATTGTAAGTGGATGGACATACATGTACGTACCCGGTCAACATTATGAATGATTTACCCTAGGATAGGAGGTCATCAATAGCATATATATTTGGGAAATAGTACTTAGGTTTATAAGGAGCACATAGGTAGTTAAAAGGGTAATTATCTTAATTATGTGATTAATCATATCATCGAATGTATAAGTTAATAAAAGTGAAACATGAAATGGATTTAAAACACACCAAATAAGACTCTTTATGTCACTAACTGATAAAAAATGGACCAAAGGTACAGTAGATTAGTAGAGTGACACATTCTAATTAGGAAATTATATAATTAAATTATATCAGGGATAGGCACTACAGCCATTTGAATAAATATAAATTATACCTTAACACTAAATGTTATAGGGTATAGGAAACAATTATTGTTCTAAAATATTTTTTATATTTATTATATAGTCACACAAAATGATACTTCTATATTAAATAGGTATAGGTAACAATTATTGTCCTAAAATAGTCACTTCTACATTAAATAGTCACCAAGTATAACTAACATGTTGAGCTTATCACCAAGTTTAACTAATATGTTGAGCTTGTCACTTAATTTTGATGGTTAATTAAACAACCCACCAGTAGTTGTAGAGAGCCTATTCAGGCCGTTACATTTGTCTGTCAGATTAGGAAGCACGGTGGTGGAACTTAATTCTGTTCCATGTATATAAAATTGATATATGATTGTTATTGTAGCCAATAGTTTCATCTTTAATAAATACGTAAATATTCATCACCCATGTTAACACAAAATAGTATAGGGATTATATAGGATTAGATTAGAATATAGTCACATTTCTTAGACACATATATATGTGGAGATTATTATAGAAGAAAGGTGTTTTAACCATTTGTCACAGAACACTGAGGGTTAAACAGCATCGTGACATTCGGCTGTATAGAGCCATGTTGGCCATTACATCATAGACCGGAAAGGACGTTCAGTGGAATACAAGCTGGGGCCGATGTGGAACGCATTGATGCGTCCACGGTGAGTGCGATAATGGCAAAGCCCACTGGTCCTTGTGATGCCACCGCTTGGTGGTATTTTTATCCACCTTGCGGCCGCGCCGGGCTTGCCGCCGTACCACTTTTACGGCTGTTTTGAACCTGGACCCGCCGCCGCATCACTTCCGTTTACGAAACCGGAAGTGAAGCTGGTGGAACGCATTAAGTTACCAATGCGCCCACGGCCCCGAATTAGCAATATTCATATAAATAAACTACACCACTGTAATAAATAGATTAAGAAATGTCAGTATGTAGATGCACAGAATAAGTTTATCACTGATTAAATAATAAGATTTTACTTACCGGTAAATCTATTTCTCGTAGTCCGTAGAGGATGCTGGGACTCTGTGAGGACCATGGGGAATAGACGGGCTCCGCAGGAGATAGGGCACTTTAAGAAAGCTTTGGATTCTGGGTGTGCACCGGCTCCTCCCTCTATGCCCCTCCTCCAGACCTCAGTTAGGGAAACTGTGCCCAGAGGAGATGGACAGTACGAGGAAGGATTTTTGTAAACCTAAGGGCGAGATACATACCAGCCACACCAATCACACCGTATAACTTGTGATAAACTACCCAGTTAACAGTATGAACAACAACATAGCCTCGGGTCAACCGATAAACTATAACATAACCCTTATGTAAGCAATACCGATAAACAAGTCTTGCAGAAGAAGTCCGCACATGGGACGGGCGCCCAGCATCCTCCACGGACTACGAGAAAAAGATTTACCGGTAAGTAAAATCTTATTTTCTCTAACGTCCTTGAGGATGCTGGGACTCCGTAAGGAACATGGGGATTATACCAAAGCTCCCAAATGGGCGGGAGAGTGCGGATGACTCTGCAGCACCGATTGAGCAAATAGGAGGTCCTCCTCAGCCAGGGTATCAAACTTATAGAACTTTGCAAAGGTGTTTGACCCCGACCAAGTAGCTGCTCGGCACAACTGTAATGCCGAGACCCATCGGGCAGCCGCCCAAGAAGAGCCCACCTTCCTAGTGGAATGGGCCTTAACCGATTTAGGCAATGGTAATCCTGCTGTAGAATGCGCCTGCTGAATCGTGTTACAGATCCAGCGAGTAATAGTCTGCTTTGAAGCAGGAGCGCCAACCTTGTTGGCCGCATACAGAACAAACAGAGCTTCAGTCTTCCCGATCCTAGCCGTTCTGGTCACATAAATCTTCAAAGCCCTGACCACATCCAGGGGCTCGGAATCCTCCAAGTCCCGTGTAGCCACAGGCACGACAATAGGTTGGTTCACATGAAAAGATGAGACCACTTTTGGCAGAAATTGAGGACGAGTCCTCAACTCTGCCCTATCCACGTGAAAAACCAAGTATGGGCTTTTATGTGATAAAGCCGCCAATTCTGAAACACGCCTTGCCGAAGCTAATGCCAACAACATGACCACTTTCCACGTGAGGTATTTCAACTCCACTGTTTTGAGTGGTTCAAACCAAGGTGACTTGAGGAAACGTAACACCACGTTAAGATCCCAAGGCGCCACCGGAGGTACAAAGGGAGGCTGAATATGCAGCACTCCCTTCACAAAAGTCTGTACTTCAGGAAGAGAGGCCAATTCTCTTTGAAAGAAAATGGATAAGGCCGAAATTTGGACCTTTATGGACCCTATTTTTAGGCCCAAATTCACTCCTGTTTGAAGGAAGTGAAGTAGACGGCCCAACTGGAACTCCTCCGTAGGAGCAGCTCTGGCCTCACACCAAGAAACATATTTTCGCCATATACGGTGATAATGTTTCAACGTCACGTCTTTCCTAGCCTTGATCAGGGTAGGAAAGACCTCCTCCAGAATCCCTTTTTCCGCTAGGATCCGGCGTTCAACCGCCATGCCGTCAAACGCAGCCGCGGTAAGTCTTGGAACAGACAGAGCCCCTGCCGCAGCAGGTCCTGCCTTAGAGGAAGAGGCCACGGATCCCCTGCGAGCAACTCTTGCAGCTCCGGATACCAAGTCCTCCGTGGCCAATCCGGAACAATGAGTATTGTTCTGACCCTGCTTCTTCGTATTATTCTCAACACCTTGGGTATGAGAGGAAGAGGAGGAAACACATAGACCGATCTGAACACCCAAGGTGTCACCAGAGCGTCTACCGCTACCGCCTGAGGGTCCCTTGACCTGGCGCAATACCGCTTTAGCTTTTTGTTGAGACGGGATGCCATCATGTCGATTTGAGGCAGTCCCCAACGATCCGTGATCTGTGCGAAGACTCCTTGATGAAGTCCCCACTCTCCCGGATGCAGGTCGTGCCTGCTGAGGAAGTCCGCTTCCCAGTTGTCCACCCCCGGGATGAACACCGCTGACAGCGCGCTTACATGGCCTTCCGCCCAGCGTAGAATCCTGGTCGCTTCTGCCATGGCCATTCTGCTCCTTGTTCCGCCTTGGTGGTTTATATGAGCCACTGCCGTGACATTGTCTGACTGAATCAGAACCGGTTTTCTCCGAAGCAATTCTTCCGCTTGACTCAGGGCGTTGTATATGGCCCTCAACTCCAGGACGTTGATGTGGAGACAAGACTCTAGGCTTGACCAGAGACCTTGGAAATTTCTTCCCAGTGTCACTGCTCCCCAGCCTCGGAGGCTTGCGTCCGTGGTCACCAGGACCCAGTCCTGAATGCCGAACCTGCGACCTTCTAGTAGGTGAGCACTGTTCAGCCACCACAGGAGAGATACCCTGGTCCTGGGAGACAGTGTGATCCTTTGATGCATTTGTAAATGGGACCCGGACCACTTGTCCAAGAGGTCCCATTGAAAAGTCCTCGCATGGAACCTGCCGAAAGGGATGGCCTCGTAGGAAGCCACCATCTTTCCCAGGACCCGCGTGCAATGATGCACTGAAACCTTTTTTGGTTTTAATAGGTTCCTGACCATGGCTATGAGTTCCTGAACCTTTTCGATCGGAAGAAAAACCTTTTTCTGGTCTGTGTCTAGAATCAGGCCCAAAAAGGTCAGACGCGTTGTAGGGACTAGCTGGGACTTCGGTATATTGAGAATCCAGCCGTGTATCTGCAACGTCTTCATGGACAGAGACACGCTGTCCAGCAACCTCTCCCGAGATCTCGCCTTTATGAGGAGATCGTCCAAGTATGGGATAATTGTGACCCCCTGCCTGCGCAGGAGCACCATCATTTCCGCCATTACCTTGGTGAAAATTCTCGGGGCCGTGGAAAGCCCAAACGGCAACGTCTGAAATTGGTAGTGACAGTCCTGCACTGCAAATCTCAGGAACGCCTGATGCGGGGGGAATATCGGAACATGAAGGTAAGCATCCTTTATGTCCAGGGACACCATCCAATCCCCCCCCTCCAGGCTGGCGATGACCGCCCTGAGTGAGTCCATTTTGAACTTGAACCTCTTCAAGTACAGGTTCAGAGATTTCAGGTTTAAAATGGGTCTGACCGAACCGTCCGGTTTCGGGACCACAAACAGGGTTGAGTAATATCCCTCTCCTTGCTGGAGATGAGGAACTGTGACAATCACCTGTTCAATATACAATTTTTGGATTGCTGCCAACACTAGCTCCCTCTCTGACGGGGAAGCCGGCAGAGCCGATTTGAAAAATCGGCGAGGAGGCAAGTCTTCGAATTCCAGCCTGTATCCCTGAGAAACAATCTCTAATGCCCAGGGATCCACCTGCGAGTGAACCCAGACGTGGCTGAAAAATCGAAGACGAGCCCCCACCAGATCTGCCTCCCCTCGGAAAGCCCCAGCGTCATGCGGTGGACTTTGCAGACGCAGGGGAGGACTTCTGCTCTTGGGAACTAGCTGTGTGCAGCTTTTTTCCCCTGCCTTTCCCTCTGGCAACAAAGGATGATCCACGTACCTTCTTGTTTTTATTGGAACGAAAGGAGTGCATTTGATAATGAGGTGCCTTTTTTGTATGTTGCGGGGGGACATAAGGTAAGAAATTTGACTTACCAGCCGTAGCGACAAGATCCGAGAGGCCGTCTCCAAACAACTCCACCCCTTTGTAAGGCAAGGACTCCATATGCCGCTTTGAATCGGCATCTCCCGTCCACTGTCGGGTCCACAAGAGCCGCCCAGCAGAAATATACATAGCATTTATTCTGGAGCTTAATAAACAAATGTCTCTCTGAGCATCCCTCATATACAAGGCAGCATCTCTGATATGCTCTATGGTCATCTGAATGGCGTCCCTATCTAAGGTGTCAATTTCCGTAGATAAGGAATCTGCCCAAGCTACAACCGCACTACAAACCCAGGCCGACGCCATAGCCGGTCGAGCAATAGTACCGGAATGATTGTAAATGTACTTTAAGGTAATTTCCTGCCTGCGATCAGCAGGTTCCTTGAGGGAAGCCGTATCCTGAGAAGGCAGTGCCACCTTTTTGGACAAACGTGTCAGCGCCTTGTCAACTTTTGGCGAAGATTCCCAGCGTATCCTATCAGTTTGTGGAAAAGGATACGCCATGAGAATCCTTTTGGGAACTTGTGGTCTCCTATCCGGAGATTCCCAAGCCTTTTCGCACAAGTCACTTAATTCACATGAGGATGGAAAAGTGACTCCAGGCTTTTTCCCTTTATACATGTGTACCCTCGTGTCAGGGACAGGGGGTTCCTCAGTAATATGCAAAACCTCTTTAATGGCAATAATCATGTAATTTTGCATCTTCATTGTCGACACTAGAGTCAGTATCCGTGTCGGTATCTGTCATCGATCTGGGATATGGTGCGGTTCTGAGACCCCGAAGGTCCTGGCGCCACAGGGACAGGCATGGTCTGGCTACCTGACTGATCCCTAGCTTCAGCCTTGTCTAACCTTTTATGCAATAGATTGACATTTGCATTTAAGA
Source organism: Pseudophryne corroboree (assembly GCF_028390025.1). NCBI lineage: Eukaryota > Metazoa > Chordata > Amphibia > Anura > Myobatrachidae > Pseudophryne > Pseudophryne corroboree. The sequence goes on from NC_086445.1 coordinate 918,555,014, forward strand.
CATTCAGCATATCCACCCATTCCGGTGTCGGCGTTGCCGACGGCGACATGACATTCAAGCACTCCCCCTCCACATTAAGCGAGCCTTCCTCGTCAAACATGTCGACACACGCGTACCGACACACTTCACACACACAGGGAAACTCTTTTCTGAAGACAGTATCCCCTTTAAGGCCCTTTGGAGAGACAGAGAGAGAGTATGCCAGCACACACCCCAGCGCTATACCCCTGGAAAAAAAAACACAGAATGCCCTTTTCCAGAAGCGCTGAGTAGTAATAAAACGCCAATTATGTGCCCCCCCCCTCTCCTTCAAACCCCCTTTCACCGTGTGTAAAGCAGGGGAGAGTCCGGGGAGCTTCCTCTCAGCGGTGCTGTGGAGAGAAAATGGCGCTGGTGAGTGCTGAGGGAGAAGCCCCGCCCCCTCGGCGGCGGGCTTCTGTTCCGCTCAAAGTTATTAAAAAATGGCGGGGGCTCTTTTATATACATGTACAGTGCCCACCTGTACATGTATATTGTCATTTGCCATGAGAGGTGTTATATTGCTGACCAGGGCGCCCCCCCTGCGCCCTGCACCCTTACAGTGACTGGAGTGTGTGAGGTGTATGGGAGCAATGACGCACAGCTGCAGTGCTGTGCGTTACCTCAGTGAAGCTCTGAAGGCTTCTGCCGCCTGAGACGTCTTCTGACTTCATTTCTTCTGGCTCTGTGAGGAGAACGGCGGTGCGGCTCTGGGAGTGAATGCCCAGGACGAACCTGTGTTCACCCCCTCTGGAGCTAATGGTGTCCAGTAGCCGAGGAAGCAGAGCCTATCATTTAAGAAGGTCTGCCCCTCTCTCCTCAGTCCCTCGATGCAGGGAGCCTGTTGCCAGTAGTGCTCCCTGTAAAAATATAGAAAAAATCCAAACAAAAATGCTTTCTAGGCCGAGAACTCAGGGGAGCTCCCTGCAGTGCACCCATTTCCTCTGGGCACAGTGTAAAAACTGAGGTCTGGAGGAGGGGCATAGAGGGAGGAGCCAGTACACACCCAGAATCCAAAGCTTTCTTAAAGTGCCCTATCTCCTGCGGAGCCCGTCTATTCCCCATGGTCCTTACGGAGTCCCAGCATCCTCAAGGACGTTAGAGAAAAGTAATTAGTATAAATCATTTGTAACACATACAGGAAATGAGGTATTAGTCCATCAGGTATATAAACTCACTAACCCAGCACAGTGTTCACTGCTGTTCTGGAGAGCCTGTCAGACTACAAAGTAAGTTACATTGTAACCCTTATTTCACTTGCAAAATTGTTACTATTTATCCATACCCACTGATTAAGTTGACACATGGCCACTAGTTTCATATTGTAACACTTTATTTATATTGAAAGACTGAGTTGCTACATGAATGCTTATCCACATAAAAATGAATAAATGTAACCATTGTTCATTAGTAGATTATTATGGCAGTGTTTTGAGATTTGAAACAAGTTTACTAACTACATGATAATATAAAAAAGTCATAGTCTATATTGAAAATGAAAATAGGTTTTGTAGTACTCTGTATAGTTTGCAAACTACTAAGGAGAACAATATATGATGTCAATTACTGTTTTGTAGGCCTGATCAACACAATTGTGGTTGTAAGCGGTAGAGAATACAGCATTGATATTGATATTCTTTTTGTTCAATTTGGTATGTATGATTAGCCTCTTCTGAGGAAAGAATCCTTTCCCCATTCTCACCCTATTAATTAAATGGGAGAAACGCTATATATGGATATCATTTTTGTTATAGGCCTGATCCATTGTCAAATACTGACGAACTCAGCGTCATTGTTCTGATATATTTTTATACTGGTATGTAAAAAAAATAAGATTTTACTCACCGGTAAATCTATTTCTCGTAGTCCGTAGTGGATGCTGGGAACTCCGAAAGGACCATGGGGAATAGCGGCTCCGCAGGAGACTGGGCACAACTAAAGAAAGCTTTTAGGTCACCTGGTGTGCACTGGCTCCTCCCACTATGACCCTCCTCCAAGACTCAGTTAGGACACTGTGCCCGGACGAGCTGACATAATAAGGAAGGATTTTGAATCCCGGGTAAGACTCTTACCAGCCACACCAATCACACCGTATAACTCGTGATACCATACCCAGTTTAACAGTATGAAAACAACTGAGCCTCTCAACAGATGGCTCAACAATAACCCTATAGTTAACAATAACTATGTACAAGTATTGCAGACAATCCGCACTTGGGACGGGCGCCCAGCATCCACTACGGACTACGAGAAATAGATTTACCGGTGAGTAAAATCTTATTTTCTCTGACGTCCTAGTGGATGCTGGGAACTCCGAAAGGACCATGGGGATTATACCAAAGCTCCCAAACGGGCGGGAGAGTGCGGATGACTCTGCAGCACCGAATGAGAGAACTCAAGGTCCTCCTCAGCCAGGGTATCAAATTTGTAGAATTTTGCAAACGTGTTTGCCCCTGACCAAGTAGCAGCTCGGCAAAGTTGTAAAGCCGAGACCCCTCGGGCAGCCGCCCAAGATGAGCCCACCTTCCTTGTGGAATGGGCTTTTACTGATTTAGGATGCGGCAGTCCAGCCGCAGAATGCGCCAGCTGAATTGTGCTACAAATCCAGCGAGCAATAGTCTGCTTAGAAGCAGGAGCACCCAGCTTGTTGGGTGCATACAGGATAAATAGCGAGTCAGTTTTCCTGACTCTAGCCGTCCTGGAAACATAAATTTTCAAGGCCCTGACTACGTCCAGTAACTTGGAATCCTCCAAGTCCCTAGTAGCCGCAGGCACCACAATAGGTTGGTTCAAGTGAAAAGCTGATACCACCTTAGGGAGAAACTGGGGACGAGTCCTCAATTCCGCCCCATCCATATGGAAAATCAGATAAGGGCTTTTACATGACAAAGCCGCCAATTCTGACACACGCCTGGCTGAAGCCAAGGCCAATAACATGACCACTTTCCACGTGAGATATTTTAGATCCACGGTTTTAAGTGGCTCAAACCAATGTGATTTTAAGAAACTCAACACCACGTTGAGATCCCAAGGTGCCACTGGAGGCACAAACGGGGGCTGAATATGCAGCACTCCTTTCACAAACGTCTGAACTTCAGGTAGTGAAGCTAGTTCTTTCTGGAAGAAAATCGACAGAGCCGAGATCTGTACCTTAATGGAGCCTAATTTCAGGCCCATAGACACTCCTGCTTGTAGGAAATGCAGAAATCGACCCAGTTGAAATTCCTCTGTTGGGGCCTTTTTGGCCTCACACCAAGCAACATATTTCCGCCATATGCGGTGATAATGCTTTACAGTTACATCTTTCCTGGCTTTAATCAGCGTAGGAATGACTTCCTCCGGAATGCCCTTTTCCTTCAGGATCCGGCGTTCAACCGCCATGCCGTCAAACACAGCCGCGGTAAGTCTTGGAACAGACAGGGCCCCTGCTGCAGCAGGTCCTGTCTGAGCGGTAGAGGCCATGGGTCCTCTGAGATCATCTCTTGAAGTTCCGGGTACCACGCTCGTCTTGGCCAATCCGGAACCACGAGTATTGTTCTTACTCCTCGTTTTCTTATTATTCTCAGTACCCTTGGTATGAGAGGCAGAGGAGGGAACACATAAACTGACTGGTACACCCACGGTGTCACTAGAGCGTCCACAGCTATCGCCTGAGGGTCCCTTGACCTGGCGCAATATCTCTCTAGTTTTTTGTTTAGGCGGGACGCCATCATGTCCACCTGTGGTCGTTCCCATCGATTTACAATCAGCGTGAAGACTTCTGGATGAAGTCCCCACTCTCCCGGGTGGAGGTCGTGCCTGCTGAGAAAGTCTGCTTCCCAGTTGTCCACTCCCGGAATGAACACTGCTGACAGTGCTAGTACGTGATTTTCCGCCCATCGGAGAATCCTTGTGGCTTCTGCCATTGCCATCCTGCTTCTTGTGCCGCCCTGTCGATTTACATGGGCGACTGCCGTGATGTTGTCTGACTGGATCAGTACCGGCTGGTGTAGAAGCAGGGATTTTGCCTGACTTAGGGCATTGTAAATGGCCCTTAGTTCCAGAATATTTATGTGTAGGGAAGTTTCCTGACTCGACCATAGTCCTTGGAAGTTTCTTCCCTGTGTGACTGCCCCCCAGCCTCGAAGGCTGGCGTCCATGGTCACCAGGACCCAGTCCTGTATGCCGAATCTGCGGCCCTCTAGAAGATGAGCACTCTGCAGCCACCACAGCAGAGACACCCTGGTTCTTGGAGACAGGGTTATTAGGCGATGCATCTGAAGATGCGATCCGGACCATTGGTCCAACAGGTCCCACTGAAAGATTCTGGCATGGAACCTGCCGAAAGGAATTGCTTCGTAAGAAGCCACCATCTTTCCCAGGACCCGCGTGCAGTGATGCACCGATACCTGTTTCGGTTTCAGGAGGTCTCTGACTAGAGATGACAGCTCCTTGGCTTTCTCCTCCGGGAGAAACACTTTTTTCTGGACTGTATCCAGAATCATACCCAGGAACAGTAGACGTGTCGTCGGAACCAGCTGTGATTTTGGAATATTCAGAATCCAACCGTGCTGGTGTAGCACCTCCTGAGATAGTGCTACTCCCACCAACAACTGCTCCTTGGACCTCGCCTTTATTAGGAGATCGTCCAAGTACGGGATAATTAAAACTCCCTTTCTTCGAAGGAGTATCATCATTTCTGCCATTACCTTGGTAAACACCCTCGGTGCCGTGGAGAGTCCAAACGGCAGCGTCTGGAATTGGTAATGGCAATCCTGTACCACAAATCTGAGGTACTCCTGGTGAGGATAGTAAATGGGGACATGCAGGTAAGCATCCTTGATGTCCAGGGATACCATGTAATCCCCCTCGTCCAGGCTTGCAATAACCGCCCTGAGCGATTCCATCTTGAACTTGAATTTTTTTATGTATGTGTTCAAGGATTTCAAATTTAAAATGGGTCTCACCGAACCGTCCGGTTTCGGTACCACAAACAGTGTGGAATAGTAACCCCGTCCTTGTTGAAGTAGGGGCACCTTGACTATCACCTGCTGGGAATACAGCTTGTGAATTGCCTCTAGCACAGCCTCCCTGCCTGAGGGAGTTGTCGGCAAGGCAGATTTTAGGAACCGGTGGGGTGGAGACGCCTCGAATTCCAGTTTGTACCCTTGGGATACTATTTGCAGGATCCAGGGATCCGCCTGTGAGCGAGCCCACTGATCGCTGAAATTTTTGAGGCGGCCCCCCACCGTACCTGGCTCCGCCTGTGGAGCCCCACCGTCATGCGGCGGACTTGGAAGAAGCGGGGGAGGACTTTTGCTCCTGGGAACCTGCTGTTTGTTGCAGCCTTTTTCCCCTACCTCTGCCTCTGGACAGAAAGGACCCGCCTTTTCCACGCCTGTTTTTCTGAGTCCGAAAGGACTGTACCTGATAAAACGGCGCCTTTTTAGACTGTGAGGGAACATGGGGTAAAAATGCTGACTTCCCAGCAGTTGCTGTGGAAACTAGGTCCGAGAGACCATCCCCGAATAACTCCTCACCCTTATTGTCAATATTTTCTGACAGGGAATCTGACCACGCAGCGGCAGCACTGCACATCCATGCTGATGCAATAGCTGGTCTAAGTATAATGCCTGAGTGTGTATATACAGACTTCAGGATCGCCTCCTGCTTTCTATCAGCAGGTTCCTTGAGGGCGGCCGTATCCGGAGACGGTAGTGCCACCTTTTTAGACAAACGTGTGAGCGCTTTATCCACCCAACGCCATTAGTAACTTCTTAGCGATTACCAATCTTTTATCAGGGAAAGCCCACGCTTCTTCACACACTTCATTTAATTCTTCTGATGGGGGAAAAACTACGGGTAGTTTTTTCTCCCCAAACATAATACCCTTTTTAGTGGTACCTGGGTTTATATCAGAAATTTGTAACACCTCTTTCATTGCTTCAATCATGCAACGAATGGCCTTAGTGGACATTAGACTAGACTCATCGTCGTCGACACTGGTGTCAGTATCCGTGTCGACATCTGCGTCTGCCATCTGAGGTAGCGGGCGTTTTAGAGCCCCCGATGGTCTTTGAGACGCCTGGACAGGCACGAGCTGAGAAGCCGGCTGTCCCGCATTTGGCATGTCGTCAAATTTTTTGTGTAAGGAGTCGACACGTGCACGCAATTCCTTCCATAAGTCCATCCACTCAGGTGTCTGCCCCGCAGGGGGTGACATCCCTTCTATAGGCATCTGCTCCGCCTCCACCTCATTATCCTCATCAAACATGTCGACACAGCCGTACCGACACACCGCACACACACAGGGAATGCTCTAACAGAGGACAGGACCAACCAAAGCCCTTTGGGGAGACAGAGTGAGAGTATGCCAGCACACACCAGAGCGCTATATAATGCAGGGACTAACTGAATTATGTCCCCTATAGCTGCTGTTATATATACTGCGCCTAAATTTAGTGCCCCCCCTCTCTTTTTTACCCTTTTCTGTAGTGTAGACTGCAGGGGAGAGCCAGGGAGCTTCCTTCCAGCGGAGCTGTGAGGGAGAAATGGCGCCAGTGTGCTGAAGGAAATAGCTCCGCCCCTTTTTCGAGGACTATTCTCCCGCTTTTTTATGGATTCTGGCAGGGGTAATTATCACATATATAGCCTCTAGGGCTATATATTGTGGTATTTTTGCCAGCCAAGGTGTTTTTATTGCTGCTCAGGGCGCCCCCCCCTAGCGCCCTGCACCCTCAGTGACCGGAGTGTGAAGTGTGTATGAGGAGCAATGGCGCACAGCTGCAGTGCTGTGCGCTACCTTGGTGAAGACTGATGTCTTCTGCCGCCGATTTTCCGGACCTCTTCTTGCTTCTGGCTCTGTAAGGGGGACGGCGGCGCGGCTCCGGGACCGAACACCAAGGCCAGTTCCATGCGGTCGATCCCTCTGGAGCTAATGGTGTCCAGTAGCCTAAGAAGCCCAAGCTAGCTGCAAGCAGGTAGGTTCGCTTCTTCTCCCCTTAGTCCCTCGCTGCAGTGAGCCTGTTGCCAGCAGGTCTCACTGTAAAATAAAAAACCTAATTATATACTTTCTTTCTAGAAGCTCAGGAGAGCCCCTAGTGTGCATCCAACCTCGGCCGGGCACAAAATCTAACTGAGGCTTGGAGGAGGGTCATAGTGGGAGGAGCCAGTGCACACCAGGTGACCTAAAAGCTTTCTTTAGTTGTGCCCAGTCTCCTGCGGAGCCGCTATTCCCCATGGTCCTTTCGGAGTTCCCAGCATCCACTAGGACGTCAGAGAAATTATGTATTTTCAATTAATTTTTCTTCTCCTTTTTTGCTCTGTCACCTAAATTCCTTATGGTTATCGTGATATATGCTCAATACTCCGTTATGAAATTCTGTCTGTATAAATCATGTAAATTACGTATGTTGTTAACAATGAATTATCAACATCATTAGAATACAAAAAATAGGATTTTGGTACTTACCAGGTAAATCCTTTTCTTTGAATCCATAGGGGGCACTGGAGTACTCTTGGGATATGGACGGCTTAGCAGAAACAAAGGCACTGAATATTTAAATTTAGAACTCTCCACCCCTCCATATCCCAGAGTACCTCAGTGTACGACCTCAGTGTTTTTTACTGAGCGAACAGGAACTATAGAGAGGTTGACAATGGAGAATTCCTATAACATAACGGACAACAACAAAGTTGACACATAACGTTACTGTCAACTAAACAGTTGACACCATAACCGATAGACCTTTATAATTTGAACCAATCGGTGAAAATGTGGTACCATAAGCTCCTCTGAGCTTAATACAACGCAGGTAAAACTGCTCTGGGTGGGCGTCCAGTGCCCCCTATGGATTCAAAGAAAAGGATTTACCTGGTAAGTACCAAAATCCTATTTTCTTTTTCATCCACTAGGGGTCACTGGAGTACTCTTGGGACGTACCAAAGCTTCCCTCGTGGGCGGGAGAGCTGTTTGACACCTGTAACAGTAGGCGGCCAAAGCTAGATGCTGATGCCGCAAACGTTTCAAAACTTGTAAACGCGCACAAACGTGTGCACTGAAGACTATGTAGCCGCGTCGTAGAAACTCCACGACCAGCTGGTCATGATATTCCCACAGAACCTGTGTGATGAGCTATTACTGACGTAGGCGACTGTAACTTAGCCTTAAGGTAAGCCTGACGTGTAGTCAGTTTTATCCAACTGGATAATGTCTGCTGAGAAACTGGCTAACCCCAGTTGGCAGCATCATAGAGAACAAACAACGTATCCGTATTACGAACTGTAGACGTTCGGGACATATAAACGCGTAATGCGCGTACCACATTCAGAATTCTAGAATGTGCTGTCAACACAGGAAACACTATTGGTTTATTGATGTGAAAAAATAAGAATTTACTTACCGATAATTCTATTTCTCGTAGTCCGTAGTGGATGCTGGGGACTCCGTCAGGACCATGGGGAATAGCGGCTCCGCAGGAGACAGGGCACAAAAGTAAAAGCTTTAGGATCAGGTGGTGTGCACTGGCTCCTCCCCCTATGACCCTCCTCCAAGCCTCAGTTAGGATACTGTGCCCGGACGAGCGTACACAATAAGGAAGGATTTTGAATCCCGGGTAAGACTCATACCAGCCACACCAATCACACTGTACAACCTGTGATCTGAACCCAGTTAACAGCATGATAACAGCGGAGCCTCTGAAAAGATGGCTCACAACAATAATAACCCGATTTTTGTAACAATAACTATGTACAAGTATTGCAGACAATCCGCACTTGGGATGGGCGCCCAGCATCCACTACGGACTACGAGAAATAGAATTATCGGTAAGTAAATTCTTATTTTCTCTGACGTCCTAAGTGGATGCTGGGGACTCCGTCAGGACCATGGGGATTATACCAAAGCTCCCAAACGGGCGGGAGAGTGCGGATGACTCTGCAGCACCGAGTGAGAGAACTCCAGGTCCTCCTCAGCCAGGGTGTGCCCCTGACCAAGTAGCAGCTCGGCAAAGTTGTAAAGCCGAGACCCCTCGGGCAGCCGCCCAAGATGAGCCCACCTTCCTTGTGGAATGGGCATTTACATATTTTGGCTGTGGCAGGCCTGCCACAGAATGTGCAAGCTGAATTGTACTACACATCCAACTAGCAATCGTCTGCTTAGAAGCAAGAGCACCCAGTTTGTTGGGTGCATACAGGATAACAGCAAGTCAGTTTACCTGACTCCAGCCGTCCTGGAAACCTATATTTTCAGGGCCCTGACAACATCTAGCAACTTGGAGTCCTCCAAGTCCCTAGTAGCCGCAGGTACCACAATAAGCTGGTTCAGGTGAAACGCTGACACCACCTTAGGGAGAAACTGGGGACGAGTCCGCAGCTCTGCCCTGTCCGAATGGACAATCAGATATGGGCTTTTGTGAGACAAAGCCGCCAATTCTGACACTCGCCTGGCCGAGGCCAGGGCCAACATCATGGTCACTTTCCATGTGAGATATTTCAAATCCACAGATTTGAGCGGTTTAAACCAATGTGATTTGAGGAATCCCAGAACTACGTTGAGATCCCACAGTGCCACTGGAGGCACAAAAGGGGGTTGTATATGCAGTACTCCCTTGACAAACTTCTGGACTTCAGGAACTGAAGCCAATTCTTTCTGGAAGAAAATCGACAGGGCCGAAATTTGAACCTTAATGGACCCCAATTTGAGGCCCATAGACACTCCTGTTTGCAGGAAATGCAGGAATCGACCGAGTTGAAATTTCTTCGTGGGGCCTTCCTGGCCTCACACCACGCAACATATTTTCGCCACATGTGGTGATAATGTTGTGCGGTCACCTCCTTCCTGGCTTTGACCAGGGTAGGAATGACCTCTTCCGGAATGCCTTTTTCCCTTAGGATCCGGCGTTCAACCGCCATGCCGTCAAACGCAGCCGCGGTAAGTCTTGGAACAGACATGGTACTTGCTGAAGCAAGTCCCTTCTTAGCGGCAGAGGCCATGAGTCCTCTGTGAGCATCGCTTGAAGTTCCGGGTACCAAGTCCTTCTTGGCCAATCCGGAGCCACGAGTATAGTTCTTACTCCTCTACGTCTTATAATTCTCAGTACCTTAGGTATGAAAAGCAGAGGAGGGAACACATACACCGACTGGTACACCCACGGTGTTACCAGAACGTCCACAGCTATTGCCTGAGGGTCTCTTGACCTGGCGCAATACCTGTCCAGTTTTTTGTTCAGGCGGGACGCCATCATGTCCACCTTTGGTCTTTCCCAACGGTTCACAATCATGTGGAAGACTTCCCGATGAAGTCCCCACTCTCCCGGGTGGAGGTCGTGCTGAGGAAGTCTGCTTCCCAGTTGTCCACTCCCGGAATGAACACTGCTGACAGTGCTATCACATGATTTTCCGCCCAGCGAAGAATTCTTGCAGTTTCTGCCATTGCCCTCCTGCTTCTTGTGCCGCCCTGTCTGTTTACGTGGGCGACTGCCGTGATGTTGTCCCACTGGATCAATACCGGCTGACCTTGAAGCAGAGGTCTTGCTAAGCTTAGAGCATTGTAAATTGCTCTTAGCTCCAGTACATTTTTGTGGAGAGAAGTCTCCAGACTTGATCACACTCCCTGGAAATTTTTTCCTTGTGTGACTGCTCCCCAGCCTTTCAGGCTGGCATCCGTGGTCACCAGGACCCAGTCCTGAATGCCGAATCTGTGGCCCTTTAGTAGATGAGCCCTCTGCAGCCACCACAGAAGAGACACCCTTGTCCTTGGAGACAGGGTTATCCGCTGATGCATCTGAAGATGCGATCCGGACCATTTTTCCAGCAGATCCCACTGAAAAGTTCTTGCGTGAAATCTGCCGAATGGAATCGCTTCGTAAGAAGCCACCATTTTTCCCAGGACCCTTGTGCAATGATGCACTGACACTTTTCCTGGTTTTAGGAGGTTCCTGACTAGCTCGGATAACTCCCTGGCTTTCTCCTCCGGGAGAAACACCTTTTTCTGGACTGTGTCCAGAATCATCCCTAGGAACAGCAGACGTGTCGTCGGAGACAGCTGCGATTTTGGAATATTTAGAATCCACCCGTGCTGTCGTAGAACTACTTGAGATAGTGCTACTCCGACATCCAACTGTTCTCTGGACCTTGCCCTTATCAGGAGATCGTCCAAGTAAGGGATAATTAAGACGCCTTTTCTTTGAAGAAGAATCATCATTTCGGCCATTACCTTGGTAAAGACCCGGGGTGCCGTGGACAATCCAAACGGCAGCGTCTGAAACTGATAGTGACAGTTTTGTACCACGAACCTGAGGTACCCTTGGTGAGAAGGGCAAATTGGGACATGGAGGTAAGCATCCTTGATGTCCAGGGACACCATATAGTCCCCTTCTTCCTGGTTCGCTATCACTGCTCTGAGTGACTCCATCTTGATTTGAACCTTTGTATGTAAGTGTTCAAATATTTCAGATTTAGAATAGGTCTCACCGAGCCGTCTGGCTTCAGTACCACAATATAGTGTGGAATAATACCCCTTTCCTTGTTGTAGGAGGGGTACTTTGATTATCACCTGCTGGGAATACAGCTTGTGAATTGTTTCCAATACTGCCTCCCTGTCGGAGGGAGACGTTCGTAAAGCAGACTTCAGGAACCTGCGAGGGGGAGACGTCTCGAATTTCCAATCTGTACCCCTGGGATACTACTTGTAGGATCCAGGGGTCCACTTGCGAGTGAGCCCACTGCGCGCTGAAACTCTTGAGACGACCCCCCACCGCACCTGAGTCCTGTACGGCCCCAGCGTCATGCTGAGGACTTGGCAAAAGCGGTGGAGGGCTTCTGTTCCTGGGAATGGGCTGCCTGCTGCAGTCTTCTTCCCTTTCCTCTATCCCTGGCCTTTTGCCTGCTTGCCCTTATGGGGACGAAAGGACTGAGGCTGAAAAGACGGTGTCTTTTTCTGCTGAGATGTGACTTGGGGTAAAAAAGGTGGATTTTCCAGCTGTTGCCGTGGCCACCAGGTCCGATGGACCGACCCCAAATAACTCCTCCCCTTTATACGGCAATACACCTTTGTGCCGTTTGGAATCTGCATCACCTGACCACTGTCGTGTCCATAAACATCTTCTGGCAGATATGGACATCGCACTTACTCTTGATGCCAGAGTGCAAATATCCCTCTGTGCATCTCGCATATATAGAAATGCATCCTTTAAATGCTCTATAGTCAAGGGTATCAATATTTTCAGTCAGGGAATCCGACCAAGCCACCCCAGCGCTGCACATCCAGGCTGAGGCGATCGCTGGTCGCAGTATAACACCAGTATGTGTGTATATACTTTTTAGGATATTTTCCAGCCTCCTATCAGCTGGCTCCTTGAGGGCGGCCGTATCTGGAGACGGTAACGCCACTTGTTTTGATAAGCGTGTGAGCGCCTTATCCACCCTAAGGGGTGTTTCCCAACGCGCCCTAACTTCTGGCGGGAAAGGGTATAACGGCAATAATTTTCTATCGGGGGAAACCCACGCATCATCACACACTTCATTTAATTTTATCTGATTCAGGAAAAACTACAGGTAGTTTTTTCACACCCCACATAATACCCTCTTTTGTGGTACTTGTAGTATCAGAAATATGTAACACCTCCTTCATTGCCCTTAACATGTAACGTGTGGCCCAAATGGAAAATACGTTTGTTTCTTCACCGTCGACACTGGAGTCAGTGTCCGTGTCTGTGTCGACCGACTGAGGTAAATGGGCGTTTTAAAGCCCCTGACGGTGTTTGAGACGCCTGGACAGGTACTAATTGGTTTGCCGGCTGTCTCATGTCGTCAACCGACCTTGCAGCGTGTTGACATTATCACGTAATTCCCTAAATAAGCCATCCATTCCGGTGTCGACTCCCTAGAGAGTGACATCACCATTACAGGCAATTGCTCCGCCTCCTCACCAACATCGTCCTCATACATGTCGACACACACGTACCGACACACAGCACACACACAGGGAATGCTCTGATAGAGGACAGGACCCCACTAGCCCTTTGGGGAGACAGAGGGAGAGTTTGCCAGCACACACCAAAACGCTATATTATACAGGGACAACCTTATATAAGTGTTTTCCCTTATAGCATCTTAATATATAATAATATCGCCAAATAAGTGCCCCCCCTCTCTGTTTTAACCCTGTTTCTGTAGTGCAGTGCAGGGGAGAGCCTGGGAGCCTTCCTAGCAGCGGAGCTGTGTAGGAAAATGGCGCTGTGTGCTGAGGAGAATAGGCCCCGCCCCCTTTTCAGCGGGCTTCTTCTCCCGTTTTTCTGACAACCTGGCAGGGGTTAAATACATCCATATAGCCCCAGGGGCTATATGTGATGTATTTTTAGCCAGCATAGGTACTTTCATTGCTGCCCAGGGCGCCCCCCCAAGCGCCCTGCACCCTCAGTGACCGTTGGTGTGAAGTGTGCTGAGAGCAATGGCGCACAGCTGCAGTGCTGTGCGCTACCTCATGAAGACTGAGAAGTCTTCAGCCGCCGATTTCTGGACCTCTTTTCTCTTCAGCATCTGCAAGGGGGTCGGCGGCGCGGCTCCGGTGACCCATCCAGGCTGTACCTGTGATCGTCCCTCTGGAGCTAGTGTCCAGTAGCCTAAGAAGCCAATCCATCCTGCACGCAGGTGAGTTCACTTCTTCTCCCCTAAGTCCCTCGTTGCAGTGAGCCTGTTGCCAGCAGGACTCACTGAAAATAAAAAACCTAACAAAACTTTTACTCTAAGCAGCTCTTTAGGAGAGCCACCTAGATTGCACCCTTCTCGGCCGGGCACAAAAACCTAACTGAGGCTTGGAGGAGGGTCATAGGGGGAGGAGCCAGTGCACACCACCTGATCCTAAAGCTTTTACTTTTGTGCCCTGTCTCCTGCGGAGCCGCTATTCCCCATGGTCCTGACGGAGTCCCCAGCATCCACTTAGGACGTCAGAGAAATAAGAAATCGGAAATCGTCCGAAGTTCCGCTCTGTCATGAGGAAACCCAAATACGGTGGCTTGGAATACAAGGCACCCAAATTTGAAAACAAAACCCTTGCCGAAGCTAAGGCTAGAAGAAAAAACGTTTTCCAAGTGATAAACTTAATCCCCATTTGTTGTAAGGGTTCAAAATATGAAAACTGTAAGAAATCTGAACCCAGCTTCAAGTCGCATGGCTCTGTAGGTGGGATAAATGGAGGCTGCACTCTGATGACACCTTGTAGAAAGGTGTGTACCGACGCAATAGAGTCAAACGTCTTTGAAAATAAATTGACAACACAGATACCTGCACCCTCAGTGTAGATAAACGCAGTTCTCCATCCCACCCCGTCTGTAAAATAACAGAATACGGGTAACTTGAAAGATGATGTCGGAAACTTCCGAGCTTCACACCAACCTATATAGGCACACCAAATTCTGCAATAATATAGGCACACCAAATTCTGTAATAATGAGCTGCCGTAACCGGCTTCCTAGCTCGTAACATGGTTGGTATAACCGATACTGTAATGCCCTATCTCTTGTCTTAAGAGGGCGGTCTCAACCACCACCCCGTCAACCGCAGCCGCGGTACATAGGTAAATAGGGGTAAAAGAACGGTCCCTGTTGTAACAGGTTGGACGTAGTATGAGCGGGCAAGGATCGTGTGCGAGTATTCCTTGGAGATTCGAGAAGCAAGCTCTCCGAAACCCATGAGATATCACTAGTATGACTGTGACGAACTGTCTTATGATCCGTTTTAGCAACGGAGAGAGCAGCGGAAAACGGTGGACCCAGATACACGAGGCTGTACGACCACGCGAATGTGAGAGCCTCCACCGCCACTGCCCTTGTGACCTGTCGTTCTGTACACATACTGAGCGTTTGTAATTGTGGCGAGATGCCATCATGTACACCTGAAGGTAACCCCACCTGTGGACCCACATGTGAAACACCTCTGGATTTAATGCCCAGTTTTCTGGATGAAAATCCCGACGGCTAAGATCATCTGTCTAACAGATGTCCACTCCCGGAATGAACCCCGTCGACAATATCACCTTGTGGTATTCTGGGCAATTGAGGATTCGAGCTACCTCCCGCATTGCCATGCGGCTTCTCGGTCCTCCCTGGATGTTGTGTATGCAACTCACGTTGCGTTGTCTGACTGCACTTGGACAGACTGAAAGCGAATGTAGTGCATTGTAAATTGCACGGAGTTCCAGGACATTTATAGACAGCAATCTGTCGTGATCCGTTGTAGAACCCCTGTCGCTGACCTTTTTAACTACAACTCCTCAACCTCTGAGACTCTCGCCCAGAGTATAGACACCCTCGCCCCCCTGTGGGAAACGCGACTGAAACCCGGCGAACTAAAGAGCTTCGAAAACACATCATTGTTCCTAATAGGCGAATACACCAATGTACCGCTAGTGTGCGTGGCTTTTGCACTAATTGTACTAGATGGTATAATCTGTTCTTTCTGGTGTAGTAGGTAAATCTCTTTGATTTACCGTATCTATACGCATACCTAGGAATTGAAGTCGTTCAGACGGTATTAGATGCGATTGTTTTTGAACTTGACACTGCAACCGTGGTGTACGTTAGTAGCGCAAGTAAGAGGAACCTCTGTTGAGACAGAGTTCTTATGAGCAGATCGTCTAAGTATGGAACGATTGTCACTGCCAGGGCTCTGAGATGAGCTATCATCACCAACATCACTTTGGTGAATACCCGAGGCGCTGACAAGAGGCCAAACGGTAGAACCTGAAACGGTTAATGGTTGTGGCGTATTGCAAAACACAAGAACCTGTGATGCGGTGACCAAACCGGAATGGGTAAATACGCATTCTGAAGATCAAGCGCAATCATGCAATCTTGTGGCTCCAAATATGCAAATACTAACCGCAGAAATCCATTTTCAAACTGTAGTAAGTGACTTGCTGATTGAGACTGCGACGGAGCCCTCCGGCTTCGGTACCCCAAACAGAGGGAATAAGTAACCCTGACTCTGTTGGTGTACCAGGCCTGGAAATAAAAACAGCTGAAACCAGCAGAGACTGAATGGCAACCTGCCAAAACGCCTAATTTCGTCCGACAGAAGCAGTCTTGTCTTTTAACCTTTAAATAGCGGATACATCCATGAGTGGATGTCTGGAAACCCGGCAAATGTAACGTGTAAAGGCGCGCTTCCACAATTGGAAATTCGAGATGGCCTAAGAGGCCGTCAAGCCACTGGCTTGTTGACTTTAGCGCCCTGGCGTTACAAGTCGTGACTGTTTTTGTACCACAGCCTTGAAAAGACTGAAGTCTAAAGACTTTAAACGCCGGACCAAAGTATTTCCGTTTTGATACCGGAGGAGGCAATGGCTAGACTTTACCCCCCCCCCCCCCGCCTTGGCCTGAATATCAAATTTAGTACCAAACAACTTCTGGCCTTGTCGTGCTGAAACTAGCGACGATAAAAAGCGAGAATCGAGGTAACAGGCGTCAGCAGAAGCTTTACAGAGATACTCTGCAGCTTCTTATTAACGATAAGTCTAACGTGATCGTCATTGTTTCCATACATAGAGCGCCTAGTGACCCACATGTATCTTGGGTCTTTATAATGTTTGACACAGACGAATTCACCAATGGTGGATTCTCCCATTTAGATGTGGAAACGGGTAAATAGACTTAAATCTTAGTTAGATATTCTAAATAAGAAACTGATTGAAGATCTGTCGTTTATTAAATTCGACGGATTAGATGTTAGAGTCTCCTTAGTCTCTGTAAATTTGAGACATTGACTCACTGGTCATTAGCAATGTATGGTTGTCAAAACCCCGCACTATCTGACTGCTGGTCTAATGTACCCTTCTCACTCGTAGTTATCGCTGTGAGGTTTGACATAGAATTGTCAGACTGCATTAAATTATAAGACCAGTTAAATTAACACCCTGGTACCCAAAGGGAAATTGGACCTTTGGAAAGACTGAGACTCCTTCGTTAGAGCTGGCGGAGTAACTTCCGAGACTCCGCTCTTACCGCTCCTGTCGAGCAGTTTGAATTGCCAATGCTTAACATAGGATCTGTGGTAGATTTATGCCACAATAGCCAAAGGACAGACACTTGCACGACTCAGTAAAATCTTTACTTAAGGTGCGTAATATATATATATATATATATATATATATATATATATATATATATATATATATATTTATGGCTAAATACAGTTTACATGGGCAGCCTATGTGAAACCTGAACCAAAATTCCCACTAACACCCCTGCGCCTCCGGTGGCGTAGAGATGTAGGGCAGGAATGTTCTGGAATTACCACTGGAAGAAACAGGAAACATGATTAAAATGGCCCCCATGCCATGCTTACACTGAGACTCACAGGACAAGTTACAATACCTGCTGCAGTTAATATAGGCTCAATAGATTATTATACAGTGATAATCACAGTCTAGTATACACTGATAATGACATGCAGGTTACAATACAATCACAGGCAGGGCACATTTAATATAAGCTCTGCCTGCAGTTAATTTTGTATTAATATCTTCTATAGATATGTTAATATTAATAGCTTCTATAGATATGGCAGCTATATATATAGGCTCAACAGCCTATTATACCGTGATTTTCCCCTTGCAGCATCTGGCAGCTGCAGCCACGCAGTAATCAGTCAGGTCCCCCACTCCCCCCCCCCCTTCCCTGTACTCCCTGTAGCGCTGTGTCTCAGCGGGGAGCTGGGAAGCTCATTGCAGGGAGGCGAGGGACACATAGTCCAGAGCAGCTGAGGTCGGCTGGCCGGAGTGCGGCGTTGCTAGGCAAGCTGCGCGGGTCTCTCTCAGTGAGCACCGCTGATGAAGCTGCGGCGGGTCTCCCTCTGTGAGCACCGCTGACGGAGCGAAGCTGCGGCGGGTCTCCCTCTGTGAGCACCGCTGACGGAGCGAAGCTGCGGCGGGTCTCCCTCTGTGAGCGGTGTACCGCTGACAGAGCGCCTGGCGGGAGGACGGAGCGCCTGGCGGGAGGACGGAGCGTGGGGCGGGCGGTCGGAGCGGCAGACGGAGCGCTGGAGCGGCTATCACGGTAGTGAGCGGTCGGCTTTACCCACGGACCCCACACAGCGGGGCGGCAGCCTGCGCTGACCGCCCCGTTTCCCCAGCATACCTTTTGTAGGGAGGTCTGCGACGCTTTCCGGTCATGGCTGCGACGGGGCTTCTATCTGTAAGCTCCGTCCAGCTTCTCAGGTCATGGCTGCGACGGGGCTTCTATGTGTAAGGTCCGTCCAGCTGTTGCAGGAGACAGTGGGCTGCCTGTGGCTGGGAGGGTGCTCTTTGTGAGGACCGACACGCCATGCGCTGTCCTTGCAGCGGCACCATCCCGGACCCATGTTTTTCCAGAAACTGGGAAGGGATGTGCTAAGTGTAAAAATTAAAAAGTAAAAATGAAAAATTAATAAAATCTTCCACCAAGTGTGGGAAGTCCCCACAAGCCTTGTTATTGCTGTGAGCACGGAAAAAACACTGAGGTCGTACACTGAGGTACTCTGGGATATGGAGGGGTGGAGAGTTCTAAATTTAAATATTCAGTGCCTTTGTTTCTGCTAAGCCGTCCATATCCCAAGAGTACTCCAGTGACCCCTAGTGGATGAAAAAGAAATTGTAATGCGTATTAAGGATATATTCCATCTCTCCTTGTCTCATTAAAAAATCCCGTTATAGTATGAATATGAAAACAGGGTTATTCCAATGAATTTACCATTTTGTCCTGGATATTTACCCCCCTCCTATAATATTGGACAATGCAATTTACTCACTGGATAATTACTTCCTCCTTCAATACAGAATAATATAATGAATTTATTATCATGATATGGTTCTTTCAGGTATTCCTGTGGTTATTGGCCCCATACAGCTCTTCCAATATTTATTGGTATGTATATAATTACCATTCTAAAATAAGACCACTATGGCGGCTTTTATAAATGTCTTTAACATTTTTTTATGAAAAATATTCTCATTTAGATATGAACCCCTGATGTAGTCCTTTGGGACGAAACGCGTTGGGATGAGGTTCAGATGTGAGAACATCAGACATTAGTGAAAGTCTTCATTGGATGTCATTTTATGTTGGTTCTAAAATTGAAGCCTGCATTTTAAATTTTGTCATGTACACATTATTTACTGCAAATGTACTGTTCAACGGCAATATGTGAATACATTGAACCTGTTTTACTTATGCTGTGGTCAAAAAATCTTGGAAGAGAATATACATCTAAGGATTATAATCACACAGCTCCCTGAGACATTCTTTTGTTTGTATTTTATCTCACTACTCCAGCTAACAGAGAGTACGTCTTAAGGTTGGAGCTCATATATAGTGCGGAATTAGGTCTACACTATATATATATATATATATATATATATATATATATATATATTATATCTATCACTGCTCCTCACCTCTATGGGGTAACTAGATGGCGCCTGATGGAGCATGTCAATTGTTATAACCGTTGTATACGGTAAAAGGCGCAATCACTGAAAAACGCCATAAAGATGCACAAAGACACATATTCATTCAACACATAAATTACACATAGACAAAACATGTCCAGCGCCAGACTTGTATTATATTGTATTTCTATAATAGAGTGTAAAATGATATATATGTGTATTATTGGGACGGAACAAGTTAATTAAATCATGCTTAGTGTCAAAATGGTCAGGAGAATGTGTGGATTAATTTGATAGCTATTGGTAAATTGTAGCACATTGCAACGATTAGTTATGAACAAATGTATGAAACATAAAGTCATTCTTATGAGAACAAAGGACTTCCTGAGAAAGCATGTGGGCAGAATCCCAGTGGTTAATCCCTGTACCTGCATCTTCAAACTGGACATTGCTTACAAATGAACTGACCAATAACACACAATGAATGAGAAACCTCCCTCTCCTGGGCCAATGGAAGGAGACCGAAACCAACAACCTGTTAACTCCCACTGTTTGATATATGCATTTTTCTAAGGCATAGTTAGTTGCTGAGGGGAAGAGATGCGGAGTCTATCTAGAGAGGACTGTCCTGTGGGATGGGGTGATGTATACTGGCTGCAACTGTAACTCTATACCTCCTACTTGGACATATATATATATATATATATATATATAAAATTATACTGAATGATATACTGTACATGTGTTATTTTGTATACATAACTTTTAAGATTAAACTAACTGCATTTTCTCTACTACAAGTCTGCTGAGTGCCGCTCATTGTTACTTTTACTATATATATATATATATATATATATATATATACACACAATATATATCTGAGCGTTGGACCTCAGTATACCGTGTGCGAGTACTTGCTTTCTCTTAAGGGACATAGTGCTGCGACGTTCAGCGCACTATTAGCTATTAATACTATTAGAGGAGGAAAGGGGTTTAGGAGTCACTATTTCAAGTGACTTTAAGGCAGGAAAGCAATGCAACAAAGCAATGAGAAAGGCAAGTCAGATGCTTGGTTGCATAGGGAGAGGAATCAGTAGCAGGAAAAAAGAAGTGATAATGCCACTGTATAAGTCATTGGTGCGGCCCCATCTGGAATACTGTATCCAGTTCTGGAGACCATATCTCCAGAAGGATATAAATACATTAGAGAGTGTACAAAGAAGGGCAACTAAAATGGTGCATGGCCTACATCACAAAACTTACCCGGAAAGGCTAAAAGATCTTAACATGTATAGTTTGGAGGAGAGAAGGGAAAGGGGGGACATGATAGAAACTTTCAAATATATCAAAGGCCATAACAAAGTTCAGGAGGGAAACATACTTCAAAGGAAGAGAAGTATTAGAACACGAGGACATACACTGAGACTGGAGGGAGGGGGGGGGGAGGTTCAAGGGAAATTTAAGGAAAAATTACTTCACAGAAAGGGTAGTGGATAAGTGGAATAGCCTCCCATCAGAGGTGGTAGAGGCTAAGACTGTAGAGCAATTTAAACATGCTTGGGATAGGCATATGAATATCCTTACAAATAATTAAGGTTCAAAAAGGGTTGAGATTGCCTAAAGGATAAAAAAAAGGGGGCAGACTAGATGGGCCAAGTGGTTCTTATCTGCCGTCAAATTCTATGTTTCTATGTATATGGTAATAAGATGCGCCTTGCGTCCGCAGTATAGATTAACGCTGTTATGTAAATGTTTATTTAAAATAATGGAAATTCACACAGTGCAGCTTAAAAATTCAAGAGCTACATTAAGAGAAAGAAATAGAATTCATAAATAGCAGTGGGCGAGCTGTGCAGACAACCAGAATGCAGTTTGCTCCCCCATGGCACTGGCATTTGGTTTGCAGGGTGCCTAGAACAGCACCCTGCGGACTAGAAAGCTGTCGTAGAACTGGAGCATCCTTAGGATGCTGAACTCCTTTCTGCTCCTGGCGAACCAGGCCCCTCTCCACAATTTCATGGGCAGCACAGATTGGAATATCACAGTTAGGGCCTTTTCTAGGAGTAAATCCATCTAGATGGTAAAACTTTGTACCTTGACATATTTGCTGGCAGAGATAGAGTTATGAAGAGGTGTGAACTAGCAGAAGTTCTGACAAAGCTGGGTGGCCGTGCTCAGGGAAATGCGTCAAGATTTCACTTCTGCCTATATACTGCATCTAACTACCAGGATCTTTATATGGACTATTGTTAAACTATCTCTGAAGAGCTTTGAACTTTTGATTTTGCTTATTACAGCATACAATTGGATACCCAGTGGCTGTCACACAGCAAGCGTGCAAGCTGAGAGACTGTGTTTGGACTGCACACAAAGATATGAGTGGGTAATACCAGCTGTTATTTCAAGCACCTTTATGTGGAATTCTGCTGCCACTACTAGTCTGGGATCCTATTGCAGTATTTTATGTGGCAGATAAATATCCTTTATTGATTCTCAGCATTTTATAAACGTATTATGCAATTGTATTTTAAATACTCATATTAAAATGTTTATATAAATCCATCCATCTAATATATTAATTTGGAAAAACAGCACAAGCACCAGTTTCAGTTTTTGTGGAAAGAGATGTTTCTCATGAAGTTCAGTGAAAGATTGAGGCGCAAATCTACAGAGAATGTGACGGAAGCGGCTAATGCCAGCTGCAACCAGGTAGAAGCCATATGAGGAGAATGGCCAGGGGAAAAAGAGGGATGGTGCCATAAAGGGTGAGAGATTCCCAGACAGACAAATTTAGGGTAACTCAAGGGACTGAAATGGTGGAGATAGGCCTATGCTTACCGAAGAGCCAAGGGAGATCGGAAACAGAGGCTACCTTACCAAGATCAGATTCCAAATCAACTCACCATTTAGTACCTTGAGGGGAGTGCCAGGCTACCAAATGACCGAGTCTGAATGCCTGATAATAGTTAGAATCGACGGATGGCCTAGACCTCCAACTATAGACCTCTTGAAGAGGACATCTCTATGCAGGCCGGACCGCCTACTGTACCAGATAAATGAATAGTAAAAGGATTGACTAGAAGAGGGGACATGAGAGGGGACTGGGATTGTCTGGAATAGGCACAGTTATTTGGGAAGGCCATTCATTTTTAACGCATGTATGTGACCAACCCAAGAGATGAAGATAGTCTGCCATCGAGAGATATCCTATTCGATGTCCGGAAGAGGGGAGAATAGTTTTCCCTATACATACTATCATAAGATTTAAGGCAAGGTGAATTCCAAGACATTTGATCCATCTGCCATCTAAAGGTAAAGTTGAAGCAAAAGAGGTCTAGGAACGATCTCGAAATGTCAGAGGCAGGGTTTCCGATATGTCTGGGTTAACTTTGTTACCGGACAGTTGCCAATACAGGAACAATTCATGGAAAAAGGTTTGGAAGGGAGGTAGGGGGGTAGGGAGGGTAAGGAGGACATCATCTGTGAAAAGAGAACGTTTATGTTAAGAGTTGCCAATGGAGATGCAAGAGATGTCCGGGGTCACTTGAATTCTTCAAGCAAAGGCCTCAATGATCAAAGCAAAATTTAGTGGAGAGAGTGGGCACCCTTGCCTAGTGTCGTTTGAGATGCTGAAGGAGAACGAGAGGTGGCCCCCCGCTAAAAGATATTCATAAGGATTATAATAGAGAGCCTTAATGGCCTTGAGGAATTTACCTTAAAAGGCAAAGCGGAGTAGGATATGAGTCACCATAAATGATCACGAAACCCTTCACGGCGTCCAAAGCAAGAAGGAGGGAAGGGACTTTGAGGGTGTTTACATGGTGAATGAGGTCCACTGGTCCAATGTATTTATTAAATTGTAGGATTTGGGGAGAACTTCGCAATTAGAAAGTTTACAGGTTTAAAACCAGCTTGTTCGCAGAACATTTACAAAGCGAAGACTAACCTGCAGCCAATGAAAGCACAGGGATGTAGACAGAGTAATTAAAATTCAGTCAGAACATTAGAACGTTCAAAGATTTAGAATCAGACTGTAGCAAAACACAGCAACAGCTGCTGGATGGTTCTAGCCTTATAAACATCTGTGCGCTCAGACAGGCTACATGTTGATTGCAACCTGATAGATCACAAGGTCCGAAGAACTAGAATCAACCTGTCAACAATTAAAGCACTTTAGACATAATCAAAACTAACAGAGACACTTGCACTAAGGGGGTCATTCCGAGTTGATCGCTAGCTGCTGTTGTTGTTGTTTGCAGCGCAGCGATCAGGCTAAAAATCGGCATTTCTGCAACGCAATGCGTGACGTACGGGTGGGTACAAAGGCCTTTGTGGTTTTGCACAGGTTTTAGCAACGTTTTCATTCGCACTGGCGGCCGCAAGAAGATTGACAGGAAAGGGGCGTTTCTGGGTGTCAATTGACCGTTTTTCAAGGATTGCTTAGAAAAACTTAGGCGTGCTACGGAAAACGCAGGCGTGGCTGGGCAGGTCCGTCACATAACACGCCAACCCTCCAACGTTAGAATCAATGCACACAAAGAGTAAGTACAGGGCTGGTCTTGTTTTGCACAAAATGTTTTTGCAGGCGCTCTGCTGCACAGGCGTTTGCGCTTCTGCAAAGCGAAAATACACTCCCCAGTGGACAGCGACAATGCGTTTGCACGGCTGCTAAAAACTGCTAGCGAGCGATCAACTCGGAATGACCACCTAAAAACAAGGACATAATACAATTGTGAGAACATGCCTGTACATTAAACAAAAGGAATACTTTAGATTTGTTTAGCAACTAAAAAAGCAGCCCCTTACCTTGTCTGCCAAGGTCGGAGAGGGTTCCATGCCGACTGGTCTGTAATAAATAAATAGAGGTTACTATATTTTAAGCTGGGAACACACTTGAGTGACGGGCATTCATTCTGACAAATGCCCTTGAGCACAGATTCTGAATAAACACTGGAACGACTTTAAGGAAGAATGGAACGGTCATGTTCCACCCTTCATTAGCACAAACAATGTTGCTAGCGACATTGCTAGGGTATATGTGCAGCACATCAAACCTGGTGCCCGTAGTCAGCGACCGCGGGAGTGGGCAATCACCCGTACACACTGAGCGATAAAAGCGATTTATTGTTGCAAAACGGGCCGACATCGCTCCAGTGTGTACCCAGCTTAAGGGCCTAATTCAGCATGGACAGTAGATGTGCGAAAAACCACACATCTACAATACATCACACCAACATGCAAGTCAGTCCCTCATGCCAGGACCCCCACCCCCGCACACATGCGAAAAGATCGCACGGTGGCGATGCTTTTGCATGTTTAGGATTGCCGTCTGCCTACGGAGCCTAGCTGCTAAAACAGAGGGAAACCCCCCATATTTTGTGTCGCAACGGCTGGGTGTGATGTCACCCAGCCTCTGCGGCCCATCTCCCATAACGGCACAATGCCCCTTAAATGATTCAGCGATGCCTCCTGCCTCCCCGCGAACTCCTCTGCCTTTCAATCAGGCAGAGGCGTTTGCACAAGTGAGATGCTGTTGCATGTCACTGTGTGCGCACATGCAGTGCGGCTTCTGCACGTGTGCACACTTCACAGGGCCTCAGCATGTGAACACTGCCATGCTGAATAAGGCCCCTAGTACGGTGTGTTAAAAGCAAGTCAGTTTCCTGTACACAAAGCATACCCCTGACTTTCTATCATACTTTCATTTTTTCTGGGGATAACATGTTACAATAGTTCTAAACAGCATTTGAATTTTCCCCCCTGACATTTCTCTTATTTGCATTCAGCAATAATTAGTACTGTACCTGGCAACTAACATTCCTGGTGATCCTCTTGTACTCCTCATTTGCCAGCTTAGCTTTGATCTTTTCCAGGCGAGCCACAAGCTCTGGGTTCTAAACAAGAAATTCTTATATAAAACTGATTTTTTTTTGCAAATATTGATCTTTTCTAGACATTCTGAGGGACTCCTAATCTCTTTCTAAATGACGTTCAATTAGCTCTAGGACATAAGCATTCTAGTCTCCATCAAAAGCACAAATTATTCCATTTCACATATGAACATTTAAGAGGATAAACCACCATTTTGTATCTGTATTACCAAGCCAAGCTGTTCATTGACTTATATGATCTCAAAGAAAGAATACAAATAACAAAAGGAAAAAATAAGAATTTACTCACCGGTAATTCTATTTCTCGTAGTCGGTAGTGGATGCTGGGAACTCCGTAAGGACCATGGGGAATAGCGGGCTCCGAAGGAGGCTGGGCACTCTAGAAAGATCTTAGACTACCTGGTGTGCACTGGCTCCTCCCACTATGACCCTCCTCCAAGCCTCAGTTAGGTACTGTGCCCGGACGAGCGTACACAATAAGGAAGGATTTTGAATCCCGGGTAAGACTCATACCAGCCACACCAATCACACCGTACAACTCGTGATATGAAACACAGTTAACAGTATGAAACAATAGAGCCTCTCAACAGATGGCTCAACAATAACCCGATTTAGTTAACAATAACTATGTACAAGTATTGCAGATAAACCGCACTTGGGATGGGCGCCCAGCATCCACTACGGACTACGAGAAATAGAATTACCGGTGAGTAAATTCTTATTTTCTCTAACGTCCTAGTGGATGCTGGGAACTCCGTAAGGACCATGGGGATTATACCAAAGCTCCCAAACGGGCGGGAGAGTGCGGATGACTCTGCAGCACTGAATGAGAGAACTCCAGGTCCTCCTCAGCCAGGGTATCAAATTTGTAGAATTTTGCAAACGTGTTTGCCCCTGACCAAGTAGCTGCTCGGCAAAGTTGTAAAGCCGAGACCTCTCGGGCAGCCGCCCAAGATGAGCCCACCTTCCTTGTGGAATGGGCATTGACAGATTTTGGCTGTGGCAGGCCTGCCACAGTATGTGCAAGCTGAATTGTACTACAAATCCAAAGAGCAATAGTCTGCTTAGAAGCAGGAGCACCCAGCTTGTTAGGTGCATATAGGATAAACAGCGAGTCAGATTTTCTGACTCTAGCCGTTCTGGAAACATATATTTTCAGTGCCCTGACAACGTCTAGCAACTTGGAGTCCTCCAAGTCCCTAGTAGCCTAGGCACCACAATAGGCTGGTTCAGGTGAAACGCTGACACCACCTTTGGGAGAAACTGGGGACGAGTCCTCAATTCTGCCCTATCCATATGGAAAATCAAATAAGGGCTTTTACAAGACAAAGCCGCCAACTTTGATACTCGCCTGGCAGAAGTCAAGGCTAATAACATAACCACTTTCCACGTGAGATATTTCAGATCCACGGTTTTTAGTGGTTCAAACCAATGTGATTTTAAGAAACTCAACACCACGTTGAGATCCCAAGGTGCCACAGGAGGCACAAACGGGGGCTGACTCTGCAGCACTCCTTTTTTAAATCTCTGAACTTCAGGTACTGAAGCTAGTTCTTTTTGAAAGAAAATCGACAGAGCCGAGATCTGTACCTTAATGGAACCCAATTTAAGGCCCATAGTCACTCCTGCTTGCAGGAAATGCAGAAATCGACCTAGTTGAAATTCCTCAGTTGGGGCCCTTTCGGCCTCACACCATGCAACATATTTTCGCCATATGCGGTGATAATGAGTTGCTGTAACCTCTTTCCTGGCTTTAGTAAGCGTAGGAATGACTTCCTCCGGAATGCCCTTTTCCTTCAGGATCCGGCGTTCAACCGCCATGCCGACAAACGCAGCCGCGGTAAGTCTTGGAACAGACAGGGCCCCTGCTGCCGCAGGTCCTGTCTGAGTGGCAGAGGCCATGGGTCCTCTGATATAAATTCTTGAAGTTCTGGGTACCAAGCTCTTCTTGGCCATCCACGAGTATCGTTCTTACTCCTCGCCTTCTTATTATTCTCAGTACCTTTGGTATGAGAGGCAGAGGGGAGAACACATAAACCGACTGGTACACCCACGGTGTTACCAGAGCGTCCATAGCTATCGCCTGAGGGTCCCTTGACCAGGTGCAATATCTTTTATAGCTTTTTGTTGAGGCGGGACGCCATCATGTCCACCTGTGGCCTTTCCCAATGGTGTACAATCCTATTGGAAGACTTCTGGAGGAAGTCCCCATTCTCCCGGGTGGAGGTCGTGTCTGTTGAGAAGATCTGCTTCCCAGTTGTCCACTCCGGGAATGAACACTGCTGACAGTGCTAACACATGATTTTCCGCCTATCGGAGAATCCTTGTGGCTTCTGCCATCGCCATCCTGCTTCTTGTGCCGCCCTGATGGTTTACATGGGCGACTGCCGTGATGTTGTCTGATTGGATCAGTACCGGCTGGTTTTGAAGCAGAGGCCTTGCCGGCCTCAGGGCATTGTAAATGGCCCTCAGGTCCAGAATATTTATGTGTAGGGAAATAACCTGACTTGACCAAAGTCCCTGGAAATTTCTTCCCTGTGTGACTGCCTCCCAGCCTCAAAGGCTGGAATCCATGGTCACTAGGACCTAGTCCTGTATGCCGAACCTGCGGCCCTCTTGAAGATGGGCACTCTGCAGCCACCACAGTAGAGATACCCTGGTCCTTGGAGACAGGGTTATCAGCCTATGCATCGGAAGATGCGATCCGGACCACTTGTCCAACAGGTCCCTCTGAAAAGTTCTTGTATGGAACCTGCCTAATGGGATTGCTTCGTAGGAAGCTACCATTTTTCCCAGGACTCGCGTGCAATGATGCACCGCTACCTATTTTGGCTTCAGGAGGTCTCTGACTAGAGATGACAACTCCTTGGCTTTCTCCTCCGGGAGAAACACTATTTCTGGTTTATGTCCAGAACCATCCCCAGGAACAGTAGACGTGTCATAGGAACCAGCTGTGACTTTGGACTATTTAGAATCCAACCATGCTGTTGTAGCACTTTCCAAAATAGTGCTACCCCGACTACCAACTGCTCCTTGGACCTCGCCCTTATAACGAGATTGTCCAAGTACGGGATAATTACAACTCCCTTTTTTTTTTTTTTGAAGGAGTATCAACATTTCGGCCATTACCTTGATAAAACACCCTCGGTGCCATGTACAGTCCAAACGGCAGTGTCTGGACTTGGTAATGGTAATCCTGTACCACAAATCTGAGGTACTCCTGGCTAGGATGGTAAATGGGGACATGCAGGTAAGCATCCTTGATGTCCCAGGATACCATGTAATCCCCCTCGTCCAGGCTTGGAATAACCGCCCTGAGCGATTCCATCTTGAACTTGAATTTTTGTGTTCAAGGATTTTAAATATAAAATGGGTCACACCGAACCATGCGGTTTCGGTACCCCAACCCGTGTGGAATAGTAACCCCGTCCTTGTTGAAGTAGGGGCACCTTGAGTATTACCTGCTGGGAATACCGCTTATTAATTGCCTCTAGCACAGCCTCCCTGCCTGAGGGAGTTGTCAGCAAGGCATATTTTAGGAAACGGCTGGGGGGAGACATCTCGAATTCCAGCTTGTACCCCTGAAATACTACTTGAAAGAAACAGGGATCCACCTGTGAGCGAGCCCACTAATTGCTGAAATTTTTGAGACGGCCCCCCACCGTACCTGGCTACACCTGTGGAGCACCCGCGTCATGGTGTGGCCTCACAGGAGGCGGGGGAAGAATCTTGATTCTGGGAACAGGCTGACTGGTGCAGCTTTTTTCCCTCTACCCTTGTCTCTGTACAGAAAGGAAGCGCCATTTGACCCGCTTGCTTTTCTGAAGCCGAAAGGACTGTACCTTTGTCTGTGAGGAAACCTGAGGTAAAATTATTTCTTCCCAGCAGTTGCTGTGGATACGAGGTCCCAGAGACCATCCCCAAATAATTCCTCACCCTTATAAGGCTCTCTATGCGCTTTTTAAGTCAGCATCACCTGTCCAGTGACAGGTCTCTAATACCCTCCTGACAGAATGGACATTACATTTATTTTGGATGCCAGTCGGCAAAATATCCCTCTGTGCATCCCCCATATATAAGACGACGTCTTTAATATGTTTTTATGTTTGCCAACTAGTATCCCTGTTTGACAGGGTCACCGACCACGCTGCAGCAGCACTATCTGCAGGTCTCAGTCTAGTACCTGAGTGTGTAAATACAGACTTCAGGATAGCCTCCTGTTTTTTATCAACAGGTACCTATTAAAGTGGCCGTATCCTAATACGGCAGTGCCACCTTTTTTGACAAACGTGTGAGCGCCTTATCCACCCTAGGGGATATCTCCCAGCGTAACTTATCCACCTGGCGGGAAAGGGTACGCCATCAGTAACTTTTTATAAATTACCAGTTTCTTAACGGGGGAACCCACGTTTTCACACACTTCATTTATTCATCTGATGGGGGAACAAAACACTGCCTGTTTTTTCTCCC
The DNA here is from genome assembly GCF_028390025.1 of Pseudophryne corroboree. NCBI lineage: Eukaryota > Metazoa > Chordata > Amphibia > Anura > Myobatrachidae > Pseudophryne > Pseudophryne corroboree. The sequence goes on from NC_086445.1 coordinate 918,584,795, forward strand.
CAACCTAAAACCCATTTTTAGAGGTGCTTGGGTTAAAGTCAGAAATGTATAACACATTTTTTATTGCCGGGATCACGTCACGGATGTTCCTAGTGGATTGTGTATATGTCTCCACCTTGTCGACACTGGAGTCAGACTCCGTGTCGACATCTGTGTCTGCCATCTGAGAGCGGGCGTTTTTGAGCCCCTGATGGCCTTTGAGACGCCTGGGCAGGCGCGGGCTGCGAAGCCGGCTGTCCCACAGCTGTTACGTCATCCACCCTTTTATGTAAGGAGTTGACACTGTCGGTTAATACCTTTCACCTATCCATCCACTCTGGTGTCGGCCCCACAGGGGGCGACATCACATATATCGGCCTCTGTTCTGTCACTATAAGCCTCCTCATTCAACATGTCGACACAGCCGTACCGACACACCGCAGACACACAGGGAATGCTCTAAACGAGGACAGGACCCACAAAAGCCCTTTGGGGGGACAGAGTAAGAGTATGCCAGCACACACCAGAGCGCTATATATATATATACAGGGACTAACTGAGTTATGTCCCTAATAGCTTTTATATAATATACTGTATACAGTGCCAATTTTAATGCCCCCCCTCTCTTTTCCCTCTTACTGTACTGTAGAATTGCAGGAAAGAGCCAGGGAGCTTCCCTCCAGCCGAGCTGTGAGGGAAAAATGGCGCCAGTGTGCTGAGGAGATAGGCTCCGCCCCTTTTTCGCGGCCTATTCTCCCGTTTTTTATGGAATTCTGGCAGGGGTATTTACCTCATATATAGCCCCTGGGGCCATATATTGAGGTATTTTAGCCAGCCAAGGTGTTTTTATTGCTGCCTCAGGGCGCCCCCCCCAGCGCCCTGCACCCTCAGTGACCGGAGTGTGAAGTGTGTGAGAGGAGCAATGGCGCACAGCTGCAGTGCTGTGCGCTACCTTGGTGAAGACAGAGTCTTCATGCCGCCGATTTTCCGGACCATCTTCTTGTTTCTGGCTCTGTAAGGGGGACGGCGGCGCGGCTCCGGGACCGAACATCAAGGCTGGGCCTGCGGTCGATCCCTCTGGAGCTAATGGTGTCCAGTAGCCTAAGAAGCCCAATCCGGCTGCAAGCAGGCGAGTTCGCTTCTTCTCCCCTTAGTCCCTCGCTGCAGTGAGCCTGTTGCCAGCAGGTCTCACTGAAAATAACAAATTCTAAGACTATAACTTTCTAAGAGCTCAGGAGAGCCCCTAGTGTGCATCCAACCTCGGCCGGGCACGAAATCTAACTGAGGCTTGGAGGAGGGTCATAGTGGGAGGAGCCAGTGCACACCAGGTAGTCTAAGATCTTTCTAGAGTGCCCAGCCTCCTTCGGAGCCCGCTATTCCCCATGGTCCTTACGGAGTTCCCAGCATCCACTAGGACGTTAGAGAAACTGTAGTAATAAAAAAAGAAAGAAAACGACAGCCGGTCGGTGAGTGTGTACACGATACATCTGTGAATGACGTTGTTGACAGACATCATATCGACTGAGAAGCACAGCATGCTAAGAGACAGTTTATTATGGGTTTTTTTTTTAGTGGTTGGGAGGAGGGGAACTTTATATCAATGGGTCTCTTGTCTTTCAAGTGGCTGAGTGCACCTCATCCTATACAAAATATCACAAATCATTTGGCAGCTCCTTATGTTGTGCACTTGTCAAAATTTACCCGCTCAGGTATCTCCACCACTGGTAATTGGATCTCACTGCCTTCCAGCAACTCATGCAGGTAAATAGGGGAACCTAAGAATGATAAAAAAAATAAAATAAATTAACTAGGATATATTTTACAGATGTAAGATTTGATTCAGAGTCGCATGCAAGACAATTGCAATCTGTCTGCTTATGGAAGTAACCTTTATTACTATCTGTGTGCATTTGCACCAACCCTATAAACTGGTGCAAGAGATCCATCTGAGATCGGAGGGATCTCTGTGTATGCTCAGCTTTGCAAAGCCTGCGATTCCACCTACATGGCCACAACACGCTGTCAGAACACTTAGCATATGTGCAAATGCTCAACTGCAGCATAATTATACCCGTGCAGTCATGACTCTGCATATACTTAGCTGCATGCATTGCACGAAAAATCACAAGACCCACCTACAGAACTCTGAATCACATCCATTGTAATTACTGCAGAATAAAACATCAAATAAATGCAATTTGTTTTTTATAATACACAAGTGAGCAATCCTGGGGTGCAGAAAGATCAGTAAACTTATGTTACTGTGATCTGAAATGTATGCATATTCTATATAAACAGGTCATCACTCCCACTTGCAAAACAAAACTTGATAGGATAACCAAAATGATCCAGTGCTCTTGCTGCATATGATGCTGTTCTAACTATAGACCAAACTTTTTTGAATCACTGCGCTCTAGAGTATTAGAACTGTTTTCACGGCACTCCTTGCCCAAAAGTTTCTTATTGAGAAATTCAGAAAAAAATATAAAATTAAGCCAACTGTGTTTAGAGGTCATACCTAGGCTCAGTTATGTGGTGATGGACAGAATTCACTTCTGTTTGTCCATATATATTTTATTACTGGAAGCACTGGTTTTGCCACCAACCTGAGGAACCCAGCTTGACCCATAAATAATGCAAATTGTGATTTATTTTTTTTAAATAAATGCAACAGGACAAACTTAACGAACCACTACATACAAGACTTAACGAAAACGAGATTTATGGTAAGAACTTACCATTGTTAAATCTCTTTCTGCGAGGTACACTGGGCTCCACAAGGATAGACATTGGGGTGTAGAGTAGGATCTTGATCCAAGGCACCAACAGGCTCAAAGCTTTGACTGTTCCCAGAATGCACAGCGCCGCCTCCTCTATAACCCCGCCTCCCTGCACAGGAGCTCAGTTTTTAATTAATCAGCCCAATGCAGTAGCAGGAAAAGAGACGACAACGGTTAGTAGCCACATACACCACACTCTCACGATAGGAGAAGTGTCAGCGGCTAATGCCATACCAACCCAAAGAAGCTAAGTGCGTCAGGGTGGGCGCCTTGTGGAGCCCAGTGTACCTCGCAGAAAGAGATTTAACAAAGGTAAGTTCTTACCATAAATCTCGTTTTCTGCTGCGGGGTACACTGGTCTCCACAAGGATAGACATTGGGGATGTCCTAAAGCAGTTCCTTATGGGAGGGGACACACAGTAGCGGGCATAAGAACCCGGCGTCCAAAGGAAGCATCCTGGGAAGCGGCAGTATCGAAGGCATAGAACCTTATGAACGTGTTCACTGAAGACCACGTAGCCGCCTTGCACAGTTGTTCAAAGGTCGCACCACGGCGGGCCGCCCAAGAAGGTCCAACAGACCGAGTAGAATGGGCCGTAAAGTGAGCAGGAGCCGACCGACCAGCCCTCACATAAGCATGTGCAATCACCATTCTAATCCATCTGGCCAAAGTCTGCTTGTGAGCAGGCCAGCCCAGTTTGTGAAATCCAAACAGTACAAAGAGAGAATCAGATTTCCTAATGGAAGCAGTTCTCTTCACATAGATACGGAGAGCCCGTACCACATCCAAAGACCGCTCTTTGGGAGACAGATCAGGAGAAACAAGTGCCGGAACTACAATCTCCTGGTTAAGGTGGAACGAGGAAACCACCTTAGGTAAATATCCGGGACGAGTCCTCAGAACCGCCCGGTCAAGGTGAAATATCAGATATGGGGAACTACAGGACAAGGCTCCCAAATCCGACACTCTTGAGCCACAGGTGGGACATACGGAGGTTGGATACGCAATACACCCTGAGTAAAGGTATGCACATCAGGTAAGGTCGCAATTTTTATCTGAAACCACACCGACAAGGCAGAAATATGAACCTTGAGGGAGGCCAGACGCAGGTCTAAGTCCAGGCCCTGCTGAAGAAAAGCCAACAACTTGGCTATACTAAACTTGGAAGCGTCATAATCATTAGATGCGCACCAAACAAAGTAAGAATGCCAGACCCTATAGTAAATCCGAGCAGAAGCCGGTTTCCGGGCCCGCAACATAGTTTGAATGACAATCTCAGAAAACCCTTTAGCCCTTAAGACGGAAGCTTCAAGACAGCCGGGCTAGGTCCTGGTAGACACAGGGGCCCTGAACAAGGAGGTCTGGGCGTTGTGGAAGTAGAATTGGACGCTCTGACGATAGGCCTTGCAGATCTGAGAACCAGTGCCGTCTGGGCCACGCTGAAGCTATGAGAAGCAGAATTCCCTTATCTTGCTTGAACTTCCGAATTACCCTGGGCAGGAGTGACACCGGAGGGAACACGTACGGCAGCCGAAACCTCCACGGCACCGCCAGCGCATCCACGAATGCTGCTTGAGGATCCCTTGTCCTTGCTCCGAAGACCAGAACCTTGTGATTGTGTCGAGACGCCATCAGATCTACGTCTGGAAGACCCCACTTTTCCACTAGGAGTTGAAACACTTCTGGATGGAGGCCCCACTCGCCGGCATGTACGTCCTGACGACTGAGAAAGTCCGCTTCCCAATTCAGGACTCCCGGAATGAAGATTGCCGATATGGCCGGTAGATGGCGTTCCGCCCAATGTAGAATTCGTGAGACTTCCTTCATTGCCAGACGGCTTCGAGTGCAGCCTTGATTTATGTAAGCCACTGTGGTGGTGTTGTCCGACTGCACTTGAACAGGACTGTTCTGAATTAAATGCTGGGCTAGGTTCAATGCATTGAAGACCGCCCGCAATTCCAGAATGTTGATTGAGAGGAGGGACTCCTCCTGGGACCACCGACCCTGAAGGGAGTGTTGCTCCAGCACCACGCCCCAACCTCTTAGACTGGCATCTGTCGTCAACAGGACCCAGTAGGATATCCAGAAGGGACAGCCCCTGCACAATTGTTGGTCCTGGAGCCACCAGAGCCGCGACAGACGGACCTGCGGAGTCAATGAGATAATTTGATACCTGATCCGGTGAGGCAGGCCGTCCCACTTGGCTAGAATCAGCCTCTGGAGGGGACGAGAATGGAATTGAGCATACTCCACCATGTCGAATGCTGATACCATGAGGCCCAGCACTTGCATCGCCGAATGTATCGAAACTTGCGGACGAGAAAGGAAGCAACGAATCCTGTCCTGAAGCTTCAGGACTTTCTCCTGACACAAGAACAACCTCTGGTTGTGAGTGTCCAATAGCGCTCCCAGATGCACCATGCTCTGAGCAGGGATCAGGGAGGATTTCTTCCAGTTGATGAGCCACCCGTGGGCTTGTAGAAACCGGACCGTCATATCTAGATGACGTAGGAAAAGATCTGGGGAATTTGCTAGGATTAACAAGTCGTCCAGATACGGCAGTATCCTGACCCCTTGACGGCGGAGTACCACCGTCATCACCGCCATGACTTTGGTGAAGACTCGCGGAGCCGTTGTTAAACCAAAAGGTAACGCCCGAAACTGGTAATGGAGGTTGCAAATAGCAAACCTCAGGTATTGCTGATGTGACGCTGCTATAGGAATATGCAGGTAAGCATCCTGTATGTCCAGGGAGACCATGTAGTCCCCAGGTTCCAAGGCCAGAATTATAGAGCGAAGGGTTTCCATACGGAACTTGGAAACCTTCACAAACCTGTTCAATGCCTTGAGGTTGATAAAGGGCCGGGAGGACCCATTCGGTTTCGGGACTAGAAACAGCTGGAGAATAGTACCCCCGGCCCCTCTGCACAAGAGGCACCTGTACTACGACTCCTGTATCCAGGAGGGTATGTACCACCGAATGCAGAGTGTTTGCCTTTGTCTGGTCCAACGGGACATCTGTCTGGCAAAATCGATGAGGGTGTCGGTTTTTGAAGGCTATGGCGTAACCTCGAGTGACGATTTCCCTTACCCAGGCATCTGAAGTGGTCTTCAACTATTCCTGGGTATACCCTGGAAGCCGGCCCCCCACCCTGGAATCCCCCAGGGGGAGGCCCGCCCCGTCATGCGGCAGGCTTATCGGCCTTGGAAGCTGGCTGACGGGCCGCCCAGGCTCTTTTGGGCTTTGGCTTACCAGGTTTGGAAGTACGGACCTGCTAGTTGTACGCCTGACCTTTTGCTTTACCTGAAGGACGAAAGGGGCGAAAGGAAGTACCTTTAGCCTTCGACACAGAAGGAGCGGTACTTGGCAGACAGGCAGTTTTGGCAGTAGCCAAGTCAGCCACTATCTTATTTAAGTCCTCCCCAAAGAATATCTCCCTTGAAATGGAGTACCTCCAGGGTTTTTCTAGAGTCCAGATCCACAGACCAGGACCTCAGCCACAATATCCAGCGAGCCAGGACTGACGTAGTAGAGGCTTCGGCTGCTAGGATACCGGCATCAGAAGCCACCTCTTTAATATAGTGAGAAGCTGTGACAATATATGACAAGCATTGTCTAGCATGGTCAGAAGAGATTTCAGCTTCTAACTCCAAGGCCCATGCTTCAATAGCCTCTGCAGCCCATGTTGCTGCAATAGTGGGCCTTTGTGCAGCACCCGTGAGGGTGTAAATCGCTTTCAGGCAACCCTCCACACGTTTATCCGTAGGCTCCTTTAGAGACGTGACGGTGGTGATAGGTAGAGCTGAGGAAACCACCATCCTAGCCACATGTGAGTCTACTGGAGGAGGCGTTTCCCAATTCTTAGACAGCTCTGGTGCGAGGGGATAGCGAGCCTGCATCTTCTTTTGAGGCACAAACTTTGTACCCGGTTTTCTCAGGGTTCCTGACGTATATCCACTAGGTGGTCAGAGTGAGGTAAAACTTGTTTAACCACCTTCTGACGCTTGAACCTATCTGGATTCTTAGGAGGGACGGATGGCTCGGGATCATCCGTAATCTGTAGAATTAATTTAACAGCCTCCAAAAGATCAGGAACATCCACATGTGAACTACCCTCCCCATCAGCAGTATCTGAGTCAGAACCTGTGGGGTCAGTGTAAGTGCCGTCTTCATCAGACGAGGTGCCAGTGACAGCAGTGGATTGTGAGGAGACAAGCGGTCGCTTAGAGGACCCCTTGGACTTAGGCGAGCGATGGTCAGACTTTTTAGTAGTCAGGAACTGGTTCAACTTCAATTGGGCAGATAAATCGTCCGCCCACGGTGGGTTAGCTGCAGGGACCACATACGGTTGTACCGGCATAGGGGGTCCCATAGGGGGTGTTAGTTTATTAACTAGCGTATGTAGAAGCGTGGAAAAAGCGGCCGACGGTGAGTCATTATGTACCTCCGTTGCCACAGTCCCACTGGGGGGCAAGGAGCCCCCAGAACCAGAGCCCACAGCTGCTATATTCTCCTCATAGGGATCTGTGGCTTCAGCAACACCGGCAGTGTGTTCAGCCCCAGAACAGTTACCCTCAGAAGCAGACATGATATAACTTGCAGTATCAGGTAACACAGTACAATTGACAGCAGCACAATACCTCTTACCCAAAACCCCTGCGCAGTGTAGTCAGCACAAGCAGAGATAAAGGAGAGATATGGGGACTAAAATCACAGAGAAAAAATAAGATTTTAAACCTACCGGTAAATCTTTTTCTCGTAGTCCGTAGAGGATGCTGGGGACTCCGTAAGGACCATGGGGATAGACGGGCTCTGCAGGAGACATGGGCACTTTAAGAAAGACTTTAGATCTGGTGTGCACTGGCTCCTCCCTCTATGCCCCTCCTCCAGACCTCAGTTAGAGAAACTGTGCCCAGAGGAGACGGACAGTACGAGGAAAGGATTTTTGTTAATCCAAGGGCAAGATTCATACCAGCCACACCGTATAACTTGTGATATACTATCCAGTTAACAGTATGAAAACGACATAGCATCAGTCCAAGACCGATGAGACTATAACATAACCCTTATTTAAGCAATAACTATATACAAGTCTTGCAGAAGTAGTCCGCACTTGGGACGGGCGCCCAGCATCCTCTACGGACTACGAGAAAAAGATTTACCGGTAGGTTTCAAATCTTATTTTCTCTTACGTCCTAGAGGAAGCTGGGGACTCCGTAAGGACCATGGGGATAATACCAAAGCTCCCAAACGGGCGGGAGAGTGCGGATGACTCTGCAGCACCGATTGAGCAAACAGGAGGTCCTCCTCAGCCAGGGTATCAAACTTTAGGAACTTTGCAAAGGAGTTTGAACCCGACCAAGTAGTAGCGCCGAGACCCGTCTGGCAGCCGCCCAAGAAGAGCCCACCTTCCTAGTGGAATGGGCCTTGACCGATTTAGGTAACGGCAATCCCGCTGTAGAAAGCGCCTGCTGAATTGTGTTACAGATCCAGCGAGCAATAGTCTACTTTGAAGCAGGGGTACCAATCTTGATGGTTGCATACATGACAAACAGTGCTTCTGTTTTTCTGAGTGTAGCCGATCTGGCCACGTAAATTTTCAAAGCCCTGACCACATCAAGGGACTCGGGATCCTCCAAGTCACGCGTAGCCACAGGCACCACAATAGTTCATATGAAAGGATGAAACCACTTTTGGCAGGAATTGAGGACGGATCCGCAATTCCGCTCTATCCATATGGAAAACCAGATAGGGGCTTTTATGTGATAAAGCCGCTAATTCCGACACTCGCCTAGCCGAAGCCAAGGCTAATAACATGACCACCTTCTAAGTGAGATTTTTCAACTCCACCGTTTTAAGTGGTTCAAACCAGTGTGACATAATGAAACTTAATACCACGTTAAGGTCCCAAGGCGTCACCGGAGGTACAAAAGGAGGCTGAATATGCAGTACTCCCTTCACAAAATGTTGTACTTCAGGGAGAGAGGCCAATTCCTTTTGAAAGAAAATGGATAAGGCCGAAATCTGAACCTTAATAGATCCTAATGTTAGGCCGAAATTCACTCCAGTTTGCAGGAAGTGAAGGAAACGGCCGAGGTGGAATTCTTCCGTAGGAGCATTCCTGGCCTCACACCAAGAAACATATTTTCGCCATATACGGTGATAATGTTTAGATGTCATGTCCTTCCTAGCCTTTATTAGCGTAGGAATGACCTCATTCGGAATACCCTTATCCGCTAGGATCCGGCGTTCAACCGCCATGCCATCCAACGCAGCCGCGGTAAGTCTTGGAATAGACATGGCCCCTGTTGCAACCGGTCATGTCTTAGAGGAAGAAGCCACTGATCTTCTGTGAGCATTTCCTGCAGATCCAGATACCAGGTCCTTCGTGGCCAATCTGGAACAATGAGGATTGTTCTCATTCCTCTCCCTCCTACCATTCTCAACACCTTGGGCATGAGAGTTAGAGGGGGAAATACATAGACCGACTGGAACACCCACTGTGTCACTAGGGCATCTACAGCTACTGCCTGAGGGTCTCTTGACCTGGTGCAATACCTCTGTAGCTTCTTGCTGAGGCGGGACGCCATCATGTCTATCTGTGGCAGTTCCCACTGACTTGCAATCTGTGCGAAGGCTTCCTAAAGAAGTCCTCTCTTGGATGCAGGTCGTATTTGCTGAGGAAGTCTGCTTCTCAGTTATCCACTCCCGGAATGAACTGCTGAAAATGCGCTTACATGATTTTCCGCCTAGCGGAGAATCCTGGTGGCTTCTGCCATTTCCACTCTGCTGTTTGTGCCGCCTTGGCGGTTTACATGAGCCACTGTGGTGATGTTGTCTGACTGGATCAGAACCGGTAGGTCGCGAAGCAATGTTTCCGCTTGCCGAAGGGCTTTGTATATGGCCCTCAGCTCCAGGATGTTGATTTGAATACAAGTTTTTTGACTTGACCCAAAGACCTTTGAAGTTTCTTCCCTGTGTGACTGCTCCCCCACCTCGGAGGCTCGCGTTCGTGGCTACCAGAATCCAGTCCTGGATGGCGAAACTGCGACCCTGCAGAAGGTGAGCACTCTGCAGCCACCATAGGAGAGACACCCTGGCCCTAGGGGACAGGGTGATTAACTGATGCATCTGTAGATGTGATCCGGACCACTTGTTCCGTAGATCCCATTGGAAAGTCCTCGCATGGAACCTGCCGAAGGGAATGGCCCCGTAAGATGCCACCATCTTTCCCAGGACCCGAGTGCAGTGATGCACTGACACCTGTTTTGGCTTTAATAGGTTTTTTTACCAGAGTCATTAGTTCCTGGGCCTTCGCTATCGGAAGATAAACCCATTTCTGGTCCGTATTCAGAATCATACCCAAGAAGGGCAGACGAGTCATAGGAACCAACTGTGACTTCGGGATATTGAGAATCCAGCCGAGTTGCTGAGACACCTTCAGCGAAAGTGACACGCTGTTCAACAACTGCTCTTTTGATCTTGCCCTTATTAGGAGATCGTCCAAGTATGGGATAATTGTGACTCCTTGCTTGCGTAGGAGCACCATCATATCCGCCAATTACCCTGAAATTGGTAATGACAATACTGTACCGTAATTCTCAAGTACGCCTGATGGGGTGGATAAATGGGAACATGAAGGTCTGCAGCCTTTATGTCTAGACACACCATAAAATCCCCCCCCTTCCGGGCTGGCGATGATCGCTCTGAGCGATTTCACCTTGAATTTGAACCTTTTCAAGTATAGGTTCAGAGATTTTAACTTTAAAATAGGTCTGACCGAACCGTCCGGTTTCGGGACTACAGCCAAGGTTGAGTAATATCCCCTTCCTTGTTGAAGGAGGGGAACCTTGAGCACCACCTGTTGGAGATACAATGTGTGAATTGTATTTAATATTATCTCCCTTTCTGGGGGAGAAGCCGGTAGGGCTGATAAGGAAAACCGGTGAGGAGGCACCTCTTCGAATTCCAGCTTGTAACCCTGAGAAACAATTTCTATTGCCCAGGGATCCACCTGTGAGTGAACTCAGATGTGGCTGAAGAGTCGAAGACGTGCCCCACTGGGGCGGACTCCCTTAGTGGAGCCCCAGCGTCATGCGGTGGATTTAGTAGAGGCAGGGGAGGACTTCTGTTCCTGGGAACTAGCTGTGCCCTGCGCCCTTACCTCTGGTAAGAAAGGACGCTCCTCGTACTTTCTTGTTTTTCTGCGACCGAAAGGACTGCATTTGATAATGTCGTGCTTTCTTAGGCTGTGAGGGAATATAAGTCAAAAGATCAGCTTTACCAGCTATAGTTGTGGAGACCAGGTCCGAGAGCCCTTCTCCACACAATTCCTCACCCTTGTAAGGTAAAACCTCCATATGCCTCTTTTAGTCGGCATCACCTGTCCAGTGCATGTTCCACAGGACACGTCTAGCAGAAATCGACATAGCGTTGACTCTAGAACCCAGTAGACCAATGTTTCTTTGAGCATGTCTTATATATAAGACAGCATCTTTTATATATCCTAGGGTCAATAACATGGTATCCTTATCTAGGGTTTCAATCTCCGCTGATAAGGTATCTGTCCACGCTGCTACAGCGCTATAAACCCCTGCCGACACAATCGCCGGTTTGAGTAGTGTACCAGAATGTGTGTAAATGGACTTCAAAGTACTTTTCTGCATGCTATCTGCAGGATCCCTGAGGGTAGCTGTATCTTGGTATGTCAGCGCTACCTTTTGGGTAAACGTGTCAACGCCTTTTCCACCCTAAGGGAGGATTCCCATCGTATCCTGGCCCTAGCAGGGAAAGGATACGCCATGAGAATTATTTTGGGAAACTGCAGTTTCTTGTCTGGAGATTCCCGCTCTTTTTCACACAATTCATTTGGTTCATGAGAGGGGGGAAATGTTATCTCAGCTTTCTTCCCCTTAAACATGTGTACCCTCGTGTCAGGGACAGAAGGGTCATCAGTGATATGCAAAACATCTTTTATTACAATAATCATATATTGAATACTTTTCTGCCAGTTTTGGCTGTAACTTTGCATCATCGTAGTCGACACTGGAGTCAGACTCCGTGTCGGTATCAGTGTCTATTATTTTGGATAGTGGGCGTTTTGAGACTCTGAAGGTCCCTGCGACATAGGGACAGACATGGGTAGATTCCCTGTGTGTTCTCTAATCTTTTGTGCAATAAATTTACCTCAGCACTTAATTCCACATATCCAGTCAGGTGTCGGCGTTGTCGACGGAGACACCACACACATTTGCTCCATCTCCTCCTTAGAAGAGCCTTTTACCTCAGACATGTCGACACACACGTACCGACATACCACACACTCAGGGAATCCTCTTATCTGAAGACAGTTCCCCCACAAGGCCCTTCGGAGAGACAGAGAGAGAGAGTATGCCAGCACACACCCAGCGCTAATTCCCCAGGAAAAACACACAATGTGTTTACCCAGTAGTGCTGTAATACTATTATTTGCTGCCAATTATGTGCCCCCCCCTCCCTCTTCTCTGAAACCCCCTTTCACCGTGGATAAGCAGGGGAGAGTCCGGGGAGCTTCCTCTCAGCTGTGCTGTGGAGAAAATGGCGCTGGTGAGTGCTGAGGGAGAAGCCCCGCCCCCTCGGCGGCTGGCTTCTGTCCAGCTTAAATATAATAAAAACTGGCGGGGGCTCTTTATATATACAGTGCCTAGCTGTATATATATCTCTTTTGCCAGAAATGAGGTTTATATTGCTGCCCAGGGCGCCCCCCCTGCGCTCTGCACCCTTACAGTGACTGCCGTGTGTGAGGTGTGTGGGAGCAATGGTGCACAGCTGCAGTGCTGTGCGTTACCTCAGTGAAGATCATGAAGTCTTCTGCCGCCTCTGAAGTCTTCTTTTTCTTCTCATACTCACCCGGCTTCTATCTTCCGGCTCTGTGAGGAGGACGGTGGCGCGGCTCCGGGACGAACTCCAGGGTGAGACCTGTGTTCTGACTCCCTCTGGAGCTAATGGTGTCCAGTAGCCTAAGAAGCAGAGCCTTGAAACTCACAGAAGTAGGTCTGCTTCTCTCCCCTCAGTCCCTCGATGCAGGGAGTCTGTTGCCAGCAGGCTCCCTGAAAATAAAAAACCTAACAAATACACTTTGTCAGGAAGCTCAGGAGAGCTCCCTCAAGTGCACCCATCTCCTCTGGGCACAGTATCAAACTGAGGTCTGGAGGAGGGGCATAGAGGGAGGATCCAGTGCACACCAGATCTAAAGTCTTTCTTAAAGTGCCCATGTCCCCTCCGGAGCCCGTCTATCCCCATGGTCCTTACGGAGTCCCCAGCATCCTCTAGGACACAAGAGAAATACGTATTAAAGTATATCTTTGTGAAAATCCTATATCAATATAAAACCTGACGCACCAAGCCCCCTCAGGTTATAGAATATAGGGATAGCAAGTTGAGTGAAACACACAAAATGGACACCACTCAGCTATCTAATGCACACACAGATAGTCACAGTTTGTACAATGCAGTGGTTATTACTAACAATAATACTGCACTGGACTAGCTTATATATATATATATATATATATATATATATATATATATATATATAGCTATATAGTCAATAGATATAACACTACACAGTAAGAACCGGATGTATATCACAGGGTAATTGTACTAGAAAACCCTGACTAAATGCACTCTTTCTTAACTAGCACAGTCTAAGAAAGGCAGGTAGAATACTTAAGTGTCATGTAAAGTCACAGCACTGACAACCAGGCGGCTTTACACAGGAGGATTTACCCAAGCAGTCCCAGGAACAGTGAAGCTGAGAGATAATGGCGCCCAGACACTGAAAGGGAGTGAGGGAGAGATATGCAGCTCCAGGGCGGGAACATTTGCGGGAAATGGCGCCCTGGGGCTGGGGGAGGGGCTTCAGGTCTAAGCCTTATCCCCCTGCTGGCAAAACCACCGGGTACTGTGGGCTACTGAAAATGGTTTAGAGAGAAAACCTGACCTGCACCCATGCCCTGGTGATCTAGTGGGATCGCCTGTACTGCCACAGTGTCCACCGCCAGCGAGCGCGGCCCGCCTCCCACTGACCGCGCCGGATCGCGATAAAGACCGGGTCCCGCAAGTGGGACCCACTTACCACCTCCCGAAGCGCGGCCACGCGATCCCGGAGAGCCTTCGTCGTATGTGCCTGACGTGAAGAAAACCGGTGCCTCCTGCTGTAGTTACCCGGCAACCAGGGCTCGGGAGTGTACAGCGCCGCTGGGGAGAGCTGGAGCTGCAGCAGTGAATGTCTTCTGACATTTACCACCGCTGCTGCCCTTGAAGTCTTCACTTTTTTCTTCAAAAAAAGCTCTTCTTAGGGCTGCCTGGAGCAGCCCCTCTGTTATGTGCCTGCTTACTGCAGCACCAACTACAAAACTGAGCTCCTGTGCAGGGAGGCGGGGTTATAGAGGAGGCGGCGCTGTGCATTCTGGGAACAGTCAAAGCTTTGAGCCTGTTGGTGCCTCGGATCAAGATCCTACTCTACACCCCAATGTCTATCCTTGTGGAGCCCAGTGTACCCCGCAGCAGAAACAACCATAAGTAGCCCAGGGGAATATCTGACTTTATTAGCAAGCTTTACCATTTTTTTTTTATTTTTTTTTTACAATGGAAAGTGTACCTTTCAGATAATTAGAAGAATGGTCCTAATAGTTATGCAACATATTAAAGTTTTGTAATTGTTATTTTTTTTTTCTTATTTAAGCATGTTAGTGAAGAATAATAGAATTATTTGGCTACTCGACAACTTATCCTGTACATTATTTCCTCTTGTGAACAGAACATATTAGATTATTCACTTGTACTTGTGAGCTTAAGCTATTCTCTGACAAGGCGAGTTCCACTAACCACCTTTATGCAAAGGATGAGTGGAACGTCCTCAGCACTGTGACATCAAGTGCAGGGGTTCAAAGCTGGGAGAAACTTATCTAAATAGCCACCCTTAAGGGATTATGTGACTAGGACATAAGAGGGGGTGGGGAATGACATTGGGAGGGGTGAGGAGGTCATTAAGCACAACACCCGACGGACTACAGATGAAGCATACATAGTAACATAGTAACATAGTATCTGAGGTTGAAAAAAGACAATTGTCCATCGAGTTCAACCTATTTGTGGTCTCCTATGCATGATGATTTGACTAAAATTTCTGACTGATGCTGCTGTCAGCCGTTGCATTTTATCCCTATTTATAGTAACTATAATGCATGACTATGCACCATACCCCTGGATACCCTTATCCATTAGGAATTTATCTAACCCATTCTTAAAGGTGTTGACAGATTCCGCCATTACAACTCCCTCGGGCAGGGAATTCCAAACACGTATTGTCCTTACAGTGAAAAAGCCTTTACAACGTATTGTGCGGAATCTCCTCTCCTCTAACCTGAGCGAGTGTCCACGAGTCCTCTGTGTTGATCTAACCAAAAACAGGTCCCGCGCAAGCTCTGTGTATTGTCCCCTTATATATTTGTAGATGTTGATCATATCCCCTCTTAGTCTCCGCTTTTCCAATGTAAACATGCCTAGTCTTTCAAGCCTTTCCTTGTATTCCATCGTCTCCATGCCCTTAATTAGTTTGGTCGCCCTCCTCTGTACCTTTTCTAGCTCCAGGATATCCTTTTTGTAGTACGGTGCCCAGAATTGTACACAGTATTCAAGGTGTGGCCTCACTAGTGATTTATATAATGGGAGTATAATACTCTCGTCCCTAGCATCAATACCCCGTTTTATGCATGCTAATATCTTATTAGCCTTCTTTGCTGCAGTCCTACTTTGGGTACTACTGCTTAGCTTGCAATCTATGAGGACACCTAAGTCCTTTTCCAGTACAGAATCCCCTAATTTTACCCCATTTAGTAGGTAGGTGTAATTTTTGTTCTTGTTACCACAGTGCATTACCTTACACTTGTCTGTGTTGAAGCGCATTCTCCATTTGGCTGCCCATGCTTCTAATTTAACTAAGTCGTTCTGAAGAGACTCGGCATCCTCCTCTGTATTTATAGCCTTACACAATTTGGTATCATCTGCAAAAATTGACACCATGCTCTCTAGACCTTCTGTTAGGTCGTTAATGAAAATATTGAACAATAGCGGTCCTAATACTGAGCCTTGCGGCACACCACTTAGCACTTCAGTCCAAGTTGAAAAAGATCCATTAACCACAACGCGCTGCTCCCTATTATCTAACCAGTTTTTGACCCAAGTGCATATTGTGCTTCCTAGCCCTCATTCTTGTAGCTTGTAGATAAGTCTCATGTGTGGTACAGTATCGAACGCTTTGGCAAAGTCTAAAAAGATTACATCCACGTCTTTACCCTGATCTAGGTTTGCGCTTACTGTTTCATAAAAGCCAAGTAAGTTGGTTTGACAGGATCTGTCCTTCATAAACCCATGTTGATTCCTTTTAATGACCTTATTGACTTCAAGGAACTTCTGAATACTATCTCTTAGAATACCTTCCAATACATTCCCCACTATAGATGTAAGACTAACTGGTCTATAATTATCTGGTTCAGCTTTACTTCCCTTTTTGAATATAGGCACTACTTCCGCTATACGCCAGTCTTTGGGAATCATACCTGATATAACTGAATCCTTAAAGATCAAAGATAGCGGTTTTGCCAGTTCAGAGTGAAGCTCCATTAGAACCCTTGGGTGAATACCATCGGGCCCTGGTGATTTATTAATCTTTAAATGTTTTAATCGGTCACAGACTACTTCCTCGCTTAAATAAGTACCTATCAGTGGGATATTCTCATTATTGAGATTGTGTGTCAGTCCCTGAATTGGGTCCTCTCTAGTGAATACTGTTGAAAAAAAACTCATTTAGTGTGTCCGCTATGTCATTATCATTTTTGCTTAAGACTCCCAACTTGTCTTTTAAAGGGCCTATACTCTCCTTCTTTAATCTCTTGCTATTAATGTATTTAAAGAATTTTTGGGGATTCGCTTTGCTTTCCTTTGCTACTAGTTTTTCAGTTTCTACTTTAGCCGCTCTTATTTCCTTTTTGCAAATTTTGTTACATTCCTTATAGTGCTGAAATGACTCTGCTTCCCCCGTCAGATTTGTATTTTTTAAATGCTCGCCTTTTCTTGCCCATAAGTTCCTTAATCTTTTTGTTAAGCCACATCGGTTTATGATTTTTATTCCTTTTTTTGCTGCTCATAGGAATAAATTTGAGTGTATTTTTAGCTAGCAGGAATTTTAGTACCTCCCATTTCTCCGTAGTATTTTTTCCTAAAAACAAACCTTCCCATTCAATATCCCTGAAAAATACCCTCATCTTTTCAAAATTTGCTTTGCTAAAGTTTAGAGTCCTAGTTGAGCCAGTATAGGGCTGTTTATGGAAACTGATATTGAATGTGACCATATTGTGGTCGCTGTTTCCTATGGGTTCCCCTACTATAATACCCGATACCAAATCCCCATTGTTTGTTAATACCAGGTCTAAGACTGCATTGTACCTAGTTGGTTCCTCAATTAGTTGGACTAAGTAGTTATCATTAAGTGTGTTTAAAAACATATTGCCCCTAGCAGTATCACATGAATCGTTTTTCCAGTTTATCTCTGGATAGTTAAAATCTCCCATCACTACTATGTCTCCTACTCCTGCTGCTCTTTCAATTTGCTTTAGTAACAATTCCTCATCAGATGCGTTGATACCAGGCGGCCTATAGCATACACCCAATACTAACTTTTTTATTCCTTTTTCCCCGCATGCAATTTCTACCCATAATGTCTCGACAGTGTCTACAGTCCCCTCCTGAATATCTTCCCGTATATCAGGTTTTAAAAATAAGATTTTACTTACCGATAAATCTATTTCTCATAGTCCGTAGTGGATGCTGGGGACTCCGTCAGGACCATGGGGAATAGCGGCTCCGCAGGAGACAGGGCACAAAAGCAAGCTTTTAGGATCACATGGTGTGTACTGGCTCCTCCCCCCATGACCCTCCTCCAAGCCTCAGTTAGGTACTGTGCCCGGACGAGCGTACACAATAAGGAAGGATCTTGAATCCCGGGTAAGACTCATACCAGCCACACCAATCACACCGTACAACTTGTGATTTGAACCCAGTTAACAGTATGATAACAATGAAGTAGCCTCTAAAAAAGATGGCTCACAACAATAATAACCCGATTTTTTGTAACAATAACTATGTACAAGTAATGCAGACAATCCGCACTTGGGATGGGCGCCCAGCATCCACTACGGACTATGAGAAATAGATTTATCGGTAAGTAAAATCTTATTTTCTCTAACGTCCTAGTGGATGCTGGGGACTCCGTCAGGACCATGGGGATTATACCAAAGCTCCCAAACGGGCGGGAGAGTGCGGATGACTCTGCAGCACCGAATGAGAGAACTCCAGGTCCTCCTCAGCCAGGGTATCAAATTTGTAGAATTTTGCAAACGTGTTTGCCCCTGACCAAGTAGCTGCTCGGCAAAGTTGTAAAGCCGAGACCCCTCGGGCAGCCGCCCAAGATGAGCCCACCTTCCTTGTGGAATGGGCATTTACAGATTTTGGCTGTGGCAGAATGTGCAAGCTGAATTGTACTACAAATCCAACGAGCAATAGTCTGCTTAGAAGCAGGAGCACCCAGCTTTTTGGGTGCCTACAATATAAACAGCAAGTCAGACTTTCTGACTCCAGCCGTCCTGGAATTATATATATATATATATATTTTCAGGGCCCTGACAACGTCTAGCAACTTGGAGTCCTCCAAGTCCCTAGTAGCCGCAGGCACCACAATAGGTTGTTTCAGGTGAAACGCTGACACCACCTTAGGAAGAAACTGGGGACGAGTCCGCAGTTCTGCCCTGTCCGAATGGAAAATCAAATATGGGCTTTTGTAGGACAAAGCCGCCAATTTTGACAATCGCCTGGCCGAGGCCAGGGCCAACAGCATGGTCACTTTCCATGTGAGATATTTCAAATCCACAGATTTGAGTGGTTCAAACCAATATGATTTGAGGAATCCCAACACTACGTTGAGATCCCACGGTGCCACTGGAGGCACACAAGGGCTATATATGCAATACTCCCTTGACAAACGTCTGGACTTCAGGAACTGAAGCCAATTCTTTCTGGAAGAAAATCTATAGGGCCGAAACTTGAACCTTAATGGACCCCAATTTGAGGCTCATAGACACTCCTGTTTTCAGGAAGTGCAGAAATCGACCTAGTTGAAATTTTTTCGTGGGGCCTTCCTGGCCTCACCCACGCAACATATTTTTACCACATGTGGTGATAACGTTGTGCGGTCACCTCCTTCCTGGCTTTGACCAGGGTAGGTATGACCTCTTCCGGAATGCCTTTTCCCTTAGGATCCGGCGTTCAAACCGCCATGCCGTCAAACGCAGTCGCGGTAAGTCTTGGAACAGACAAGGTCCCTGCTGGAGCAGGTCCTTTCTTAAAGGCCGATGCCACGGTTCCTCTTGGAACAGACATGGTACTTGCTGAAAGCAAATCCCTTCTTAGCTCCCGAGGTCATTAGTCCTCTGTGAGCATCTCTTGAAGTTCCGGTTACCAAGTCCCTCTTGGCCAATCCAGAGCCACGAGTATAGTTCTTACTCCTCTATGTCTTATAATTCTCAATACCTTGGTTATGAGAAGCAGAGGAGGGAACACATACACCGACTGTTACACCCACGGTGTTACTAGGACGTCCACAGCTATCGCCTGAAGGTCTCGTGACCTGGCGCAATACCTGTCCCATTTTTTGTTCGGGCGGGACGCCATCATGTCCACCTTTGGTCTTTCCCAACGGTTCACAATCATGCGGAAAACTTCCCGATGAAGTTCCCACTCTCCCGGGTGGAGGTCGTGCCTGCTGAGGAAGTCTGCTTCCCAGTCGTCCACTCCCGGAATGAACACTGCTGACAGTGCTATCACATGATTTTCCGCCTAGCGAAAAATCCTTGCAGTTTTGCCACTGCCCTCCTGCTTCTTGTGCCGCCCTTTCTGTTTACGTGGGCGACTGCCGTGATGTTATCCCACTGGATCAATACCGGCTGACCTTGAAGCAGAGGTCTTGCTAAGCTTAGAGCATTATAAATTTGCTCTTAGCTCCAGTATATTTATGTGGAGAGAATTCTCCAGACTTGATCACACTCCTTGTGTGACTGCTCCCCAGCCTCTCAGGCTGGCCTCCGTGGTCACCAGCATCCAATCCTGAATGCCGAATCTGCGGCCCTCTAGAAGATGAGCACTCTGTAATCACCACAGGAGAGACACCCTTGTCCTTGGATATAGGGTTATCCGCTGATGCATCTGAAGATGCGATCCGGACCATTTGTCCAGCAGATCCCATTGAAGAGTTCTTGCGTGAAATCTGCCGAATGGAAGCGCTTCGTAATAAGCCACCATTTTTACCAGGACTCTTGTGCAATGATGCACTGACACTTTTCCTGGTTTTAGGAGGATCCCGATTAGCTCGGATAACTCCCTGGCTTTCTCCTCTGGGAGAAACACCTTTTCCTGGACTGTGTCCAGAATCATCCCTAGGACCAGCAGACGTGTCGTCGGAACAACTGCGGTTTTGGAATATTTAGAATCCACCCGTGCTGTCGTAGAACTACTTGAGATAGTGCTACTCCGACCTCCAACTGTTCTCTGGACCTTGTTCTTATCAGGAGGTCGTCCATTTTCTTTGAAGACGAATCCTCCTTTCGGTCATTACCTTGGTAAGGACCCGGGGTGCCTTGGACAATCCAACGGCATCGTCTTGAAACTGATAGTGACAGTTCTGTACCACGAACCTGAGGTACCCTTGGTGAGAAAAGGCAAATTTTGGGACATGGAGGTAAGCATCCCTGATGTCCCGGGACACCATATAGTCCCCTTGTTCTTTGCTATCACTGCTCTGAGTGACTCCATCTGGATTTGAACCCTTGCAAGTGTTCAAATTTTTCAGATTTAGAATAGGTCTCACCTAGCCTTCAGTACCACCATATAGTGTGGAGTAATACCCCTTTCCTTGTTGTCGGAGGGGTAATTTTATTATCACCTGCTGGGAATACAGCTTGTGAATTGTTTTCAATACTGCCTCTCTGTCGGAGGGAGACATTGGTACAGCAGACTACAGGAACCTGCGAGGGGGAAAACCTCTCGACATTCCAATCTGTACCCCTTGGATACTACTTGTAGGATCCAGGGGTCCTGTACGGTCCCAGCGTCATGCTGAGAACTTGGTAGAAGCGGTGGAGGGCTTCTGTTCCTGGGAATGGGCTGCCTGCTGCAGTCTTCTTCCCTTTCCTCTATCCCTGGGCAGATGACTCTTATAGGGACGAAAGGACTGAGGCTGAAAAGACGGTGTCTTTTTCTGCAGAGATGTGACTTAGGGTAAAAAACGGTGGATTTTCCAGCAGTTGCCCTGGCCACCAGGTCCCATGGACCGACCCCAAATAACTCCTCCCCTTTATACGGCAATACATCTTTGTGCCGTTTGGAATCTGCATCACCTGACCACTGTCGTGTCCATAAACATCTTCTTGCAGATATGGACATCGCATTTACTCTTGATGCCAGAGTGCAAATATCCCTCTGCGCATCTCGCATATATAGAAATGCATCCTTTAAATGCTCTATAGTCAATAAAATACTGTCCCTGTCAAAGGTATCAATATTTTTAGTCAGGGAATCCGACCAAGCCACCTCAGCTCTGCACATCCAGGCTGAGGCGATCGCTGGTCGCAGTATAACACCAGCATGTGTGTGTATACTTTTTAGGATATTTTTCAGCCTCCTATCAGCTGGCTCCTTAAGTACGGCCCTATCCGTAGATGGACTGCCACTTGTTCTGATAAGCGTGTGAGCGCCTTATCCACCCTGAGGGGTGTTTCCCACCGCGCCTTAACTTCTGGCGGGAAAGGGTATACCGCCAATAATTTTCTATCGGGGGAAACCCACGCATCATCACACACTTCATTTAATTTATCTGATTCAGGAAAAACTACAGGTAGTTTTTTCACCTCACACATAATACCCTTTTTTGTGGTACTTGGAGTATCAGAAATATGTAACACCTCCTTCATTGCCCTTAACGTGTGGCCCTAAAAGAAAATACGTTTGTTTCTTCACCGTCGACACTGAAATCAGTGTCCGTGTCTGGGTCTGTGTCGACCGACTGAGGTAAATGGGCATTTTACAGCCCCTGACGGTGTTTGAGGCGCCTGGACAGATACTAATTTGTTCGCCGGCCCTCTCATGTCGTCAACCGGCTTGCAGCGTGTTGACATTGTCACGTAATTTCCATAAATAAGCCATCCATTCCGGTGTCGACTCCCTAGAGAGTGACATCACCATTACAGGCAATTTGCTCCGCCTCCTCACCAATATTTTCCTCATACATGTCGACACACACGTACCGACATACAGCACACACATAGGAAATGCTCTGATAGAGGACAGAACCCACTAGCCCTTTGGGGAGACAGAGGGAGAGTTTGCCAGCACACACCAAAACGCTATAATTATCCAGGGACAACCTTTATATAAGTGTTCCTTTTATAGCATTTTAATATATATACATATCGCCAAATCAGTGCCCCCCCTCTCTGTTTTAACCCTGTTTCTGTAGTGCAGTGCAGGGGAGATCATGGGAGTCTTCCCACCAGCCTTTCTGTGAGGGAAAATGGCGCTGTGTGCGGAGGAGAATAGGCCCCGCCCCCTTTTCGGCAGGCTTCTTCTCCGGAGTTTTAGATATCTGGCAGGGGTTAAATACATCCATATAGCCTCAAGGGCTATATGTGATGTATTTTTCGCCATACAGGTATTATACATTGCTGCCCAGGGCGCCCCCCCCCCAGCGCCCTGCACCCTCCGTGACCGCTGTGTGAAGTGTGCTGACAACAATGGCGCACAGCTGCAGTGCTGTGCGCTACCTGATGAAGACTGAGAGTCTTCTGCCGCCTGGTTCCGGACCTCTTCATCTTCAGCATCTGCAAGGGGGGTCGGCGGCGCGGCTCCGGGACGAACCCCAGGGCGAGCCCTGTGTTCCGACTCCCTCTGGAGCTATGTCCAGTAGCCTAAGAATCCAATCCATCCTGCACGCAGGTGAGTTGAAAATCTCTCCCCTAAGTCCCTCGATGCAGTGAGCCTGTTGCCAGCAGGACTCACTGAAAATAAAGAACCTAAAAACTTTTTCTAAGCAACTCTTTAAGAGAGCCACCTAGATTGCACCCTTCTCGGCCGGGCACAAAAACCTAACTGAGGCTTGGAGGAGGGTCATGGGGGGAGGAGCCAGTACACACCATGTGATCCTAAAAGCTTGCTTTTGTGCCCTGTCTCCTGCGGAGCCGCTATTCCCCATGGTCCTGACGGAGTCCCCACCATCCACTAGGACGTTAGAGAAAATGGCTTTACGTAAAGACACACCCCTCCACCCTTTTTATTTAGTCTGTCTCTCCTAAACAGTGTATAGCCCTCTAGATTGACTGTCCAATCATGAGATTCATCCCACCAAGTTTCAGTAATGCCTATAATATCATACTGTTTGCTTGCTGCAAGTATTTCTAGTTCACCCTTTTTACCAGTAATGCTTCTGGCGTTTACATACATACAACTAAGATAAGTATTTTCCCTTGCGTTAGGGACATCTTTCACCTTATGTAGCAATGATGACCTGTAATCGTCATTGGTTAGTGCTTTGGTAAAATCTATTTTAGTACCCATGTTAGTAACCTTACCGCCTGCTCTTACCCTCCCCCCAACTTCTCCCCCATTTCGTTTACTACCGCCATCCCCTCGCTCATCTATACTGTCTATGGCGTTTGTCCCGATCACGGAGTCGCAGTGTGCCTGGTTGCAAGGCAGCATGTTTTGTCACAGGGTGGCGCATAGCTCTTAGGCGTATGGCGTTACCAGTGAGTGTAATACCAGTGATCATCCATCAGATGTCGCTTTTGAACTTCATCATTGTGCGTGCGTGAGGTTAGCAGAGCTGCCCAGCAAATGACGGCTAACTCTCGCCAGGCATCTCACATTCTCTAGGTGCATGCACAATGCTAGCATGCTTTAACATGCAAATGAATGTGCCTTCTGTGGCTTCTGGGTGAGCCGTCATTTGCCGGGCAGCTCTGCTAACGTCGGCCGTCTTTTCATGCTGTAAATGCATCTTACAGATGTGTCCTCTTACATCCTTACTGCAGTCACACTAAGCAGCTCTTGAAGTCACACCATCCTGCGGCCGGATGCAAAGTAATGTAATAGGACGCGCAAGAAGCTTCTTCTGATTAAAATGATATGCAGCATGCCTATATTCTGTGTATGACTGTATTTGCATACAAAATGCTCTGCTGGAAAACACTAACGTTTTATTTTGTATGCAGATAGAGCTGTTATTACACACAGAATATATGCATGCTGCATATCATTTTAATCAGCAGAAGCTGCTTGTGCGTCCTATCACATTACTTTGAGTCTAAGACGCATTTTCGCGAAAAACATGGAAAAAAAGACAATTTGTGCTACCGAGTCCCGCCGCTGGTATGGTGTGACTTCAAGGGCTGTTTAGCGTGACTGCAGCAAGGATGTAAGAGGACACATCTGCAGACTGGCTCAGTGTCTCCAATGCACACAAAGAAAAGCACAGTTCAGAGTTCTATGCAGCTCTCTAAAAGAAAAAATAAGAATTTACTTACCGATAATTCTATTTCTCGGAGTCCGTAGTGGATGCTGGGGTTCCTGAAAGGACCATGGGGAATAGCGGCTCCGCAGGAGACAGGGCACAAAAAGTAAAGCTTTTACAGGTCAGGTGGTGTGCACTGGCTCCTCCCCCTATGACCCTCCTCCAGACTCCAGTTAGGTACTGTGCCCGGACGAGCGTACACAATAAGGGAGGATTTTGAATCCCGGGTAAGACTCATACCAGCCACACCAATCACACCGTACAACTTGTGATCTAAACCCAGTTAACAGTATGATAACAGAGGAGCCTCTGAAAGATGGCTCCCTAAACAAAATAACCCGAAATAGTTAACAATAACTATGTACAAGTCTTGCAGATAATCCGCACTTGGGATGGGCGCCCAGCATCCACTACGGACTCCGAGAAATAGAATTATCGGTAAGTAAATTCTTATTTTCTCTATCGTCCTAAGTGGATGCTGGGGTTCCTGAAAGGACCATGGGGATTATACCAAAGCTCCCAAACGGGCGGGAGAGTGCGGATGACTCTGCAGCACCGAATGAGAGAACTCCAGGTCCTCTTTTGCCAGGGTATCAAATTTGTAAAATTTTACAAACGTGTTCTCCCCTGACCACGTAGCTGCTCGGCAGAGTTGTAATGCCGAGACCCCTCGGGCAGCCGCCCAGGATGAGCCCACCTTCCTTGTGGAATGGGCCTTAACAGAATTAGGCTGTGGTAGGCCTGCCACAGAATGTGCAAGTTGAATCGTGTTACAAATCCAACGAGCAATCGACTGCTTAGAAGCAGGTGCACCCAACTTGTTGGGTGCATACAGTATAAACAGCGAGTCAGATTTTCTGACTCCAGCCGTCCTTGAATTGTATATCTTTAAAGCTCTGACAACGTCCAACAACTTGGAGTCTTCCAAGTCGTTTGTAGCCGCAGGCACTACAATAGGCTGGTTCAGGTGAAACGCTGACACCACCTTCGGGAGAAAATGCGGACGCGTCCGCAGCTCTGCCCTATCTGAATGGAAACTTAAATAAGGACTTTTATAAGATAAAGCCGCCAGTTCTGATACTCTCCTGGCCGAAGCCAGGGCCAGTAACATAGTCACTTTCCATGTGAGATATTTCAAATCCACCTTCTTAAGTGGTTCAAACCAATGGGATTTGAGGAAATCTAAAACTACATTTAGATCCCACGGTGCCACCGGAGGCACCACAGGAGGCTGTATATGCAGTACTCCTTTGACAAAAGTCTGGACCTCAGGAACTGAGGCCAATTCTTTTTGGAAGAATATAGACAGGGCCGAAATTTGAACCTTAATAGATCCCAATTTGAGACCCATAGACAATCCTGATTGCAGGAAATGTAGGAAACGACCCAGTTGAAATTCCTTCGTCGGAGCATTCCGACCCTCGCACCATGCCACATATTTCCGCCAAATGCGGTGATAATGCTTTGCGGTGACTTCTTTCCTTGCCTTAATCAAGGTAGGAATGACTTCTTCAGGAATGCCTTTTTCTTTTAGAATCTGGCGTTCAACCGCCATGCCGTCAAACGCAGCCGCGGTAAGTCTTGAAAAAGACAAGGACCCTGCTGAGGCAGGTCCCTTCTCAGAGGTAGAGGCCACGGATCGTCCGTGACCATCTCTTGAAGTTCCGGGTACCAAGTCCTTCTTGGCCAATCCGGAGCCACTAGTATCGTTCTTACTCCTCCTTGCCGTATAATCCTCAATACCTTTGGTATGAGAGGCAGAGGAGGAAACACATATACCGACTGGTACACCCAAGGTGTTACCAGCGCATCCACAGCTATTGCCTGCGGATCTCTTGACCTGGCGCAATACCTGTCCAGTTTTTTGTTGAGGCGAGACGCCATCATGTCCACCATTGGTTTTTCCCAACGGTTTATTATCATGAGGAAAACTTCTGAATGAAGTCCCCACTCTCCCGGGTGAAGATCGTGTCTGCTGAGGAAGTCTGCTTCCCAGTTGTCCACGTCCGGGATGAATACTGCTGACAATGCTATCACGTGATTCTCCGCCCAGCGAAGGATCCTGGCAGCTTCTGCCATTGCACTCCTGCTTCTTGTGCCGCCCTGTCTGTTTACATGGGCGACTGCCGTGATGTTGTCCGACTGGATCAACACCGGTCTTCCTTGAAGCAGAGGTTCCGCCTGGTTTAGAGCATTGTAGATTGCTCTTAGTTCCAGAATGTTTATGTGAAGAGACTTTTCCAGGCTCGTCCACACTCCCTGGAAGTTTCTTCCCTGTGTGACTGCTCCCCAGCCTCTCAGGCTGGCGTCCGTGGTCACCAGGATCCAATCCTGTATGCCGAATCTGCGGCCCTCCAGTAGATGAGCCTCCTGCAACCACCACAGAAGAGATACCCTTGTCCTTGGAGACAGGGTTATCCGCTGATGCATCTGAAGATGCGATCCGGACCATTCGTCCAACAAATCTCCCTGAAAATGTTTTGCGTGAGATCTGCCGAATGGAATCGCTTCGTAAGAAGCCACCATTTTTCCCAGGCCTCCTGTGCATTAATGCACTGATACTTGGCCTGGTTTTAGGAGGTTTCTGACTAGGTCGGATAACTCCCTGGCTTTCCCCTCCAGGAGAAATACCTTTTTCTGGACTATGCCCAGAATCATTCCTGGGAACAGCAGACGTATCATCGGAAAACACAGCTGCGATTTTTGGAATATTTAGAATCCACTCGTGCTATCGTAGAACTACTTTAGATAGTTCTTTTCCGACCTCCAACTGTTCTCTGGAACTTGCCCCTTTCAGGATATCGTCCAAGTAAGGGATACTTAAGATGCCCTTTTCTTTGAAGAGAGTCATCTTTTCGGCCATTACCTTGGTAAAGGCCCGGGGTGCCGTGGATAATTCAACGGCAACTTTTGAAACTGATATTGACAGTTCTGTATCACGAACCCGATGTACCCTTGTTGAGAAGGGCAAATTTGGACATGGAGGTAATCCTTGATGTCCAGGGACACCATATAGTCCCCTTCTTTCCGGTTCGCTATCACTGCTCTGAGTGACTCCATCTTGATTTGAACCTTTATGTAAGTGTTCAAAGATTTCAGATTTAGACTATGTCTCACCAAGCCGTCTGGCTTCAGTACCACCATATAGTGTGGAAGACTAATACCCTTTTCCTTGTTGTAGGAGGGGTACTTTGATTATCACCTGCTGGAAATACAGCTTGTGAATTTTTCCCAATACTGCCTCCCTGTTGGAGGGAGCCGTTGGTAACGCAGACTTCAGGAACCTGCGAGGAAAAGATGTCTCGACTCTCCAATCTGTACCCCTGGGATAATACTAGTACGATCCAGGGGTCAACTTGCGAGTGATCCCACTGCGCGTTGAGACTCTTGAGACTACACCCCCACCTAACCTGAGTCCGCTTACACGGCCCCAGCGTCATGCTGGGGACTTGGCAGACGCGGTGGAAGGCTTCCTTTCCTGGGAAGGAGCTGTCTGCTGCAGTCTACTTCCCTTTCCTCTATGTCTGGGCAGATATGACTGGCCTTTTGCCCGCTTGCCCTCATGGGAACGGAAGGATTGAGGCTGAAAAGACGGTGTCTGTTTCTGCTGAGATGTAACTTGGGGTAAAAAGGTTGGATTTCCAGCTGTTGCCGAGACCCCCAGGTCCGTTGGACCGACCCCAAATAACTCTTTCCCTTTATACGGCCATACTTCCATGTGTCGTATGGGATATGTATCACCTGACCACTGTCGTGTCCATGACATCTTCTGGGAGATATGGATCACGCACTTATTTTGATGCCAGAGTGCACATATCCCTCTGTGCATCTCGCATACATAAATATATAATGCATCCTATTAAATGCTCTATATCAATCAAATATTTTCAGTCAGGGAAACCGACCAAGCCAACCCAGCACTGCATCTCCAGGCTGATGGCGATCGCTGGTCGCAGTATAACCACCTTATGTGTGTATATACTTTTTAGGATATTTTTCCAGCTGCCTATCAGCTGGCTCCTTGAGGGCGGCCGTATCTGGCGACGGTAACGCCACTTGATAAGCGTGTGAGCGCCTTATTCATTCCCAACGCGCCCTAACTTCTGGCGGGAAAGGGTATAACGCCAATATTTGCTATCGGGGTAAACCCACGCATCATCACACACTTTATTTTATTTTATCTGATTCAGGAAAAACTACAGGTAGTTTTTTCACTCCCACATAATACCCTTTTTTGTGGTACTTGTAGTATCAGAAATATGTAACACCTCCTTCATTGCCCTTAACGTGTGGCCCTAATAAGGAATACGTTTGTTTATTCACCGTCGACACTGGATTCAGTGTCGGTGTCTGTGTCTGTGTCGACCGACTGAGGTAAATGGGCGTTATTAAAAACCCCTGACGGTGTTTCTGAGACGCCTGGACCGGTACTAATTGTTTGTCGGCCGTCTCATGTCGTCAACCGACCTTGCAGCGTGTTGACATTCTCACGTAATTCCCTAAATAAGCCATCCATACCGGTGTCGACTCCCTAGAGAGTGACATCACCATCATAGGCAATTGCTCCGCCTCCTCCAACATCGTCCTCATACATGTCGACACACACGTACCGACACACAGCACACACACCGGGAATGCTCTGACAGAGGACAGGACCCCACTAGCCCTTTGGAGAGACAGAGGGAGAGTTTGCCAGCACACACCAAAAAACGCTATAATTACATAGGGACAACCTTATATAAGTGTTTCTCCCTTATAGCATCTTTAATATATTTATGTCGCCAATTTAGTGCCCCCCCTCTCTGTTTAAACCCTGTTTCTGTAGTGCAGTGCAGGGGAGAGCCTGGGAGCCTTCTCTCCAGCCTTTCTGTGAGAGAAAATGGCGCTGTGTGCTGAGGAGATAGGCCCCGCCCCTTTTTCGGCGGGCTCGTCTCCCGCTATTTATTGTATTTAGGCAGGGGTTAAATATCTCCATATAGCCTCTGGGGGCTATATGTGAGGTATTTTTAGCCTTATATAGGTTTACATTTGCCTCCCAGGGCGCCCCCCCCCCAGCGCCCTGCACCCTCAGTGACTGCCGTGTGAAGTGTGCTGAGAGGAAAATGGCGCACAGCTGCAGTGCTGTGCGCTACCTTTAGAAGACTGCAGGAGTCTTCAGCCGCCGATTCTGGACCTCTTCTTGCTTCAGCATCTGCGAGGGGGCCGGCGGCGAGGCTCCGGTGACCATCCAGGCTGTACCTGTGATCGTCCCTCTGGAGCTTCATGTCCAGTAGCCAAGAAGCCAATCCATCCTGCACGCAGGTGAGTTCACTTCTTCTCCCCTCTGTCCCTCGTTGCAGTGATCCTGTTGCCAGCAGGAATCACTGTAAAATAAAAAACCTAAGCTAAACTTCTCTAAGCAGCTCTTTATGAGAGCCACCTAGAATTGCACCCTTCTCGGCCGGGCACAAAAATCTAACTGGAGTCTGGAGGAGGGTCATAGGGGGAGGAGCCAGTGCACACCACCTGACCTGTAAAAGCTTTACTTTTTGTGCCCTGTCTCCTGCGGAGCCGCTATTCCCCATGGTCCTTTCAGGAACCCCAGCATCCACTTAGGACGATAGAGAAAAAATCATTACAATCAGCAATAGAGTTGGGACAGAGCACTATAAAAAAAAAAAAAAAATTACAATGAGCAAGATCACTATGTCACTGCAGGTGTCAGTCACTTGTCTCCATAACTCTCTTGGCATAGTGGTATCACCGATGCTTGCCATGCCTGTGAGCTAGGGTTCGATTCCCGCAAAGGACACACTTAAAAAATTATTGCATACCTGTGTAAAGATTAGTATCCACAGTTTTTTTCTAATTTTGCCAAAACAAGTCCTATCATACTTTGTATACAGTCTCAGACATGCACACAGATATCCAGTCAAAATTTGAAAAAAACTGTAGGTGCTACTTAGTACAGGTTGAGTATCCCATATCCAAATATTCCAAAATACGGAATATTCCGAAACACGGACATTTTTGACTGAGAGTGAGATAGTGAAACCTTTGTTTTTTGATGGCTCAATGTACACAAACTTTGTTTAATACACATAGGTATTAAAAATATTGTATTAAATGACCTTCAGGCTGTGTGTATAAGGTGTATATGAAACATAAATTAATTATGTGAATGTAGACACACTTTGTTTAATGCACAAAGTTATAAAAAATATTGGCTAAAATTACCTTCAGGTTGTGTGTATAAGGTGTATATGAAACATAAATGCATTCTGTGCTTAGATTTAGGTCCCATCACCATGATATCTCATTATGGTATGCAATTATTCCGAAATACGGAAAAATCCGATATCCAAAATACCTCTGGTCCCAAGCATTTTGGATAAGGGATACTCAACCTGTACACAAATATACAAGTGCGTCTTTTCAAATTACAAGTGTCTTATCTTTATGAGACTGAGCATTGGATCACTGCTTTAACGCATAAGTTTGCGTCTGTATACACTATTTTTATTTATTCATTTTTTTGGTCCCGACAGAGAATGAATATTTTCTACAGCGTCACTTTATTTACTGTACGCTATACACTTCAAGTTCCTGATTGACTCTCTTTGTGTTACCGTTGGTCTGTGTGTATAACATTACAGTTGTCACTGGCCATTTGCCAGAGCTTGCCAAGAGTACACTATTACAGTACGATTACTGTACTGTACATCCATCTGCCGCTATTCGCTCTACAGTATTGGATTGGTGGAGCATTAGCCACCCAGTGGTGAATATGTGTATTACATGCTGTGTATGTTGCACCTCAACAAACCTCTCCGTGCAACAACTCAACAACCTGAGCTATAGCTAAGACACGACAAATACTCAGTTTAGGCGGAGAAACTGCAACGATGAGGGAGGCTCCATCTGTACATTACAGAAATGTTTTGCTCTCATTATGGCACCCAGAGTTGAGAGTATCCTCATTTAAAAGAGGCGAGTCCACTGATCCCTGATGTGTGATCACCAGGGAACATTCCTGCCCTGCAGAAATCATTATCTTACCCATCCTGGCTTAAAGGGGCACACTCATTTGGAAGAGGAGAGTACACTTTTACAAATCATGCGGCCTCTAAGCATAGTGATTATTGTCTGTGGATCACAACTAGACAATATCAACCAGCCGGTGGTCGTAACGTGCCTGATCTCCCCCATCCTAGCACACTTGGGGGCACACTCATTTGACATGGTAGATTCTCCTCTTTCAAACAATGTGCCACTTCAGTAGTTATTCTGTGGTGATCCCAAGGCATTAACACCATACCTATAGAAAGCATTACAGAGTCCAGAAATGACAAATACTGGCCTCATGTCATGCAGGCGGTCGCCCACTTTTCAAAATATTATCCCTTGTTGGACTACCACAGGATTGGGGAACCTGCAGCCCTCCAGCTGTTGTTGATCTACACATCCCAGCATGCCATGCAACAGTTTCAGCATGGCTAAATAGCAAAACTGTAGCAGGGCATGCTGGTATGTGTAGTTCAGCAACAGCTGTAGGGCCAAAGGTTCCCCACCCCTGGACTACCATGTTATTCTCATTGTATGCTTTACAGTAACATTTTTCTTCTTCTTTTTTATGGACTGTACAATTAGAAGTCCAAATATGGCTTATGGGGGAGTGTGCATACATGATCTGAACTCAAACTGCTGTCAGTCAGTATGGCTGGGGAGTGGAGTATCACATGGCTGCCCAGATATATTGTAATGGCACACTGGGCACAAAAAGATTTTCTATCACTGCATAATAAAATTATTGCAAATCTTTCAGTCTTGATAAATGAGCCCCATAATGATTTTTTTTCTTTTTATATCAACATTTATTTATTACGCTACAGAATGCCGCACAGTGCTTAACAACTGGAAACAGATTGGGTAATAATATAACAAAGAGGAAAGAGGGCCTTGCTCACAATCTTAAAATCTATAAAGGATGCAATACAGCGCATGCTATCCCTCTATCCCCTGTGGCCACAGGGGGCAGAGCAGAGCTGGCTCTTAGAACAGGACATATACAGATGTGTCCTCATACGTCTATCCTCACATTGCATCATATAGACCTATTTGGTGTACCATGGTCCCTATAAATAAGTCTATGTCAGGCATACGAACACAGTTTTTCACGAAATAAGCGTCTTACTTGCATCAATAATGCAACAAAAGTACAATGCAGGGGTATCCTGAACACCGGGGCTGGCATTGCAGACAGCTGCAGTGTGTGACTCAGGCGCTAACCTTAGTAAAAATTTTAAAAAAAGTGGGTGATACAAACAAGCAAGGCGAGCCATGCAAGGGTTCGTAGTACACTAATGGGGCTTGTTTGTGGCAGAAAAGTGACAAAACCCCCTTAAAAAATTGTGTCTACCGTTTTTGTGTCGACCTTTTGACCGTGTCAACCTAATGCATGTCTACAATTAGTGGTCAACATATTGACTGTAAACTTTTTAGTGTAGATCTAATAATCCACACTCGGTGGATAAAACGGAGCCTCTCCTTTGGTTCCCTTCTGACTAGCTAACCTTAGTATAAGTCAGAGGACGGATATAAGCAAGCTGTGCTTAATCTGCTGCTTTATACCGACCCCACTAAGTTCCCTGTACACTAGAAGTGACTTTGTATATAGGTACAAAGCAAATAAGACGCTTAATTCAGAAAAAAGTTGGAAAGTCTGGGAATCGCTAGGTGGAGCATCTGAATAAAGCCAAGTGTCTCATGCCATATAGCGCAGAAAGGATAGGCGTAGGAGAAGGGTGTGGTTCAAAGGGTCGACATGCACAAAGTCAATACAATCAAAAGGAGGACAAGAGTTTTTCATGTTTTTTTGAGTGTCAAATTGTAGGTTTCAGCACATGAAATCCCAATTAGTAAACCACTTTGCTCGCCATGCTTCGGGCAAGGTGCCTCGCTCTACTACCGCTGCTCATGGCACAGGTTACACGTGGGTGATAAAGTATGAAAATGTTTAAAAATGCAAAAAATAAAAATTGTGACAACCATTTGAACCTGTAGAACTTTTGACCATGTTGACCTACCATCCTGATACCGTATGAGAATATATCTGTAAGCAAACGGATAGGACATCAGTGGTCTATGACAGGGGTGGGGAACCTTCGGCCATCCAGCTATTGTTAAACTACACATCCCAGCATGCCCTGCAACAGTCTTAGCATGGCCAAATAGCAAAACTGTAGCAAGGCATGCTGGTATGTGTAGTTCAACAACAGCTGGAGGGCCAAAGGATCCCCACCCCTGCTCTAGGAGGATATCCAGCAGGCACAGCGGCCCGTTGCCATGCTGCACAGTGCACATTGGGGGTCATTCTGACCTGTTCGCTCACTGCTTTTTATCGCAGCCGAGCAAACGGGTCCCAACTGCGCATGCGCCGTAGTGCGCCGGTGCATGCCAGACGGCCGAAGGCTGTAGCAGGGCTGCGATCGCCTCTGCCTGATTGACAGGCAGAGGCGGTCGCTGGGCTGGAGGGGGCGGAATGGCTGCGTTTGCCCGCCGTATCGTGGACGCGGACCGGCCAACGCAGGTGTGGCCGGCCCATGCGGGAGGCGGGCCGCAGCGGCTGCGTGACGTCATGTCAGTGTGAATGATCGTAGCTGTGCTAAATTTAGCACAGCTACGATCATCTCGGAATGACCCCCATTGTTCTCTCACAGTCAGTGCGCTGTCAGCTGGATGCTCCTTCATGCGTCTCTCCACTACATCAGTGCCACAGCAGACGGTCACAGTCACCAGTACACCATGGCCCCCATTTATCATCCTTTCAGTATTCAAACAGTGGTAAATTAACTTTACCGCTGTTTGCCCCTGTACCACTCTCACCAACTATAGCTGGCGAGAGCGGTACGGTCCATTTTGAAAGCAATGGCGACCCATCGCTGCCTTTCCGGCTTCAGCGAAAGCTTTCGGGCATTACTGGAAGGAGTCATGCACATGCCTAGACTGGATGTCGCACATTACTCAGCGGCCCGTCGCTGGCAGCATTAGGAGAGCGGTGAACAGCGCTGAAGGGGCAGACTGCGCTGGAACTCGCTGGAGAGGTAAGTATGGCTGAATAGCAGCTGCAATTCATTTGTATCACAGTGATACTAAACGAAAAATATAACTTGTGTTATTTTTCTTTAATAAATGGGGCCCCACATGAGCTATCACAGCGGGGAGACTGCGGTAGCCATCATGACTACCGGTATCCGGTCTTTAGGTCGACAGTCATTAGGACGCCCACTGTTGGTCGACATGGCAAAGGTCGACATGAGTTTTTCACAATTATTTTTTAA
Organism: Pseudophryne corroboree; assembly: GCF_028390025.1. Classification (NCBI taxonomy): domain Eukaryota; kingdom Metazoa; phylum Chordata; class Amphibia; order Anura; family Myobatrachidae; genus Pseudophryne; species Pseudophryne corroboree. Next base: position 918,619,530 of record NC_086445.1, read on the forward strand.
CTTTTTCATAATTTACGATCCACGTGGACTATGACTGGGAATAGTAACTTGTGCCGACCGCAGCGGCAATTGGCAAGCGAATACGGTGCACTAAGTGGGGTTCCCGGTCACTCTAAACACCCTCCAAAAAAGAAAACAACTCTTGTCGACCTTTTTCCATGTCGACCTAATGACAGTGTCAACCTAGTCAGTCAACCTAGGGTCGACCCAATGAGCCACACCAATGACTACCTGCTGCAATCTTTCCTAGGGCACCAAATTAGTCAGGGCTGGTGCGGAGATAGAGACATGAGCTTCCCCTCTCACCCCTTTCCTGCAACACGAAGTGCAGCTTCCTCAGGAGACTGAACGTCACACGGGCGCCCGGTCCCTGCTTTAGAACTTCCTCAGCCTCGGCTCTGGCGTCCGGAGTCAGAGAGCCCCTCTCCTCCCGCAGGATCCGCAGCAGCGCTGCCGTTACCCGGCACTCACTCGCCATCTCCGGGGCTCATTCAGAGCCAGTGAGCACACAGTATACAGGGCACTGCCGCAGAGGGTGACGGGAGGAAGGTCAGAGTGACCTGTGATGACGCGCACGCACCGGGCGTCGGTATTGCCGGGTACGTGTTGTGCGTGACGTACAGCTGCTCCGGCGCAGCCATTCACACAGGCCGGCCAGCCGCCAGAGTACCTCCATCATGGCGGCGGCGTTTACTGCGCGGCGATGTATGTCGCTGCTCGGGCCGCTCCGACGGGGAGGAGGGGGAATACCGGGCAGCCTCAGCATGAAGCTCCGGCAGGCACCCACCGCTCTGCTGCGGCCTTTGTGCGGCTGCCGCCTCCGGCAGGACCGTACCTTCTCCTCCAGGTAATACCGGTCATGTGTATACTACATGCATGTAATACGGAGAGTGTGTGCACAGTAGTCAGTATTGCTCTCTGCCTACATTGCACCTGCAGCATGACTGTTATACTGACCCTGATGGCGATGCACTGGGAATGCTCCCAATATACTGTATACCCCCATGTTCCATCTGTCATGTCACCTGGGGGCTTACTGGGATCGCCTAGGGTGATATAATCAGCCTGAAATAACCTGACCTGCCTGGATTGGGCCCAGATGTGTGTACATCATGTGCTGCCAGGCAGTGCCTGCTGCTGCCTCTGAGAGCTGCCACTGAGCAACACAGACCCCCAACTTCAGAAAAGATCCCAGCAGTGAGGCATCCATAGTCTACAGTGCATGTACAGATGTAGCCATGCTCATCTTTGAGGAACTAATGGAGCGATCGCCGGCTGCAAATAGTCGCAGCCCATTACGCCATGCAGCATGCCGCATTGCAGCATGATGAGCATGGCTACATCCTCATACATTCCCTTTCTTTTGCCCCCTTCCACTTGTTACAACTCCAATCTAGTCTCAGTACCTATTTATCAGCGGAGTCTTCTTTATTGATTGCTCCAATTAATTGCTTGTTTGACTGCTACTTGTATTGTTCTATGTGACTCAATAAAGTGTGAAAAAGAATGGTATATTTATATCACTTTAGCCATCTGTACTTGTTGTGCCCAATTACAAAAGGGCAAAGGGTTTGTGGTTACCCTTAACCCCGCATGTTCTAGAGCATTTTGGTTATGACACAAGCTTGGTCTCTAATGTAAGTAATTATTACCAGTTACTTATATAGCGCACACATATTCCACAGCACTTTACAGAGAACATTTGGCCATTCACATCAGTCCCTGCCCCAGTGCAGGTTACATTCTATATTCTCAACCACATACACACGTGCTCACATTTATGCTAGGGTTATAGGCCCTACACACAGCGCGATCTGCCGCCTAGCTGCCCCCATCACCCGGCTCCATAGCAGTGTATGCAGATATGGACGAGATCGTCTATATTGGCCTGCATGCACAAACGACGGGGCACCAGCGGTGAACGAGCGCGGGGCCGCGCATCGTTCATCGCTGGTGCCTCCACACTGAAAGATGTGAACGGTATCTCGTTCATTAATGAATGAGATCGTTCATATCTTTCAGTATTATCTGCCAGTGTGTAGGGCCCATTAATTTTGTTGGGAGCCAATTGACCTACCATTATACCAGAGAAAACCCATGCAAGCACAGGGAGAATATACAAACTCTGCACAGTTAGGGCCTTGATGGGAATTGAACCCATGACCTCAGTGTTGTGAGGCAGTAATGCTAACCATTACACCATCCGTGCTGCCCTAGTATCTAATACCCCGTTCACATTGCACCAAAAACCCAGTGTCGACCTGGTATTTTGCTGGGTCACTGCTGAATTCCCGGGTCACCTGACCCGGTAATTCAACTCGGGAATAAAAAAGGGTTATTCCCGGGTAATTACCGGGTCAGGCGCAGTATGAACGGGTTACACGGGTCGATACGACCAAGCACCTGTTCACAGCATAGGGAGAGGCGGCGCTGAAGATGATGTCTTCTTCAGCACCGCCTCTGGCCCTTCCCCAGAAAGGCAAACCGACACGGCATATTGCCGGATCGGGAAGCCACCCCGTTCACATTGCACAGGACCAATGCCGGGTCACACCCGGGATGAACCCGTATCCAATTCCCAGGTGTGATCCGGCAATGTCAATGTGAACGGGGTATAAGTAATCTAAGACCATGTCTTCTTTACTTTTTGATTTTGAGGCTTCTCTAAATATGAGAAACTGTTGGGTTATGTACTTAATGCTGTGATTTTTTTGTGGGTTTATTTTATTGTGTCATTCTAGGAACAGACCAGAAGGTAAAGTGTTGGAAATGGTTGGAGTTTTTGAGGTGCCAAAGCAACAGGGAAAATATGAAACGGGTCAGGTAAGGATGACATGGGAATAATAAGGCATGTGTGAGGGCTGTGGCTAGTGACGCACCTAACAGCTAGGAAGTAATGCACTAACGCAGAGTTTCCCAAACTCCACATTACAGTCTTAAATAGTACCTCAGTCCTTTTGACTTAACCATGTGGACTCAAGCATAGCTATCATTAAAAGTTTTTAATGGAAAACTCCGCACTAAAGAAAATTGTAATTGTTAATATCTGTAGTATTTTATTTTTTATAATTCCAACTCTTTTAAAAGGTTATCATGGAAAGTTGTTTGTTTACAGGAAGCACGTGCAGGAATACTGATAATAGTTGACAGTAGGGCTTTTCATTAGAGCCAAAACTGAAAGCTGTGCGTAGACATCTGTGGCAATAATGAGACTGCTAATAATTTAAGATCTGCATCCGTTTCACATGCCACCAAGGGTGCTAAGACGCTTTAGAAAAAAAAAACAGGTCATCAGCCGCTACTTACAGGCATCTCGGTCACCAGACCTCACCCCATGTGACTTTTTTTTTTTTTTTTTTTAATACCCAGTTGTATTGGGAAGGATGTCGTACAGTACATTGCCAGACCTGAAAGCCCACGTTAGACATGAAGTGCTGGCTATTACACCTGACATTACTTTCTGCTATAGAGAATGCTGTTCCTCGAATGGAAACTGTTGCTGACCACAATGCAGGACACATTTGGGTCGATTCAATTCAGCAACAGTTGAATAGCGCCGGGAATTAGCTCCCGGCGCCATTCAATACAGCGACTAGTTACCCTCAATTGTCGGTAATTCTTCTCTCAGCCCCGGGGGGTGAGAGAAGAAAACCGACAAAAGAGCGGCCGGCGTGAGGCTGATTCTGTCGGGAATCAGCATCGCCGCGGGTAGTTAAGTCGGAGGATGCTCGGTCTCCCGACAAAACAACCTGATAGGTCGGCGAGAACGGGCATTCTCCGACTTAACTTTAGCTGAATTGAATAGCGTCGGGAGCAAATTCCCGGCGCTATTCAACTGTTGCTGAATTGAATCTACCCCATTGAACGATAGTAATGCTCTGTGTGCTCATGTGATTTGTGTCACCACCTGGTGACAAAACCTAGAATTACTTTTTTCAGTAAATGGCTAGGGCATCCTGTGAAGTAGCTGTGGTCCAGTGTCTGAATTATGAGCCAAATGCTGGGTACACACTAGAGTGATGGGTCGGCCGTCTGATGATTGATAAGTGCATATACAATTACCAATTGTTGGCTCGATGTGTCATATCTGACGTCACAACTGGGCAGACATTTACATTTTCCTGCCCAGTTGTGATGTCAGTCACTGGCGACCTCTGCAGCGCCATCCATACACACAGCTGGATGCGCCGATATATCAGCCATGGGCTGTGCTGCAAGGCTGACGTGGTATATCTGAACTATGTCGTTCACAGACATATCCCTGGTACACACCTGCCGACGCACCCACAACGTGCACCCAGCTTTAGAACCCAGTGGTCAGACTGGGCGGTATATTGACAATTCTTCTCCTTGTATATACAAGTGTGGGCTTTCTGGCTGTAACCAGTACTTACAGTAATTTATTAACTACAAGATGTAACAATATTGCCTTTTGCAGCTCTTCCTCCACAGCGTCTTTGGATACAGAGGCATTGTTCTGTTTCCATGGCAAGCAAGACTATATGACCGAGATGTCGCCTCTCCAGTCTCAGAAAAGTGAGTTTGGTTTGTAAGTATTTTTGTTTGTGCATTTTCCCTCATGTATGAAGCAGATTGTGTGAGTAGTCTTGTGCTTTTCAGTGGCTTAATTGATTGTTTTGTTTTTCCAGGTCAGAAACTCCAACAGCTCATGGATCCAAAGAGGTCAAGGGTGAAACCCACACCTATTACCAAGTACTAATAGATGTTCGGGACTTCTCCCATATCGTAAGTATTGGGCATTAAGTCAGGAATTTCAGATAGACTGTATTGATAAAAACACTGGAATTTCAAACCATTGTCCATGCAAATCTTTAGAAAAAGGTGCCAGTTGGAGTAGACACTCAATATTATTACTAACAAATTTACTTTCTTCTTCGGGGTCCACGGTCTAGATAGGGTTAATTCTTAACCTTGGGTATGATGCTGGTAGAGACCAGGTATCAGTTCACCACTAGAAAACACACATCCATAGTAGGCAACATGTAGATAAAAACTTAGGTATATGTTTCCCTGTCCGACCATATGGTTTCTAATTGGGTAAAATATTTTGACATTGTTTAGTGTTCATGGGTCAAAAAAACATTTAAATGCAAACAGAATGCTATGATGAAACATATTTAAAAACAATCCTTGACATATCTTTTGCACTGTTTAGATATTTGTTACTAATACCCCTTTCACACCGCACAAATAACCCGGCATGCGGTGTGAAAGCGCCATAGTCGAAATCATGGGTTGTCTGACCCGTAATTCAACCCGGGAATACAGCAGATTATTCCCGGATTGAATACCGGGTCAGTGGCATCGTAAACGGGCTCCCGGGTCGATGCGACCTGGCACCCGTTCACTATAACAGTGAGAGACGGCGTGGAGATGATCTCATCTCCCAGCGCCGGCTCTGCCCCCTGCCGCTTTGGCAACCTGTCCGGCATATTGCCTGGTCGGGGAAGCCAGCAGTAGCGTCCAGTACCGGCTCCCACCCCGGGAAGTACCCGTTTCCAATTCTCGGGTGGGATCTGTCATTGGCTGTGTGAAAGGGGTATAAAGGAGTATATACCAGGTCATCTCATACTGCCCAGTGCTTCATCCCGTATCACCCCTGTTCTCTACACAAACCCTTTATGTTCACTGCCCCATCTCTCCGCTGCATACTAACTCTTCCTGGTAAATCCACTCCTCCTCCTGCTTGGTTAGGGTCTATCCCAACGCTTGCTGCAGTTGGAGGTGTGGATCATGCATTTTGGAGACAGTATTGAATTTAGGAATATATTATATAGATTCTGAGTTATACATATACAAAGAACCCTGCACTCTCATTAGCAGTTTCATTCACCTTAATGCTTTAATATACAACTAGATAAACAAAGGGGTTTTGGTTTATGAATTGTACAATGCATGTAAGCTTGCAGCCCACTCCACGGGACCCCATTTCACTGTAAGTCCTACTCTATCACATAAACTTTCATACAATTTTTTTGGAGACCTGTAAACTCCTGCTTCATAGAAAAATATGTGCTCACCTGGTTTAAAGTTTACCTGCCACACTTAAGACCGTGACCAACACAACTTCACAAGTGTGCTTACCTGGTTTAAAGCTCACCTGCCTACTGACTTCTGGCTTTCAAAGTGAGACAGTCACTAGCACACCAGCACACCTAAACAGCAGCTGACCCGGGGGTATGGCCACGGCGGCAAGTGAGTAGGACGTGGGTAGTGTGAGCTCCCGGGTCCCACATCCTTTACACCCATCCTGAGCCCGGTTCCCGCTGCAGTTGAGCCCACCTGTGCTCCCCAGACGCTGATGCTCGCCCGGACCGCTGGTGCGCGCGCTCCGGCCGGCGTCCTGTGCGGCCCTGCAATACATACGGCGCTCCGGTCCTCCCGCACTTCCGGTTTCTCCCCGTCTCCCGCTCGGCGCACTGAGGCTCTCTGTCTCCACACTCACACAGGGGCTGCAGAGTTCATCTGACAGGCGGCTGGCTGGATGTTTCACCCAGCTGTGCTGCCCTCCTGATCTGGCTGCTCAGTTAAGGTACTCTGGGGGACTGGGAGCTGTGTGGGTGGCGGCCATTTTGATTTCTATCTGGTGTGGGGGCACCTTCAGGCTCACCCTGCTTGCTGTTACAGTCCTGCACCCTACCAAAACCCCTAACCTACCAAAAAGCATCTCTCTCACTGCCACAGGACTTTTGAATTATATATAATCCCCACCTTGTGTTAAAATGGGGAAGAATCATCCTCCAAATGCTGCTGCTGCTAAACTGAAGCAGTATGCTAGGAATGCAGGGACAACAGCATCTCCTCCCCCTGCTAATGCTGGCCTGCCTGACTCTGATCTCTCACAGGACCCTGCTGCTGCGGCTCAGTCTCGGGCTTCGCTGCGTCAGGTCTTGGAGGCCATAGCGAATAGTGAGAAGAGATTATCTGACAAAATTGAGAGGGTATAGTGTGATTTATAACTTCTGAGACAGGATGTACAACGTATACGGGAACGAGTCGGAGAAGTTGAAAATCGCGTCTCGAACCTGGAAGATTCCTACACTCCTCTTAACCCTACTGTTTCCAATATAGCTCAGCAAGTCGCTACCATGCAGTCTAAGCTCCTGGATATGGAGGGACGCCTCCGCAGAAATAATATACGCTTCGTGGGACTGCTGGAAAGGGAAGAGGGTTCCCCCCGGAATCTTTTATGGAATGCTGGCTCCTAGAATTCTACGGCAAAGAATCCTTCACTCCGCATTTCACAGTTGAGTGGGCTCATAGAATTCCTAATCGCCCTCCGCCACCTGGTGCACCCCCTCGCGCCTTTATTGCGAAATGTTTACATTACAAGGACAGGGACACTGTTCTGCGTTTGGGACGTACAAAAGGCCCTTTGACCAGAAACGGGGTGAAGATTGCTGCTTTCCCAGACTTTGCTGCAGAAGTCCAGAAGGACACAGCTCAATTTGGCCCGGTGAAGCGCAGACTTCGGGACTTGAATTTATCGTACTCCATGTTGTTCCCAAACTTCGAGTGATTGTCGACGGAGAATCCAAATTCTTCAATTCCCCTTGTGAGGCCTCTGTTTGGCTGAATCACTATGCCCCGAGTGGGTGACAGATGGCTCCGGACTGATTCGTGGTTGCGGTCTCATTGAGTGTACAGCAGTTCAGTGCAACCTGCCCGTATTCACACTATTATGCCGCTACTTCTAATGTTTTATATTGCAATGGATAGATAACGGGTTATATGCTTTTTATTATTTGTTCTTTTACAGTATGGCCAGGGAACCGGCCGCATATTGTTGGTTACTGAATGTACCCGTGGAGCTCCCTTGCTCTGGTGGTCTCTTCATACATTGCTCCCGCTTTCTACCTTTTTTTTTTTTTCTTGCATCTATTTTTTTTTTTTTTTTTTTATATAGCTGCTCGGAGGGACAGTTGGTGGGTGACCTTGTACACTCTTACTGCACTCTTGGCAGCTATTGTCTAGTTGGTTTGTGGGTTCTTTTTGTGGTTAGGGCTCCAAGTATGCCAAGGTTGGGGGTGGTATACGGGGTGGGGGGTTGTTCTGGGGCATCTTGGGTTACTATTGTGTTGTTTTTATTTTCTGATATATGTATTTTGAGTACTTGGATGTCTCACCTATTGATATGGTTATGTACTCCCAGCATGACAGTATGGCTAGCCTGGCTTGATAGCTGTAAGACAGTGCCTTGTGCTATCTGTTTGTCCATGATCTTGACCTTTGGATGTGCCTAGTTTGAACTTCCTTACGTGGAATGTCCATGGGATTAATGACAGGATTAAGAAGTCGCTTGTTCTCAAGTTGATAAAACAGTATAACTCAGATGTGGTGTGTCTTACTGAATCTCACTTAGAAGGCAGCAAACTCTTGTCTCTGCGCAAGCCATGGGTGGGCTCGGCTTATCATGCCTCCCACACTTCTTACTCCAGGGGTGTATCAGTGCTTATAAAAAAATCCGTGCCCTTTGTACTCAATGCTGTGAAAACTGATCCCTATGGTAAATACGTATTTCTTGATTGTAAACTTCACTCCCAGTTTTTTATCCTTGCAGTATATATACCGCCTCCTTTTAATTATGATGTATTGAAACTGGCAGCTTCCTTTATAGCAAATTCCCCTGACACCCCTGTTATATGAATGGGGGATTTTAATAACCTTATGGACCCTCATTTAGACAAATGGAGGGCTGCGACTGGCCTGGGGAGCGTCCGTTTTGGGATTCCAAAACTTGTAGAAACTATGGGTGTAATCGATATTTGGAGATTTAAAAATCCTAATGTTAGCCAATTTTCTTGCTTCTCTCAGTCCCATTACAAAAAGTTTGTGATTCCGCACTAGTACCATATAAGTGATATCAATAATTAGTTTAAACCAGAGTTGTCTATATTAGAGAGTAAATCTCTGATCAAGATGCCTGGTGGTGCACCCAGAGTCGGACAAAAGACTAGAACCAAAAATATATACAGACTCGTGTGGGTGCACTCTTATATTGGATTGTACAGTTTATTGTCTGTAACTAGGTGAGGTGATAGCTGCAATAATCCGCACAATGCATACTGATGGAGCATAATGAGGTTGTGGCACAGCCACATTGTGCTCCATCATAATACACCTGCATTGTGCTGACTGCCACTACACACACACACACAGAAGCCTTTTAAAAAGTTTACTGCTGGCACCTGTAAGACTCACTACCCGTTTGCACGGTCTGGATGGTGTGGGGTGCGGGCACACTAAAAGCGGCTACTCAAGGGCATGGAGGAGGTAACTGCACCACCAGCTCTCCCTCGTACGTCGTGAACAGTCGCGCCCGGCCGCGAACAGTGACGTACAGCCACGTACAACAGCTCCCTGCCGCCTCCCACTCCCCGAGTACCAATGCATGAGATTAATGTTAGTATTGACGGCTGGACGGATGGATTCTGCCCGCTTGCTACTCCAATTACAGCGGTGAGCTACCTGTCGCTCGCGAGCGATGGGTTGGCGACCGCTGCTTTAGACTGTGTTGACCTGCTTTGGTTGATGTGGAAAATAGTCTTCTTGCTGGCTATTGCTTCAGCCCCCTGAGTATTTGATTTAGGGGTACTGTCTCACCATGCACCATTTCTTGTTTTCCACCCGGACCGTGCTCTCGCCCTAAGGTGGTCCTCCAAATCCATATCAATCAGGAAATCGTTGCTCCTTCCTTTTCTGATACAGCCTCTACTGACTCAGGTCTATCTCTGTTTACGTTGGACATATTTCGTACTCTTCGCACCTATGTGGATCGGACCAAGGACATTCGCAAATCGAACTCTGTTCGTCTTTTAAAGAATTTCGCAGGCGGGACTGGCTAATCTGTATACAAACTTTAGCCCGCTGGCTGTGCCTTGCTAGTCACCAGAGAGAGGTCTGTGAGGGTTTCTTGGGCTGCTTGCAGCAGAGCCTCAGCAGGGCAGCTTTGTAAGGCAGCAAGGTGGTCCTCTATCCATACCTTTATCAAATTTTACAGCTTCGACACCTTTGCCTCGGCCAATACGGTTTTGGGCATTGGGTCCTTAGCGCAGCACAGGAGCATTCCATCCTGTAAAAGGACAGCTTTGGGACGTACCAGTGTCCCATTAAGATACAGGAAAATAGGGGATTTCTCTTATGTCCTAGAGGATACTGGGGTTCCATTTAGTACCATGGAGTATAGACGAGTCAACTAGGAGCCATGGGCACTTTAAGAAATTGATAGCGTGTGCTGGCTCTTCCCTCTATACCTCTCCTACCATACTCAGTTTAGAAAATGTGCCCGGAGGAGCCGGTCACGCTTATGGAAGTTCCTGAAGAGTTTTCTGCATTTATTTTATATATTTGTTATTTTCAGGCAGGGCTGGTTGACACCAGCCTGCCTGCTTCGTGGGACTTAGGAGAGGGCCCAACCTCTTCAAGGGTTAATGGTCCCGTTCCCCGCTGACAGGACATTGCGCTCCTGAGGGAACTATCGCAAGCCCCACTACAGCGAGCGTACATTCCCGCAGCACGCCGCCACCCCTAATAGAGCCAGAAGAAAGAAGAGTGGCGAGTACTAAGCCGACGTACCGACTAGCCGGTAGCCGGCCATTATAGCGGCATGAGGGTACGGAGACGCACGGCTTCTAACTGGAGTGGATTGCATCTCCAGACACAGTACACAGTTGCGTCTCAGTACACTGTACATAGTACCCACACTGGCAAAAACAGCCTTAAAATGGCTTTCTCTCCATTTTAAGCAACAGATTACCTCAGCCGGTATAAAAAAAGTGGGAAGACAGTGCGCCATTGAAGGGGCGGGGCTTCACTATGAGAGGATCCAGCAGCTCACCGGCACCATTTTCCCTCTGCAGTGGACACAGAAGCTGACTGACAGGGACGTGCAGCTTCTCCAGTGTGACTCCAGATTACCTCAGCGGTACCAGGGGGTCATAGCAGGGTGGGAGCGACTATTAGTGTACTAAGTCCCCTATCAGGGTACTTAGTCTGCGACCCGGTTAAGCTTGGCGTTAGCGATAAGGGTGCGGTGGGGACTGGCTCCAAATTTCACTGTCTCTCCCTGAAGGGCTCTTTGTGGGTTATTTGTGCCTAACCTTTTCCTGTTTGTGTGTGCTGTCACACTTACATTATGTCAGGCAAAGAGTGTGTTTCTTGTACAGCGGAGTGTTCCTCTTCACCAGGGGGCTCACTACTGGGTACTCAGGGCTGTGCACCTTCCCAGAATAGCGGAGCTGAACCGGAATGGGTTAATTCCATTAAGGGATTTATCTCAAATATTTCTACAAAGCTATCCCGCAATGAGAAAGAGACGTAATACTTAAGACAGACTGTGGATGAGTTGGTGAATAGAGAGCCAGTCCCATAACCAGCGTCTCGATCCCCTCCCATTTGTCCGCAAAAACGATCTCTGGCCCATAACCTGCAGTCTGACTCTGGCGGGTCAGACATGGAGGAGGGTGAGGTGGATTTGGAGAGGGGGGATGCTACTCTGTCACAGAGAATAGAAGCTCTTATAGAGGTTATCAGAGATGTTCTGCAAATTCCGGATAAGGTGTCTGAGGAGAGTGAGGAATCTTATTTTGATGTAAAAAAGAAGTCCTCAGTCACTTTTCCTGCGTCAAAGAACAGTGGGTTAATCCTGGTAAGAAATTTCAAATCTGTAAAAGATTGCGCTCATCTTTTCCTTTTCCTCTGGAGGATAGGAAAAAATGGAAAATCCACCGATAGTGGACGCATCAATCTCTAGGCTGTCACGTAAAATTGTATAGCCTGTCCCTGGTGCAGCCTCCCTAAAAGATACGGCTGATTGTAAATTTAAGACTACACTCAAATCATTGTACACAGCTGCAGGGGTGGCCCAGAGACCCACTATTGCATGTGCCTGGATCACAAAAGTCATTGCTAAATGGTCTGGTAACCTAATTGAGGGGTTAGGTTCCTTGTCTAGGAGGGATGTTTTACTCCTGCAGCATATACAGGACTCTACGACCTTTATGGTGGAAGCCATAAAAGAGATTGGTTTGCTTAATGCACGCACCACCGCTATGGCAGTGTCAGCACGCAGGGGCTTGTGGTTATGCCAGTGGACTACTGGTACAGACTCCAGGAAAGGTGTGGAAGGCCTGCCTTTCACAGGAGAGGCCTTGTTTGGAGACGAACTAGACAAATGGATCTCCAAAGCTACTGCCGGTAAGTCTACGTATCTTCCTTCCGTAGCTCCCCCAACCAGGAAGGCTTATTCAGCTTCAAATTTACAGTCCTTTCGGACAGCCAAGTTTAAGGGAAAATCCAGAGGTACTTCTACGGCCTCCAGAGGCGCAAGAGGTAAACCACGCAAACCAGCAACTGCAGGTGTTCAGGAACAGAGCTCAGGCCCTGCATCCTCAAAGCGTTCAGCATGACGGTGGACCGAGAGGCCTGGAGGTCTGTCAGGTCGGAGCTCGACTACAATTCTTCAGTCACATTTGGTCAAGTTTGTGCCGGGATCCCTGGGTAATAGATCTTATTTCAAAGGGCCACAGACTGGAGTTCCAAGAGCTCCCACCTCACAGATTCTTCAAATCAGGCTTACCAGCTTCACGAGTCAAGTATAACTTTACAACAGGCCATCCAAAAACTGGTACAGACTTAAGTAATTGTTCCAGTTCCACCTCATCTACACAACAAGGGGTACTATTCCAACTTGTTTGTAGTACCGAAACCGGACGGTTCGGTACATCCAATTCTGTATCTCAAGTCCTTGAACCTGTTCTTAAGAGTGTTCAAGTTCAAGATAAGGTCTCTGACAGCGGTGATCTCAGGTCTGGAGGAAGGGGAATTCCTTGTGTCTCTGGATATCAAGGATGTGTACCTTCACATTCCGATCTGGCCGCCTCACCAGGCTTATCTACGGTTTGCACTACAGGACTGTCACTACCAATTCCAGGCCCTGCCATTTGGTCTCTCCATGGCACCGAGGGTGTTCACCATAGTGATGGCAGAGATGATGTTTATACTCTTCAAGCAGGGAGTGAACATAATTCCGTACCTGGATGATCTTCTGATAAAGGAGCCATCCAGGGAGAGGATGCTGGACAGCATTGGCTACTCAACCAAACTTCTCTGGGATTACGGGTGGATTCTGAACCTTTCCGAAATCTCACCTAGAGCCAACACAGAGGCTCCCATTCCTGGGAATGATACTGGACATGGAGTCGCAGAAAGTGTTCCTTCCGTTGGAAAAGGCATTGGTAATTCAGTCGATGGTTTGGGATGTCCTGAAGCCAACCCGGATATCGGTGTATCTATGCATTCGCCTTCTGGGGAAAATGGTGGCCTCTTACGAGGCGCTTCAATACGGAAGTTTTCACGCAAGACCCTTCCAGCTTGATCTGTTGGACAAATGGTCCAGATCGCATCTTCACATGCACCAGAGGATTTGTCTGTCGCCAAAAGCCAGGATCTCCCTTCTGTGGTGGCTACAGACCTCACACCTCGTCGGAGGTTCGGCATTCAGGACTGGATCCTGTTAACCACGGACGCAAGCCTCCGAGGTTGGGGAGCAGTCACCCAGGGGGTGCAGTTTCAAGGAAGATGGTCAAGTCAGGAGGTTGTCCTTCCAGTCAACATTCTGGAACTCGGGGCCATATACAACGCCCTTCTGCAGGCCTCTTATCTTCAGGATCGGGCCATTCAAGTCCAGTCGGACAATGTAACGGCAGTGACGTACATAAACCGACAGGGCGGAACGAAAAGCAGAGCAGCGATGTCAGAGGTGTCAAGTATTCTCCTCCGGGTAGAAAAAAACGCTGTGGCGTTGTCAGCGGTCTTCACTCCAGGAGTAGAGAACTGGGAAGCGGACTTCCTCAGCAGACACGACCTGCACCCGGGGGAGTGGGGCCTTCACCCGGAAGTGTTCAGGTGCTTGACACGTTGGTGGGGATATCCACAAATAGACATGATGGCCTCTCGTCTCAACAAGACGCTCAAGCGGAATTGTTCCAGGTCGAGAGACCCACAGGCAGTGGCGGTAGACGCTCTGACGACTCAATGGGTCTATCAGATGGTGTACGTGTTTCCTCCACTTCCTCTGTACGTGTTTCCTCCACTTCCTCTGATCACAAGAATTCTCAAAAGAATAAAAAGGGAAAAGGTTCATGCAATACTCATTGCTCCGGACTGGCCAAGAAGGGCCTGGTACGTGGACCTTCTGGAGATGCTCCTTGAAGAATCATGGCCTTTACCTCTTCACGAGGATCTTTTGCAAAGGGCCCGTTCATCTATCAGGACTTACCGCGGCTACGTTTGATGGCATGGAAGTAGAACGGCTGATTCTAGCCAGAAGAGGGATCCCCCCAGGAAGGGGGTAACGTCTAAACATTTCCACCGTCTTTGGAAGAAATACGTCTCTTGGTGTGAGAGCAGAACCTATTTTGCGGTGGAATTTCACCTGGGACATTTCCTGCTTTTTCTGCAGGCAGGTGTGTGGATGTGGGCTTACATCTGGCCTCCATAAAAGTCCAGATTTCGGCCTTGTCCATTTTCTTTCAGAAACAATTGGGCTTCTCTCCCTGAGGTCCAGACGTTTTTGAAAGATGTTCTGCGCATCCAACCTCCCTTTGTGCCTCCCACGGCACCTTAGGATCTCAATTTGGTGCTGCACTGCCTCCAATTGGACTGGTTTAAACCACTAAAGGAGGTGGACGTAAAATATTTTACGTGAAAGACCGTCACACTGTTGGCCTTGGCTTCAGCAAGGTGTGTGTCGGAGCTGGGGGCTTTGTCTCACAAGAGACAAATTTTCCTTGAGGACAGAGCTGAACTCAGAACTCGTCATCAATTTCTTCCTAAAGTGGTGTCAGCGTTTCACATCAACCAACCTATTGTGGTTCCGGTTATTACCGACACTTCCGTTATTTCAAAGTCTTTGGATGTTGTGAGGGCTTTGAAGATATACGTAAAGAGGACAGCTCGTCACAGGAAATCGGACTCGCTGTTTGTTCTATATGATCACAATAAAATTGTATGTCCTGCTTCAAAGCAGACCATTCCACGCTGGATCAGGTTCACTATCGAGCATGCTTATTCCATGTACAGGCCCACTCTACTAGGTCGGGGGGTTCTTTCTAGGCGGCTGCCCGGGGTGTCTCGGCTTTCCAGCTCTGCCGAGCGGCTACTTGGTCTGGTTCGAACACGTTTGCTAAGTTCTACACGTTCGATACTTTGGCCTCTGAGGACCTTCAGTTTGGTCAATCAGTTCTGCAGGAACCTCAGCACTCTCCCACCCAGTTTGGAAGCTTTGGTACATCCCCATGGTACTAAATGGAACCCCAGTATCCTCTAGGATGTAAGAGAAAATATGATTTTAATTACCTACCGGTAAATCCTTTTCTCGTCGTCCGTTCTTCCTGCACTGTTACTTGGTTAAGTATTGTTGGTTCAGCTGTCCCTGTTTAAAGTTGGGTTAGCATAGCTTTCCTCTGTGTGTGCTGGTTCGGAATCTCACCACCATCCTTATTTATCTTTCTCTCAATGTATGTCTGTCTCCTCGGGCACAGTTTCCTAGACTCCTACAGTCTGGTAGGAGGGGTGTAGATGGAGGAGCCATCCCACACTATCAAATTCTTAAAGTGCCCATAGCTCCTAGTGGACCTGTCTATACTCCATGGTACTAAATGAAACCCCAGTATCCTCTACGGACTACGAGAAAAAGATTTACCGGTAGGTAATTAAAATCCTATTTTTTGCTTTGCCTGTTAAATTCTTTTATCTGAATCCATGGGGGACACTGGGTGCCTGCCCTCACACCCCTGGCTGGGAGTTTCATGGTTCCGACACCGGGTGCTGAGGCAGTTTAGTGTGTGTGTGTGTGTGTGTGTGTGTGTGTGTGTGTTTTAATGGTCCTTGTACTTGTTAAGTATAACTGGTTTCCCAGGCTACAGTTGGGATATAGGGGAGGAGGAATCTGTGCTGCTCCCAAAGAAGTTAACTCTTTGGTGGCCAGGACTCCTTCAGCTCCACTATTCCCAGTCCGTGTCCCCCATGGATTCAGAAAAAAGGATTTAACAGGTAAGACAAAAATCCCCTTATTCTCATCCCTCCACTTATGCTGCCAGCCGCATGAGACAAGTGGATTCAGGTTACAACTGCCTACGGTGCATTCAGGTTACAACTGCCTACGGTGCATTGGAGCACAGTTAAACCACTGCATATTTCAATATGATCACAGTACAATGAACGAACCGGTCAACGCTTGTATGGGGAAGGGGGACATTCTTTGGTTACTACATTTGGTTAGGGCTAGACCACTAAGGTCCTCTACATGTGACTTATGTGATCAATTTTTAGCTTTCCCCATTATATCGAGCATAGAGCTTTGTAACCATGGTGTCTGTCACTTCAACCTGTTGGCATAGACGCAATGACACCTGCTGTGTGAGAATTTGTTAGCATTTCAGAGTTTTAGAAGTATGAGGACGACAACTAAATGAAGAAAACCATACGATCCTTTTAGGTTATATTCCTAGGAGTCCTGAGGTTCATCAGCAGCACTTTAATACATTTTCCATTGAATGCAGCTAAGATGCAGGTCCCAGCACTAATATATTTAACGAAACACAGAAATACATGTGAAAGGAATGTGAACACATCTGGTTTTTAATGTTTTCCATACCTGTTCAGATGCCTGTAGAGGGATTGCGAAAGTAGGTAGGTTTAATGTTACAAAAAGCAAATAGATGCTACCTGGGTGTGTAACCTTTAAATAAAAAGTAAGTTTTGAAGAATTTGAGATGCTTTACATTGTTTGTCTCTAGATATCATTCCGCCATTTCTCTGATGTCCTAGTGGATGCTGGGAACTCCGTAAGGACCATGGGGAATAGACGGGCTCCGCAGGAGACTGGGCACTCTAAAGAAAAGATTAGGTACTATCTGGTGTGCACTGGCTCCTCCCTCTATGCCCCTCCTCCAGACCTCAGTTAGAATCTATGCCCGGCCAGAGCTGGGTGCTCCTAGTGGGCTCTCCTGAGCTTACTAGTAAAGAAAGTATTTATTAGGTTTTTTATTTTCAGTGAGCTTCTGCTGGCAACAGACTCACTGCTACGTGGGACTAAGGGGAGAGAAGCAAACCTACCTGCTTGCAGCTAGTTTGTGCTTCTTAGGCTACTGGACACCATTAGCTCCAGAGGGTTCGAACACAGGCACCTGTCCTCGATCGTCCGTTCCCAGAGCCGCGCCGCCGTCCTCCTTGCAGAGCCAGAAGAACAGAAGCTTGAAGACGACGAAATCGGCGGCTGAAGACTCCTGTCTTCATTAAGGTAGCGCACAGCACCGCAGCTGTGCGCCATTGCTCCCAGCACACTTACACACACTGGTCACTGTAGGGTGCAGGGCGCTGGGGGGGGGGGGGGGGGCGCCCTGGGCTGCAATTGAAGTTCCTTTGGCAAAAAAACATACATATATACAGTCTAGCACTGTATATATGTAAAAAAAACGCCATTTTTTTACATGGAAAGCGGGACAGAAGCCCGCCACTGAAGGGGCGGGGCCTTCTTCCTCAGCACACCAGCGCCATTTTCCCTTCACAGCTCCGCTGGAAGCAGCTCCCCAGGCTCTCCCCTGCAGTATCCAGGTACAAGACGGGTTAAAAAGAGAGGGGGGGGGCACATAAATTTTGGCGCAAAACAATACAAAAAAAAAAAGCAGCTATTGGGTAAATCACTTATTAGCAGTGAAAATCCCTGTGTTATATAGCGCTGTGGTGTGTGCTGGCATACTCTCTCTCTGTCTCCCCAAAGGACTTTGTGGGGTCCTGTCCTCAGTCTGAGCATTCCCTGTGTGTGTGCGGTGTGTCGGTACGGCTGTGTCGACATGTTTGATGAGGAAGGTTACGTGGAGACGGAGCAAGGGCAGATAAGTGTGGTATCGCCCCCGTCGGGGCCGACACCTGATTGGATGGATATGTGGAAGGTTTTAAATGTCAATGTAAACTCCTTACATAAAAGGTTTGATGACGCTGCAGCCTTGGGACAGCCGGGGTCTCAACCCGCACCTGCCCAGGCGACTCAGAAACCGTCAGGGGCTCATAAACGCCCTCTATCTCAGATGGTTGACACAGATGGCGACACGGAGTCCGACTCCAGTGTCGACGATGATGAGGCACATTTACAGTCTAAAATGACCAAGGCCATCCGATACATGATTATTGCAATGAAAGATGTATTACACATTTCTGAGAGTAACCCGGTTAATACCAAGAGGGTTTATATGTTTGGGGAGAAAAAGCAGCCAGTGACTTTTCCCCCATCTGATGAAGTAAATGAATTATGTGAAGAAGCGTGGAGTTCCCCTGATAAGAAATTAGTGATTTCTAAGAGGTTACTGATGGCGTACCCTTTCCCGCCAACGGACAGGTTACGTTGGGAAACATCCCCTAGGGTGGACAAGGCGCTGACACGCTTATCTAAAAAGGTGGCCCTGCCGTCTCAGGATACGGCCGCCCTAAAGGAGCCTGCGGATAGAAAGCAGGAAGCTATCCTAAAGTCAGTGTATACACACTCTGGTACTCTACTGAGACCTGCTATTGCTTCAGCCTGGATGTGTAGTGCTGTAGCAGCGTGGACAGATACTCTGTTAGACGACTTAGATTCCCTCGACAGAGATACTGTTTTGCTAACCCTGGGCCATATCAAAGACGTCGTCTTGTATATGCGGGATGCTCAGAGGGACATTTGCCTGCTGGGCTCTAGAATTAATGCTATGTCCATTTCTGCCAGGAGGGTCTTATGGACTTAGCAATGGACAGGAGATGCTGATTCTAAAAAACACATGGAGGTTTTGCCTTATAAGGGTGAGGAATTGTTTGGGGACGGTCTGTCGGACCTCGTGTCTACAGCGACAGCTGGAAAGTCGACTTTCTTGCCTCAGGTTTCCTCACAGCCTAAGAAAGCACCGTATTATCAAATGCAGTCCTTTCGCTCCCAGAAAGGCAAGAGAGTCAGGGGCGCATCCTTTCTTGCCAGAGGCAAGGGTAGAGGTAAGAAGCTGCACCATGCAGCCAGTTCCCAGGAACAAAAGTCCTCCCCGGCTTCCACTAAGTCCACCGCATGACGCTGGGGCTCCACAGGCGGAGCCAGGTGCGGTGGGGGCGCGTCTCCGAAACTTCAGCAGCCAGTGGGTTCGCTCACAGGTGGATCTCTGGGCTATACAAATTGTATCTCAGGGATACAAGCTAGAATTCGAAGCGACCTCCCCCCCCCCGCCGTTACCTCAAATCAGTTTTGCCAGCTTCCCCCATGGAAAGGGAGGTAGTGCTGGCGGCAATTCACAAGCTGTACCTCCAGCAAGTGATTGTCAGGGTCCCCCTCCTTCAACAGGGAAGGGGTTACTATTCCACAATGTTTGTGGTACCGAAACCGGACGGTTTGGTGAGACCCATTTTGAATTTAAAATCCTTGAACACTTATATAAAGAAATTCAAGTTCAAAATGGAATCGCTCAGAGCGGTTATTGCAAGCCTGGAAGAGGGGGATTTTATGGTGTCGCTGGACATCAAAGATGCTTACTTGCATGTCCCCATTTATCCACCTCACCAGGAGTACCTCAGATTTGTGGTACAGGACTGTCATTACCAATTCCAGACGTTGCCGTTTGGCCTGTCCACGGCACCGAGACTATTTACCAAGGTAATGGCCGAAATGATGATACTCCTTCGGCAGAAGGGGGTTATAATTATCCCGTACTTGGACGATCTCCTCATAAAGGCGAGGTCCAGGGAGCAGTTGTTGATCAGCGTAGCACTCTCTCAGGAAGTGTTGCAACAACACGGCTGGATTCTGAATGTTCCAAAGTCGCAGCTGATTCCTACGACGCGTCTGCTTTTCCTGGGTATGATTCTGGACACAGAACAGAAGAAGGTGTTTCTCCCGGTGGAGAAGGCCCAGGAATTAGCATCTCTGGTCAGGGACCTGTCAGCAGTGTTCATTCCGGGAGTGGACAACTGGGAAGCAGACTTCCTCAGCAGACACGACCTCCACCCGGGAGAGTGGGGACTTCATCAAGAAGTCTTCCAACTGATTGCAAACCGATGGGAACTGCCACAGGTGGACATGATGGCGTCCCGCCTCAACAAAAAGCGAAAAAAATATTGCGCCAGGTCAAGGGACCCTCAGGCGATAGCTGTGGACGCCCTAGTGATACCGTGGGTGTACCAGTCGGTTTATGTGTTTCCTCCTCTCCCTCTCATACCAAAAGTACTGAGAATAGTAAGAAAGAGAGGAATAAGAACAATACTCATTGTTCCGGACTGGCCAAGAAGGACTTGGTACCCGGAACTACAAGAAATGCGCACAGAGGACC
This sequence comes from Pseudophryne corroboree, assembly GCF_028390025.1. Taxonomy (NCBI): domain Eukaryota; kingdom Metazoa; phylum Chordata; class Amphibia; order Anura; family Myobatrachidae; genus Pseudophryne; species Pseudophryne corroboree. Next base: position 918,639,893 of record NC_086445.1, read on the forward strand.
CATGGCCTCTGCCTCTCAGACAGGACCTGCTGCAACAAGGGCCCTGTCTGTTCCAAGCCTTACCGCGGCTGCGTTTGACGGCATGGCGGTTGAACGCCGGATCCTAGCGGAAAAAGGCATTCCGGATGAAGTTATTCCTACGCTGATAAAGGCTAGGAAAGACGTGACAGCAAAACATTATCACCGTATATGGCGGAAGTATGTTGCTTGGTGTGAGGCCAGGAAGGCCCCTACAGAGGAATTCCAACTGGGTCGTTTCCTGCACTTCCTACAGTCAGGGGTGACTATGGGCCTAAAATTGGGGTCCATAAAGGTCCAGATTTCGGCCCTATCCATTTTCTTTCAAAAAGAACTGGCTTCACTGCCTGAGGTTCAAACATTTGTTAAGGGAGTGCTGCATATTCAGCCCCCTTTTGTGCCACCAGTGGCGCCCTGGGATCTTAACGTGGTGTTGGATTTCCTGAAATCCCACTGGTTTGAGCCACTTAAGACCGTGGAACTAAAGTATCTCACGTGGAAAGTGGTCATGCTGTTGGCCTTAGCATCGGCTAGGCGTGTGTCGGAATTGGCGGCTTTGTCATGTAAAAGCCCATATCTGATCTTCCATATGGACAGGGCAGAATTGAGGACTCGTCCCCAATTTCTCCCAAAGGTGGTGTCATCGTTTCATTTGAACCAACCTATTGTGGTGCCTGCGGCTACTCAGGACTTGGAGGACTCTAAGTTGCTGGACGTAGTCAGGGCTTTGAAAATATGTTTTCAGAACGGCTGGAGTCAGGAAGACTGACTCGCTGTTTATCTTGCATGCACCCAACAAGCTGGGTGCTCCTGCTTCAAAGCAAACTATTGCGCGCTGGATCTGTAGCACGATTCAGCAGGCTCATTCTGCGGCTGGATTGCCGCATCCAAAATCGGTGAAGGCCCATTCCACAAGGAAGGTGGGCTCTTCTTGGGCGACTGCCCGAGGGGTCTCGGCTTTACAACTTTGCCGAGCAGCTACTTGGTCGGGTTCAAACACATTTGCAAAGTTCTACAAGTTTGATACCCTGGCTGAGGAGGACCTTGTGTTTGCTCATTCGGTGCTGCAGTGTCTTCCGCACTCTCCCGCCCGTTTGGGAGCTTTGGTATAATCCCCATGGTCCTTACGGAGTTCCCAGCATCCACTAGGACGTCAGAGAAAATAAGAATTTACTCACCGGTAATTCTATTTCTCGTAGTCCGTAGTGGATGCTGGGCGCCCGTCCCAAGTGCGGATTTTCTGCAATAAGTGTATATAGTTATTGTTATGAGCCATCCGTTGAGTGAGGCTCAGTTGTTGTTCATACTGTTAACTGGGTAAGGTTATCACAAGTTGTAAGGTGTGATTGGTGTGGCTGGTATGGGTCTTACCCTGGATTCAAAATTTCCTTTCCTTGTAATGTCAGCTCTTCCGGGCACAGTTTCCCTAACTGAGGTCTGGAGGAGGGGCATAGAGGGAGGAGCCAGTGCACACGAGATAGTACCTAATCTTTTCTTTAGAGTGCCCAGTCTCCTGCGGAGCCCGTCTATTCCCCATGGTCCTTACGGAGTTCCCAGCATCCACTACGGACTACGAGAAATAGAATTACCGGTGAGTAAATTCTTATTTTTTCTGTCAGTCACATAGGTCACAGACAGAAGCGGTGACGTTCCTTGCAAATCATGACGATAGTCGAGCATTGTATGCAATTCCTGGTACGTAACCTAGCTAGCTGATGTGCTTCATTGTAAGGTAAAGCCATCGTAGCCAGCTTCTGTTAGGGCGACAATTTCCCTGAGAAGACTATAGTATAGTTAGCGATATTTTAAAATTTGGCCCAGCTCCAGTAAGGGAAAAGATGTGTAAGTCATCTGTACTTGCTTGCACATTGCATGACGGCAATGCGTACTCTGCAGCCTTTGCACCCTCATCTTTATTTGTGGTTTCACAGCCATAATTTCTCTTTCATCCACTAGGGGACACTGGAGCTTTTTTAGACATTAGGGGTGTGAAGCTTGCAACCGGAGGTGTGGCACAATCTAAAATCAGTATTGTCTGCACAGCCGGCTCCTCCTCCTTCACATCCCTCCTCCCTCAGTTTTGAAAATTGTGCTAGGAGGTAGCACATGGAGCTTTGAGCTCCTGACTAAAAAAATTTTTTGTTTTCTCTTTTTTTCTTGATATGGACTGCGTCACCCTAATGAAAAGGGAGACAAAGCCACGAATTTGTGAGAGACAAAGATCCCTATTGAAGGGACCTGCATCTCTCGACGGGAAAATACAGATCACGATGGAGCTGCGTCTCCCTAGGAAAGGGAGACAAAGCCTGATACTACTGAGAGACTAAGATCCTTTTTGAAGGGATCTGCTTCTCTCACAGGAGATCCTCTTCACATCAGATCTGTGAGTACTGGTTGTTATAAGGGCCAGTTAGCGTAGGGTTTTTCTTTTAATTTAAATTCTTATTATTTTCTAATAGAAGCGCTGCGACATAGGGCTCTATTCTTATACTCCCTTACTGGAGTTAAATAGCTGGTTAATTAGTTACTCATATCCCACATTAGAGAGAAGGGCCACTACGGGACCTGATGAGAGCGGTCCCAGCGCATATTATAATGCCGCAGGGCGGCACACCGGGATCCCTTCAGCGGCGCAAAATTCCCTTGTCAGCATTCGACAGTGGTGCCGCTACAGGTCCTGCTGAGAGCGGTCCCAGCGCCCGCCGGCCAGGGGGATCACAATGCCGCAGCGCAGCACTAATGTGTGAGCGGCCGGAATCCCTTCAGCAGCGCAAGTTTCCCCTGTCAGTGTTCAAGAGGGGCGCCGCTACAGGTCCTGCTGAGAGCGGTCCCAGCGCGCGCCGGCCAGGGGGATCACAATGCCACTAATGTGTGAGCGGCCGGGATCCCTTCAGCAGCGCAAGTTTCCCCTGTCAGTGTTCAAGAGGGACGCCGCTACAGGTCCTGCTGAGAGCGGTCCCAGCGCGCGCCGGCCAGGGGGATCACAATGCCACTAATGTGTGAGCGGCCGGGATCCCTTCAGCAGCGCAAGTTTCCACTGTCAGTATTTGAGAGGGGCGCCGCTACGGGACCTGCTGATAGCGGCCCCAGCGCGCGCCGGCCAGCGGAGTCACTATGCCACGCGGCTGAGCAAATACCCTCAGCCGCCGGAGGCAAGGAGTGGGGGAGTGACACTACATTAAAAGATTTACACTGCTGCTGCCGGGCATTGCAAGCCCAGATAGGTGCAAAGGGTGGCTTCAGGTAGGCCCAATATTTACACATAAGAATAGGGGGGGCAGTGGGGCTCACCGAATGGAAATCCCTCTCCTCTAGGAGGTGTTCAGAATTTTGCAGTGGCGGCCATCTTAAAATTCACAAAGGCGCAAAGGCACATTGGAGCCTCCCCCTATCATATACACAAGTAGACCCTACGTGTGCTAACAGCACCCTCTCCTGGTGAAAGGTTATATCTTTCTTTATATAAAACTACATAGACTATGAGGATCTCCTGCGATATAATATGACTGTTTTATTTTCAAAGGACTTCTGATACACAGATCCTACTGAAAATACAAGGAAGCAAGTGAGGCCAACTCTACCATCGTAGCTGTGTTACAGTTGAAGTGTGGGGGTTGCATGTCGGCTGAGGTGTGTATATATATATATATATATATATATATAGATATATATAGATATAGATATATATATAGATATATATATATAGATATATATAGATATATTTTTTTATTATTTTGTTTTTATTTTTTTTACATTTTTTCATTGTTTCTCAATTGTATCCTGTTCCTTTTGTCTATGTAAGAAAGGGAACAGTAATTCCAGCCGGTTCCGATACCTTTGCTTCCGCCATCTCTCACAGCCTTTCTCTTCCTAATTTAAAGGGTGAAAGTGCCACATAATACCCTGGTACGGTATTTAAACAACATGTCTAAAGCAAGAATCACGCAAGCCGCAATTGGAATGGGCTGCTGGATTCTTTAAGACGAGGAAATTTCTCATTAAGTAACGCCGCCCGTACATGCAGAAACAGATGTGCGCAAGGCAGTTAAAATAACTTTTCATATTATACCGGAAAGTGAGTTAATTGACTCTACCCTAGAAAGGACACGGCAATCTTAGGTCTTGAGTCTTTAGTTGAAGGGGCCAGAAGAATTCGAATTGTTTGAATCCCAAGAACAACCGAGTTCAACAGTGTTTCCCATTCCTAAATCCTTCCAATCTCAAATGGAGGAGGCTTGGACACAACCTGACTAACGTTTTCAATTTCCAAGATGGTCTCAAGTAACTTACCCTTTACCTATAGGGGTAATGGCTATATGGGAGACTCAGCCGGTGGTAGATGCCTCACTAGGAAGGTTGTCAACAAGAAGACAATCTTACCGATACCTAATGTAACGACTTTAGAGGAGGCTTCACACTGAAAGGTTGACACAGCTTTAAAGTCGATTTTTTGTAACAGCTGGTGCGACACAGAGTCCTACGCTCATCTGTGTTTAGGTTACCAAGGCCATGGGAGCATGGGCGAGCCGTATTGTACAGATTATTGATGAGGAATATAGCTGGGAAATCTTTACCCAGCTGGCGGAACACTTTCAAGAATCTGCTTCATACTTGTGTCAGGCCTCAAAGGATGCTAGCAGGATTGCATCGCGCATCTCCGCATCGGCCATATCGGCTAGACGGATTTTATGGCTCAGAAAATGACAAGGAGGCTCTGACACTAAGAAGGCGGTGGAATCCATCTTCCTTGGGGGTGAAATACTTTTCGGGCCAGAGTTGGACAGACGGATTGCACGGGCTACGGCAAGGAAGTCCACATTCCTACCTACTCCTTATACGAGAACCACTTCACAGGTTAAAAGGGGTTATTCCAGTCCAATGGTTATTTCGTTCAGATCTCGGGCCTTTCGAGCCCGATGACGAGGGTTCGGTACACCGGCACGTGGGGGCAGAGGTAGAGGCCGCTCACAGGCAACACCCGGAAAGCAGGAGAAGCCAGCTGCCGAAACCGTGGCATGAGATCTCCCAGCTCCCTTGGTGTCTTCCCTGGAGGCGCATGTCTGGAAGGTTTGCAGGACATATGGGCCAACACCTCACCAGAACGTTAGAGGATTTTTACAAAGGGTTTGCCTCGGTGCCCTCAGACGGCAGAAGCACTACTGTCGGCAATTCAGAAATTGCTATGGTTAGAGGTCATTTTTCCAGTTCCCGCCTCCAAGAGAGGAGGGGGTTCTACTCCAGTCTTTTGGTTGTGCCAAAACCGGACAGGACGGTCAGGTCGATACTCAATTTTAAAACTTTTAAACCAGTTTCTAAGGGTTCCAAATTCAAGAGTGAATCAATCCAGTCGGTCATTGCATGCATACCTGCATATCCCTATTTGGTTTCCCCACCAAGCTTACCTAAGGTTGCTCAGGTACTAAAGACACCTATGGTTTCTCGGCACTTCTGAGTACACCTTCTCGGGAAGATGGTGGCATTGTTAGAAGCTCTCCAGTACGGCAGACTTCACTCCCGACCAATACAGATAAGCCTCATTGCTCAGAGAGCAGGTTCGCACTGGCTTATTCATCGGAGTATCCGACTCCAACCGAACGTATGAGTCTCCTTGATATGGTGTTCGTTACACAAGAATCTCGCAGCAGAGAGGAGATTCCGGATTTGGGGATTCGGAGGACCCTGACAACGGACGCCAGTCTCAGAGGTTGGGGGGCCGTCCTAGAGGAACATCAGTTTCAGGGTAGATTGACGTTACGGGAGAGCAGACTGCCCATAAGCATTCTAGACAATGCGCTTCTCTTAGCCAAAGACCTAGTCATGGGTCAATACTTAGAGATACAGACGGACAATGTCACGACGGCGGCTTACATAAACCGTCAGGGAGGACCAAAGAGCAGGATGGCATTACAGGTAGCCACAAAGATCTTGTGGTGGGCAAAAGGAGGAAACGTCATCCTCTCGGCTGTGTTCATTCCAGGTGTGGAGAACTAGGAAGCGGATTATATCAGTCGCCAGGAGATGCATCGGGGAGCGTGGTGCCTACATCCACAGATTTTCGACATGGTGGTGAGGAGATGGGGCCTATCTCAAGTGGGCCTCATGGCGTCTTGGCTAAACCATCAGCTGCCCAGATATGGGTCCAGGACCAGAGATCCAGCAGCAGAAGGAATGGACGCATTAACACTACCATGGGACTTAAATTTGGTGTTGGAATTTTTGAAATCTCCTACTTTTGAGCCGTTAGCAAGAACAGACCTGTGATATCTCTCTTGAAAGGTCACGTTATTGCTTGCCTTGGCTTCGGCCAGGCGGGTTTCTGAGTTGGGAGCCTTATCGGGTATGAGCCCCTTTTTAACTTTTCATGAGGATAGGGCTGAACTCCGTACAAGAGCGGATTTACTGCCTAGAGTTGTTTCGGGGTTTCACGTAAACTAGCCATTTGTGGTCCCATCTTTCCAGGGTCTTGCAGATGGGGACGTGTCCTTGGATGTTGTCCGAGCTTTACGGGTATACGTACAAGTTACGTCGTCCTTCAGTAAGTCTGACCATTTGTTTTTTCTTTATGATGGGCCTAAGAAGGGCTGGCCGGCATCTAAGCAGTCTTTGTCCAGATGGATTCGACTTGCCATTCGGCAAGCTTTTAATTCCTGTGGCAAACAGGTTCCGGTTCAGACGGGTGCTCATACCACCCGATCAGTGGGTGCCTCCTGGGCAGCTGCCAGAGGTGTTTCCACTTCTCAACTTTGCAGAGCGGCGACGTGGTCCTCAGCCCACACGTCCGCGAGATTTTACAAGTTTGATACCTTTGCGTCCGAAGATTCCCAGTTCGGACGTTTGGTTTTGCAGGTTACTGACAGCACTCCCTCCCTGGGGGATAACTTTGGGACGTCCCCTAATGTCTAAGAAAGCTCCAGTGTCCCCTAGTGGATGAAAGAGAAAAGAGGATTTTGGTACTTACCGATAAATCCATTTCACTGAATACTCTAGGGGACACTGGACGCCCGCCTCGGTGCTGTCGGCCTGCGGAGTTTATGGTTTTGTTCAAACAATTTGTTCAAACAGTGTTAGTTTTTTGGTTAAAGAAGTTTCTTGGATGCTGTTTGATATGTTGTACAGTTCGGTTCCTCGCCAGGTGCTATAGTATCATGTCCTATTCTCTCAGTCAAATTTTCAAAACTGAGGGAAGAGGGATGTGAAGGAGGAGGAGCCGGCTGTGCAGACAATACTGATTTTAGATTGTGCCACACCTCCGGTTGCGAGCTTCACACCCCTAATGTCTAAGAAAGCTCCAGTGTCCCCTAGAGGATTCAGAGAAATGGATTTATCGGTAAATAGTGTTCACTCTAGGAGTGAAAAGGGGCAGGGCGCCGGACTCCGGGGGCACATGTGCGTGCGCGCGACGAAGCCGCGCGCGCACGCAAATTAGGGGGTGTGGCCACGCCTACGTCATTTTAGGGGGCGGTGCGGCCCACAGACGCTACTATAGAGAGCGTCTGTGGCCGGCGACGTCACTGTTGGGGGTGTGCCCAGCACCTCCGTCGGTGCTGGGCTTCCCCCAGCCCTCTCCCAATGCGTGAATGGATGCCGCGTGCATGCGCACGGCATCTATACATGCCGGGAGGGCAGGAAGCGGGCGGCTGTTCTAGCAGGGCGCCGCAAAAGGGGCAGGGCGGGTTTTGCCTGCTAAAAAACGGGCATGGCGCGGCGCCCTGCTAAAACAGCCTAGAGTGAACACTAGGTAAGTACCAAAATCCTCTTTTTTTACGCACTAATGTTCACCATCATTATCCGCCTGCACTATTCTTGGTGCAGAGACGTTTCTAAGAAGAGGAATAGTTACACATTCCTTAGACAAGCCCTCAAAATGTAGCCAATGCACAAACACATGTTGCCACCCAGTTACACACCTTCAGCCGCACGTGGAGATGCAACGTAGTTAAGCATACTCGCCTGCGGAGCATGTGCAGTGTGAGAACACTCAAAATAGACTTGTATTCAACGTCTTATCAGCCCCACTATTGGGTATATTTATTAAAGGTCAATTTTGATCGATTGCAAATTGATTAAAATCGATCTTAATCAAAGTTGGTCTTCCTGGGCTAAAAACACACATTTACTAACATATGATTTTTTTATATTGATTTTGAGATGTGTGTTTTTAGCCCAGGAAGCCAATTAAGATTGATTTTAATCGATCAAAATCTACTTTTAGTAAATATACCCCTATGTCTGTGGTATGTGAATTGTCTTGTTTTTTCACGTGAGAATCTCTTGTTTTGGGTTAAATAAGTCTTAATAGTTCCCCCCTCTCCCCTCCTATTTCTTATAAAGGTTTAGATTATGTAAGTCAGGAGGACATTCTTCCCTACAAATCCACTGATCAAGTCCCTATACAGCATGAACTTTTTGAAAGATTCCTAAGTTATGATCAAACCAAAGGTAAGTGACCTTGTACAAGTTCCACAACGTTTGTCACGAAACTAGGGAGATATAATATTTTACAATCTGTCTCTCTATTGGGCAGTGCCACCTTTTGTAGCGCGTGATACCCTACATGCATGGCAGGCGAAGAATCATCCTTGGCTGGAGCTTTCTGATGTGCACAGGGAGACCACAGAGAACATCCGTGTCACTGCGATTCCCTTCTACATGGGAGTGCGGGTCTGTATTGTAGTATATTATCTCTACTGTGCAAAAGTGTAGGGCAGGGGTTCAATCTGTTTCGCTGGGTCAGTAATTATTGCACAAACTGCCTCATAACATGACCTTTTGTGAAAAACTGATGATCGAGAATTAGAACAGTGCTTCATTATCATTTGGTAGTGGTTATTTATAGAATACTAGTGTAATTATAGATTTTGTTACTACTCTTGTCAAACCACATTACAGTCCACCAGGGAGACTGGGCAGCTGGTGGACTGTAATGAAACTCAGGCATGAGAACTCTTTATCAGTGACCCAACTGTTTCCACACTTCATTAATGGAGATCTGAGCACTCCTTGAGCCAGTTTGTTTCATTAACGCCTAAACACCTAGAAAATGTATAAGATAACCACTAGCTATATTTTACTTCTTAGTACATTTTACCACCACTAAATTAAGTGATGTCCTTTGTTTCCCACACAGGAAGCTCAAAATGTGCATGAGTATTGGGTAAGTAGCTCTTCAGTAGTCTTGGCGTAAACTGAAATTAATTGACCAAGAAGCCTATCCATGATGTCCAATAATGTCCATCTGTATGTAGATGATGAACAAGCTTTAATCAGATCTTGAATTACTAGTAAGCAAGTAACGGATGATAAAATGTTAATTATTCTGTATAGCAGTGGGTGTGTGTATTGATACATGGATAAATATATATGCACTTTTATTTTTATCAGAGATGGATAATACTACTGTTTAGTAATTACAGTGAATGCGTGACTTGTCTGTATACATATTTGGTAATCTGAAGCAATTGTTTCATGTTTTAGATCAGTATTTCTTAACTTCAGTCCTCGGTACACACTAGCAATGCATGTTATCCATATCTTGTTGGCGTACAGGTGTATTTATTAAAAGATCTGCAGGTGGTGCTAATTCTCTATCTCAGTGATGGCTAACCTTGACACTCCAGCTGTTGTTGAACTACACATCCCAGCATGCCCTGCCTCAGTTTTAGCATGGCCAAATAGCAAAACTGATGCAGGGCATACTGGGATGTGTAGTACAACAACAGCTGGAGTGTCAAGGTTCGCCATCACTGCTCTATCTTGTGATTCTGTGAGGAGACCCGATAAACATGCACGGTTTGGGTTCCCGGGAGACTGGACTTGGGAAACTGTTTTTAAAATGTTAATAGACTCTACCTGACCATAATGCCATTTGTTGCATTGCTTGTATAGTGGCGTTACTGCATCCGCCTAGAGAACCTTGGTGGTGAAGTTGTTCAGCTGAGAGAGCGTCACTGGCGGATTTTCAGTCTCTTGGGTTCCCTGGACACAGTGATGGGACGTGGTGTGGTTGGCAAGGTATGGTCGCTGGGTTATGTAGCATGTTACTTCTGCCCAAGTTGAGGTGAATCTTGGTCTACTGTATGTTATATGATGAAGGTGATTTGTAACTCTCTCCTTCTTACATTTGAAGTTGTTTTCTTTTCCCTCCAGGAGCCAGTACTGTCTAAAGAGCAGCCAGCTTTTCAATACAGCAGCCACGTGTCACTAAATGCATCCAGTGGCCATATGTGGTAAGGAGCCTTTCACTTCTAATGAAGATTTTAGGGGGGTAAATTTTATTGTTTTTACCCCCAGCTGCCGCTAGATGGCGACCAACGGAGCAATTTAATTGTTCCGTTCGGGCGCGTGCATGCAGCGGGAGGACGCATTTCAGCTCGCAGCCTCCTGAGGTGTGAGCTGAAATGTGCATAAACTCCGGTGTTTGGGCGCTCAAACAGGAGTTTGAATGCCCTAACCAGGACTTTAGACTGGTTTAGCCACTTTGCACAGCTAAACCCGATACTATTGGGCGTGCATGCATCCCCAAGGAGGGATGACTGTTGAATTGCTCTGGTGGGCATCCGCAAAACAATGGAATCCCCCCTAAATTTTCTTAATTCCGCTCTAAGTTGCATGTTTTTATTTAGTCATCTGGGAAATTAATATTATTCGGATATTTTATTTAAAAGTCGCCACATGTGGTTCGCAGTGGAGATGAAGTTGGAGATGTAGGGAGCACTGCTGTTAGAGAGGGCCTTGTATGTAAGGGTGAGGAGTTTGAAGAGGATTTTGAGGGGAAAGGGAGCCAGAGCAGGTTTTGTCAACGGGGAGTGGCAGATGTGGAGCAGCGGTAGAGGAAGAGAATTCTAGCTGCAGAGTTGAGAGTAGATCGGAGTGAAGCGAGATGGGAGCGTGGTAGGCCAGTAAGGAGAATGTTGCAATAGTCGAGCCGTGAGATGACCAGTGAGTGGATAATAAGTTTAGTCGCACTCTGGGAGAGGAATGGTGTGATGCTGCATTACTGAAAGTCACAGGACTGAGCTAGAGGTTGGATGTGGGGGGTGCAGTCAAGAGTGATGCCAAATTAGCGGAATGGGGGAGGTGATGGTGTTGGCAAATAAAAGCCAATAAATTAGTCATGTGAATTGGTAAACGCCTCTTTCTCTGACGTCCTAGTGGATGCTGGGAACTCCGTAAGGACCATGGGGAATAGCGGCTCCGCAGGAGACTGGGCACAAAAGTAAAGCTTTAGGACTACCTGGTGTGCACTGGCCCCTCCCCCTATGACCCTCCTCCAAGCCTCAGTTAGATTTTTGTGCCCGGCCGAGAAGGGTGCACACTAGGGGCTCTCCTGAGCTTCTTAGTGAAAGTTTAGTTTTAGGTTTTTTATTTTCAGTGAGACCTGCTGGCAACAGGCTCACTGCATCGAGGGACTAAGGGGAGAAGAAGCGAACCTGCCTGCTTGCAGCCAGCTTGGGCTTCTTAGGCTACTGGACACCATTAGCTCCAGAGGGACCGAACACAGGCCCAGCCTCGGAGCTCGGTCCCAGAGCCGCGCCGCCGGTCCCCTTACAGAGCCAGAAGCAAGAAGAGGTCCGGAAAATCGGCGGCAGAAGACATCAGTCTTCACCAAGGTAGCGCACAGCACTGCAGCTGTGCGCCATTGCTCCTCATACACACCTCACACTGCAGTCACTGAGGGTGCAGGGCACTGGGGGGGGGGCGCCCTGAGCAGCAATAAAAACACCTTGGCTGGCAAACATACATCACATATAACCCCCAGGGCTATATGGATGTATTTTAACCCCTGCCAGAATCCATAAAAATGCAGGAGAAAAGTCAGCGAAAAAGGGGCGGAGCCTATCTCCTCAGCACACTGGCGCCATTTTCTCTCACAGCTCCGTTGGAGGGAAGCTCCCTGGTTCTCCCCTGCAGTTACTACACTACAGAAAGGGGTTAAAAAAGAGAGGGGGGCACTAATTAGGCGCAGTATTAATAAAACAGCAGCTATAAGGGGAAAAACACTTCTATAAGGTTATCCCTGTATATATATATATATAGCGCTCTGGTGTGTGCTGGCATACTCTCCCTCTGTCTCCCCAAAGGGCTAGTGGGGTCCTGTCCTCTATCAGAGCATTCCCTGTGTGTGTGCTGTGTGTCGGTACGATTGTGTCGACATGTATGAGGAGGAAAATGGTGTGGAGGCGGAGCAATTGCCTGTAATGGAGATGTCACCCCCTAGGGAGTCGACACCTGAGTGGCTGAGCTTATGGAAGGAATTACGTGACAGTGTCAGCTCTTTACAAAAGATTGATGACATGAGACAGCCGGCTACTCAGCCTGTGCCTGTCAAGGTGTCTCAAAAGCCATCAGGGGCTCTAAAACGCCCGGTACCTCAGATGGCAGATACAGACGCCGACACGGATACTGACTCCAGTGTCGACGATTAAGAGACGAATGTGACTTCCAGTAGGGCCACACGTTACATGATTGAGGCTATGGAAAATGTTTTACATATCTCTGATAATACAAGTACCACTAAAAAGGGTATTATGTTGGGTGAGAAAAAACTGCCTGTAGTTTTTCCTGCATCTGAGGAATTAAATGAAGTGTGTGATGATGCGTGGGTTTCCCCCGATAAAAACTGTTAATTCCCCAAAAAGTTATTAGCATCATACCCCTTCCCGCCAGAGGATAGGGCACGTTGGGAAACACCCCTTAGGGTGGATAAAGCGCTCACACGCTTGTCTAAACAGGTGGCACTACCGTCCCCGGATACGGCCGCCCTTAAGGAACCTGCTGACAGAAAGCAGGAAAATATCCTAAAATGTATATACACTCACACGGGTGTGATACTGCGACCAGCAATCGCCTCAGCCTGATTGTGCAGTGCTGGGGTGGCTTGGTCGGATTCCCTGACTGACAATATTGATACCCTAGATAGGGACAGTATATTACTTACTATAGAGCATTTAAAAGATGCATTTCTATATATGCGTGATGCACAGAGGGATATTTGCCGACTGGCATCAAGAGTAAGTGCGCTGTCCATTGCTGCCAGAAGAGGGTTATGGACAAGACAGTGGTCAGGTGATGCTGATTCCAAAAGGCATATGGAAGTATCGCCTTATAAAAGGGAGGAGTTATTTGGGGTAGGTCTAACAGACCTGGTGGCCACGGCAATGGCTGGGAAATCCACATTTTTACCCCAGGTAGCCTCTCAACATAAGTCCTTTCGGCCCCATAAGGGCAAGCGGGCAAAAGGCTCCTCATTTCTGCCCCGTGGCAGAGGGAGAGGAAAAAGGCTGCAGCAAACAGCCAGTTCCCAGAAACAGAAGCCTCTCCCGTTTCTGCCAAGTCCTCAGCATGACGCTGGGGCTTTACAAGCGGACTCAGGCACGGTGGGGGCCCGTCTCAAAAATTTCAACGTGCAGTGGGCTCACTCACAGGTGGACCCCTGGATCCTTCAGGTGGTATCTCAGGGGTACAAATTGGAATTCGAGACGTCTCCCCTTCGCCGTTTCCTAAAGTCTGCTTTACCGACGTCTCCCTCCGACAGGGAGGCGGTATTGGAAGCCATTCACAAGCTGTATTCCCAGCAGGTGATAATCAAGGTACCCCTCCTACAACAGGGAAAGGGGTATTATTCCACGCTGTTTGTGGTACCGAAGCCGGACGGCTCGGTGAGACCTATTTTAAATCTGAAATCCTTGAACACTTACATACAAAGGTTCAAATTCAAGATGGAGTCACTCAGAGCGGTGACTATGGTGTCTCTGGACATCAAGGATGCTTATCTCCATGTCCCCAATTACCCCTTCTCACCAAGGGTACAGAACTGATACTATCAGTTTCAGACGCTGCCGTTTGGTTTGTCCACGGCACCCCGGGTCTTTACCAAAGTAATGGCCGAAATGATGATACTCCTTCGAAGGAAGGGAGTTTTAGTTATCCCTTACTTGGACGATCTCCTGATAAGGGCAAGATCCAGGAAACAGTTGGTAGTCGGGGTAGCACTATCTCAAGTAGTGTTGCGGCAGCACGGTTGGATTCTCAATATTCCAAAATCGCAGCTGAAAATCGCAGCTGATCCCGACGACACGTCTTCTATTCCTAGGGATGATCCTGGACACAGTCCAGAAAAAGGTGTTTCTCCCGGAGGAGAAAGCCAGGGAGTTATCCGAACTAGTCAGAAACCTCCTAAAACCAGGCCAAGTGTCTGATGCACAAGGGTCCTGGGAAAAATGGTGGCTTCCTACGAAGCAATTCCATTCGGCAGATTCTACGCAAGAACTTTCCAGTGGGACCTGCTGGACAAATGGTCCGGATCGCATCTTCAGATGCATCAGCGGATAACCCTGTCACCAAAGACAAGGGTGTCTCTCCTGTGGTGGTTGCAGAGTGCTCATCTTCTAGAGGGCCGCAGATTCGGCATTCAGGACTGGGTCCTGGTGACCACGGATGCCAGCCTGCGAGGCTGGGGAGCAGTCACACAGGGAAGAAATTTCCAGGGCTTGTGGTCAAGCCAGGAGACATCACTTCACATAAATATCTTGGAGCTAAGGGCCATTTACAATGCCCTAAGCCAAGCAAGACCTCTGCTTCAAGGTCAGCCGGTGCTGATCCAGTCGGACAACATCACGGCAGTCGCCCACGTAAACAGACAGGGCGGCACAAGAAGCAGGAGGGCAATGGCAGAAGCTGCAAGGATTTTTCGCTGGGTGGAAAATCATGTGATAGCATTGTCAGCAGTGTTCATTCCGGGAGTAGACAACTGGGAAGCAGACTTCCTCAGCAGGCACGACCTCCACCCGGGAGAGTGGGGACTTCACCCAGAAGTCTTCCACATGATTGTAAACCGTTGGGAAAAACCAAAGGTGGACATGATGGCGTCCCGCCTAAACAAAAAATTGGACAGGTATTGCGCCAGGTCAAGGGACCCTCAGGCAATAGCTGTGGACGCTCTGGTAACACCGTGGGTGTACCAGTCAGTGTATGTGTTCCCTCCTCTTCCTCTCATACCAAAAGTACTGAGAATTATAAGACGGAGGGGAGTAAGAACTATACTCATGGCTCCGGATTGGCCAAGAAGGACTTGGTACCCGGAACTTCAAGAGATGCTCACGGAGGACCCGTGGCCTCTACCTCTAAGAAGGGACCTGCTCCAGCAAGGACCCTGTCTGTTCCAAGACTTACCGCGGCTGCGTTTGACGGCAGGGCGGTTGAACGCCGGATCCTAAAGGAAAAAGGCATTCCGGATGAAGTCATCCCTACCCTGATCAAAGCCAGGAAGGATGTAACCGCAAAGCATTATCACCGCATTTGGCGAAAATATGTTGCGTGGTGCGAGGCCAGTAAGGCCCCGATGGAGGAATTTCAACTAGGTCGATTCCTGCATTTCCTGCAAACAGGAGTGTCTATGGGCCTAAAATTGGGGTCCATTAAGGTTCAAATTTCGGCCCTGTCAATTTTCTTCCAGAAAGAACTAGCTTCAGTTCCTGAAGTTCAGACGTTTGTAAAAGGGGTACTGCATATACAGCCTCCAGCGGCACCTTGGGATCTCAATGTAGTTTTGGGGTTCCTAAAGTCACATTGGTTTGAACCACTTGAATCTGTGGAGTTAAAATATCTCACATGGAAAGTGGTCATGCTGTTAGCCCTGGCCTCGGCCAGGCGCGTGTCAGAATTGGCGGCTTTATCCTGTAAAAGCCCTTATCTGATCTTCCATTCAGACAGGGCGGAATTGAGGCCTCGTCCTCATTTTCTCCCTAAGGTGGTTTCAGTGTTTCATCTGAACCAACCTATTGTGGTACCTGCGGCTACTAGTGACTTGGAGGACTCCAAGTTGTTGGACGTAGTCAGGGCCCTGAAAATATATGTTTCCAGGACGGCTGGAGTCAGAAAATCTGACTCGCTGTTTATCCTGTATGCACCCAACAAGCTGGGTGCTCCTGCTTCTAAGCAGACTATTGCTCGTTGGATTTGTAATACAATTCACATTCTGTGGCAGGCCTGCCACAGCCAAAATCTGTAAAAGCCCATTCCACAAGGAAGGTGGGCTCATCTTGGGCGGCTGCCCGAGGGGTCTCGGCTTTATAACTTTGCCGAGCAGCTACTTGGTCAGGGGCAAACACGTTTGCTAAATTCTGCAAATTTGATACCCTGGTTGAGGAGGACCTGGAGTTCTCTCATTCGGTGCTGCAGAGTCATCCGCACTCTCCCGCCCGTTTGGGAGCTTTGGTATAATCCCCATGGTCCTTACGGAGTTCCCAGCATCCACTAGGACGTCAGAGAAAATAAGAATTTACTTACCGATAATTCTATTTCTCGTAGTCCGTAGTGGATGCTGGGCGCCCATCCCAAGTGCGGATTGTCTGCAATACTTGTACATAGTTATTGTTAACTAAATCGGGTTATTGTTGTTGTGAGCCATCTATCCAGAATGCTCCTCTGTTATCATGCTGTTAACTGGGTTCAGATCACAGGTTGTACGGTGTGATTGGTGTGGCTGGTATGAGTCTTACCCGGGATTCATAAATCCTTCCTTATTGTGTACGCTCGTCCGGGCACAGTATCCTAACTGAGGCTTGGAGGAGGGTCATAGGGGAGGGGCCAGTGCACACCAGGTAGTCCTAAAGCTTTACTTTTGTGCCCAGTCTCCTGCGGACCCGCTATTCCCCATGGTCCTTACGGAGTTCCCAGCATCCACTACGGACTACGAGAAATAGAATTATCGGTAAGTAAATTCTTATTTTGCATAACGCATTAAAATGGGAATGCCTGCAACGAGACCTCAGCGCAGCCCGATCTCACAGATTTTTGTACACAGTTGCACTGTCTAATTATATTGACCCTGATGGTATAGTTAAGCTGTGCTGAATATTTATCACCACATCTCTGTTTCAGGGGAACATTCTGCTTCGAGCGACTTGATGGTTCACATTTTGATGTCCGGATTCCTCCTTTCTCTCTGGAAAGTAACAAGGATGAAAAGACGCCCCCATCTGGTCTTCACTGGTAGTGCTGCTATGCATACCCAACCTGGACTGAAACACACTTTGTAGAACTGTGCTTGTCAGACTGTTGTGTCTCAGACACTGTAGGAATGGAACTGTTTGTAAGATCAGGTATCGGATCCCGTGTCTAGTTTTTGGGAGGAGGATTTGTGTTGGTATCTACCCTCTAACACTCTTGCTGCTGCGTTTCTTGGAAATTCCCACGTTGCCGAGCCGTGACCTAACCGATACTCCTGAATCATCCAAGAGCTTGTTTGGGAATTCAATTCTTATTTTATTTTATTGTCTTTTCAAGATTATATATAATATATAATTTTTGTTTGCCAGAATAATAAAGAAATACATTTCTTGAAATGACTGTGCTATTATATGTATGTGTATATATATATATATATATATATATATATATAAAAATAAATATAAAATCTGTCTCTCAGGTAGTTGTGGATTAGCAGATGGTGACTGTGATATCTCACACCCTGCTTGGCGGGTTACATGCTCTGTAATATACCGGGGCGATGGTTAGTCTTCTGGCTGTTTTACTCCACATCAGAACAAATGTGATCTATGAACTTGGGTTCAGTTTGCAGGAACCTTGAGCAGGTTTCCCAAAAGTACAATCTAACTCAGTTTTTTTGACTCCATAACTCCAGCCCTTTCCTCAATCTATTACGTTATTTATATTGAAATATTATATGCATTCAGTTATATACATAGAATAAATTGTCATTCACTGACCCAGTGCAGCTTGCAATCTATATTCCCTACCACATGGACACAAATACAGTAGTGTGTTTTGTCCAATTATGCTACCACTATGTTTTTGTATTGTGCAAGGTAACCGGAGAAAATCCATGTAGACATAAGGAAAACATAAAAACTCCACACATACAACTCTGACCTCAATGCTGAGATGCAGAAATACTAATCACTGTGCTTCCCTCCCTAACAGAATTGTGCAAGTTGACATGTCACTTCCAAAATGTCCTTTAAATGCTCGTCAGGCCTCCTCAGGTACCTCTTAAAAAAGACCATTGGATCTTCCACATGTCCTCAGACCATCTTAAATTGATAATTAATCAGATATGCCACGTGCTCCTTCTGATGTTTATACCCCCCCAAGTAAGACATGAAGAAAAAATTAGGTACAAAGATAATAGCATGTGAGATGTTTGGCTAGTGGGTGCAGAGAATAGGCAGCTTGCTCTGGTGCACAGTATACTCTGTATAAAGAAGTCTGATTTGTTCTGTTCTGATGGATTTATTAGGAATGCTGCTCTTGCTGGGCCTAAAAGTGGTGCATGTTGCTTACAGACGTGTCACCGGATCTATTGGCACCTGGTGCGCACTCTGGTTCCCCCTGTACACTGAAAAGGCTCACAGCCCGCTGGTGATGTTACTGGCTGCTTGTAACATGAAGAATCTCTTCTCCGGTGCAGGGGCTGTAAATTACTGTGATCTGAGCAATAGCTGCTCTTACCTCCCACCCTCATGGTATCCCTCCCTCTAATATGCCAGTCTGTTTCTTTCTTTGCTTAGCACTATGCTGAGCTACTCTTTGTATGCTTTCAGACAGGCTGCAATGGTCAAGTTTAGCTTGTCCTTGTCCAGCTCCTTGTAGTACTCCTGTAGCCATGCACCTTCACCTCACTATAGCCCATGACAGCTGCACACCTTCCCTGCCCACCTGCAGCATCACAGACTGACGGATGCTGTATTACTGTACATCACACATGATCTGACGAGGCTACTCTGCATCTGGGAGAGTCACTTCCTGTACAGTAATGGAGAGATGCGACTTGCAATGTGTTGGGAATGGGGAAATTCCAATCGTCCCCTCCCATCATTTCTTCTCTGTTCTGCCGGGGAACAGTCCCTGGCAGTCTATTTACTGGAGGAGATGTATCAAACCTTGCAGAGCGCTAAAGTGAAAAGAGATAAATTACCAGACAGCTCCTAACTGCCATTCCGCAGGCTGTGTTTAATAAGTGATAGGAGCTGATTGGTTAGTACAAGGTTTGATACATCTTCCCTGTGCAGGAGACAGTGTCCGTGCCCAGAACATGAGCTTCAACTGCTCCATCCATATTACGCCCCTGACTATGATACAAGTTATGGGCAGGTCCGGATTATAGGTGGGGTCGTCCCCACACTCCAGCTAACATTGCTCCTGCCCGGCCCACCACACCTGGCAAGTGGTTAAGAAGAATTAGGGCTTCAGAAGCAGAAGTGGCACTCTCCCAACGCGGGGTGAGCATGTGTCATTTCAGGGACCACTAACTCCTGATTTCCAAAGTCCCAGCAGCCGGCGAGGTCACCCATCTCTCTGGAGGGATGGTCTTCCGGTGGCCGGGCTCCCGATGACCAGCATACCGGCGCTGGAATCCCGTCCGCCGGCATACCGACATCTTTTCTCCCTCTTGGGGGTCCACGACTCCCCCTGGACAGAGAATAGATAGCGCGTGCCACCGTGCCCGCAACATGGCGAGCGCAGCGAGCCCGCAAGGGGCTCATTTGCGCTCACCCAGCTGTCGGTATGCCGCCGGTCGGGATTCCGTTGCCGGTATGCTGGCTGCCGAGAGCCCGACCGCTGGCATCACATACTACACCCCTCTGCTGCCTCCTCACATCACCTTCTCTGCTAGACCTAACTTTCTGCAGCGGGGTACACTGGTATTCCACAGGGAATAACATCGGGGGTGTAGAGTTGGATCTTGATCCGAGGCACCAACAGGCTAAAGCTTTGACATCCCAGGATGCACTGCACTGCCTCCTCTATAGCCCCGCCTCCAGGCACTGGAGCTCAGTAAGTTGGTGCCTGCAGTGCACACAGCTAACAGGTGGGGCGGCGCTAGGTATCCCTAATAGATTTTTAAGAAGAAAGAAGACTTCCAAGAGATGCTGTGTATGTCATGCTGACATTCTGTGCTGCGGCTCCATCACCTCCCCCAGCGGTGCTGCATACTCCCGCGCCCTGGTTGCCAGGTACTTGCAGTGGAGGCACTCTGGTCATCAGGCACACATCACCGCTGCTGCTCTCCTGGATCGCGTGGCCGCACTTCAGGGAGGAGGTAAGAGGGTCTTCCAGGTGAGACCTGCTGAAATCGCGATCCGGTCGCGGCCCCAGGAGACGGACCATGCCGCTGGCATGGACACTGTGGCCGTGCAGGGACCCCACTATATCCACCAGGGCAGGGAGCACAGGTCGGATTTACTTGAATCAGTTTATTATAGGCTCCATAGTACCCGGAGGTGAAGTCCAGCTGAGGGGGTAAGGTGCTGACCTGTAGTCCCTCCCCCAGCTCCAGGCACCATCTACGGCAGGTGTTCCCGCCCTGGAGCTGCATCTCTCTCTCCCTCACTCCCTGTCAGTGTTTGGGTGCCATTTCACAGAGCTGCGCTGATCCAGGGACTGCTGGGCACTGTCTACTCTGTAAAGCCGCCTGTCTCATCAGCGCTGTGCATTTACAGGACACTTAAGTATTCTACATGTCGTTTAGACAGCGTTAGTTAAGAACAAGTGCATAACTACAGGGATATTTAGTACAAGTATTCTGTGATATACATCCAGTGGTTACTGTGCATTGTTATATCTGTATACATCCATATCTCTATGTAGTATTGCTAGTCCAGTGCAGTCTTATTGTTTATATGTAATAATTTCTGCATTGTACCTGTGACTGTGTGTGCCTATAGCTGCTGTGTGGTTTCTATTCTGTGTATCACACATTTCTCTAACGTCCTAAGTGGATGCTGGGACTCCGTAAGGACCATGGGGAATAGCGGCTCCGCAGGAGACTGGGCACAAAAGTAAAAGCTTGAACTAGCTGGTGTGCACTGGCTCCTCCCCCTATGACCCTCCTCCAAGCCTCAGTTAGATTTTTGTGCCCGAACGAGAAGGGTGCATGCTAGGTGGCTCTCCTGAGCTGCTTAGAGTAAAAGTTTATTTTAGGTTTTTTATTTTCAGTGAGTCCTGCTGGCAACAGGCTCACTGCATCGTGGGACTAAGGGGAGAAGAAACGAACTCACCTGCGTGCAGAGTGGATTGGGTTTCTTAGGCTACTGGACATTAGCTCCAGAGGGACGATCACAGGTTCAGCCTGGATGGGTCCCGGAGCCGCGCCGCCGGCCCCCTTACAGAGCCAGAAGAACGAAGAGGTCCGGTGAAATCGGCGGCAGAAGACGTTCCTGTCTTCAACTAAGGTAGCGCACAGCACTGCAGCTGTGCGCCATTGCTCTCAGCACACTTCACACTCCGGTCACTGAGGGTGCAGGGCGCTGGGGGGGAGCGCCCTGAGACGCAATAAAAAACAGAAATACCTTAGGATGGCAAAAGAAATACATCACATATAGCTCCTGGGCTATATGGATGTATTTAACCCCTGCCAGTTTTCCAGAAAAAAGCGGGAGATAAGGCCGTCGTGAAGGGGCGGAGCCTATCTCCTCAGCACACAAGCGCCATTTTCCCTCACAGTTCCGCTGGAAGGACGGCTCCCTGACTCTCCCCTGCAGTCCCTACAGAATCAGGGTAAAAACGAGAGAGGGGGGGCACTATTGGCAGCTAAATTATAAACAGCAGCTATAAATGGGAGTAACACTTATATAAGGTTATCCATATATATATATATATATATATATATAGCGCTCTGGTGTGTGCTGGCAAACTCTCCCTCTGTCTCCCCAAAGGGCTAGTGGGGTCCTGTCCTCTATCAGAGCATTCCCTGTGTGTGTGCTGGGTGTCGGTACGATTGTGTCGACATGTATGAGGAGGAAAATGATGTGGAAGCAGAGCAATTGCCTGTATTAGTGATGTCACCCCCTAGGGAGTCGACACCTGACTGGATGGTTGTATTTAAAGAACTACGTGACAATGTCAGCACTTTACAAAAAACTGTTGACGACATGAGACAGCCGACAAATCAATTAGTGCCTGTCCAGGCGTCTCAGACACCGTCAGGGGCGATAAAACGCCCGTTACCTCAGTGGGTCGACACAGACCCAGACACGGATACTGAGTCCAGTGTCGACGGTGAGGAGACAAACGTAATGTCCAGTAGGGCCACACGTTACATGATCACGGCAATGAAGGAGGCATTGAACATTTCTGACACTACAAGTACCACAAAGAAGGGTATTATGTGGGGAGTGAAAAAACTACCAGTAGCTTTTCCTGAGTCAGATGAATTAAATGAGGTGTGTGATAAAGCGTGGGTTTCCCCCGATAAAAAAGTGCTAATCTCTAATAAATTATTGGCACTATACCCTTTCCCGCCAGAGGTTAGGGCACGTTGGGAAACACCCCTTAAAGTAGATAAAGCGCTCACACGTTTATCTAAACAAGTAGCGTTACCGTCTCCTGATACGGCCGCCCTCAAAGAACCAGCGGATAGAAGGCTGGAAAATATCCTGAAGGGTATATACACACATACTGGTGTTATACTGCGACCAGCAATCGCATCAGCCTGGATGTGCAGTGCTGGAGTGGCGTGGTCGGATTCCCTGACTGAAAATATTGATACCCTGGATAGGGACAGTATATTACTAACTATAGAGCATTTGAAGGATGCATTACTATATATGCGTGATGCACAGAGGGATATTTGCACCCTGGCATCAAGAGTGAGTGCTATGTCCATTTCTGCCAGAAGAGCGTTATGGACGCGACAGTGGTCAGGGGATGCGGATTCCAAACGACATATGGAAGTATTGCCGTTTAAAGGAGAGGAGTTATTTGGGGCCGGTCTATCGGACCTGGTGGCCACGGCAACGGCCGGAAAGTCCACCTTTTTACCCCAGGTCACCTCTCAGCAGAAAAAGACACCGTCTTTTCAAACTCAGTCCTTTCGTTCCCATAAGTACAGGCGGGCAAAAGGCCACTCATTTCTGCCCCGGGGCAGAGGAAGAGGAAAAAGACTGCACCAGGCAGCCTCTTCCCAGGAGCAGAAGCCCTCCTCTGCTTCTGCCAAGTCTTCAGCATGACGCTGGGGCTTTACAAGCGGACTCGGACACGGTGGGGGCCCGTCTCAAAAATTTCAACGCGCAGTGGGCTCACTCGCAAGTGGACCCCCTGGATTCTGCAGGTTGTATCACAGGGGTACAAACTGGAATTCGAGACGTCTCCCCCTCGCCGGTTCCTGAAGTCTGCTCTACCAAAGTCTCCCTCCGACAGGGAGGCAGTTTTGGAAGCCATTCACAAGCTGAATTCCCAGCAGGTGATAATCAAGGTACCTCTCCTACAACAGGGAAAGGGGTATTATTCCACGCTGTTTGTGGTACCGAAGCCGGACGGCTCGGTGAGACCAATTTTAAATCTAAAATCCTTGAACACTTACATAAAGAGGTTCAAATTCAAGATGGAGTCACTCAGAGCAGTGATAGCAAACCTGGAAGAAGGGGACTATATGGTGTCTCTGGACATCAAAGATGCTTATCTCCACGTCCCAATCTACCCTTCTCACCAAGGGTACCTCAGGTTTGTAGTACAAAACTGTCATTATCAGTTTCAGACGCTGCCGTTTGGGTTGTCCACGGCACCTCGGGTCTTTACCAAGGTAATGGCCGAAATGATGATTCTTCTTCGAAGAAAAGGCGTTTTAATTATCCCTTACTTGGACGATCTCCTGATAAGGGCAAGGTCCAGGGAACAGTTAGAAGTCGGAGTAGCACTATCTCAGTTAGTGTTACGTCAGCACGGGTGGATCCTAAATATTCCAAAATCGCAGCTGATTCCAACGACACGTCTCCTGTTCCTAGGAATGATTCTGGACACAGTCCAGAAAAAGGTGTTTCTCCCAGAGGAGAAGGCCAGGGAGTTATCCGAGCTAGTCAGGAATCTCCTAAAACCAGGCCAGGTGTCAGTGCATCAGTGCACGAGCGTCCTGGGAAAAATGGTGGCTTCTTACGAAGCGATTCCATTTGGAAGATTCCATGCAAGAACGTTTCAGTGGGATCTTCTGGACAAATGGTCCGGATCGCATCTTCAGATGCATCAGCGGATAACCCTGTCGCCAAGGACAAGGGTGTCTCTTCTGTGGTGGCTGCAGAGTGCTCATCTTCTAGAGGGCCGCAGATTCGGCATTCAGGATTGGATCCTGGTGACCACAGATGCCAGCCTGAGAGGCTGGGGAGCAGTCACACAGGGACAAAATTTCCAGGGCTTGTGGTCAAGCATGGAAACATCTCTTCATATAAACATTCTGGAACTAAGGGCCATTTACAATGCCCTAAGTCAAGCAAAACCCCTGCTTCAGGGTCAGGCGGTATTGATCCAATCGGACAACATCACGTCAGTCGCCCACGTAAACAGACAGGGCGGCACGAGAAGCAGGAGGGCGATGGCAGAAGCTGCAAGGATTCTTCGCTGGGCGGAGAATCATGTGATAGCACTGTCAGCAGTGTTCATTCCGGGAGTGGACAACTGGGAAGCGGACTTCCTCAGCAGACACGACCTTCACCCGGGGGAGTGGGGACTTCATCCAGAAGTCTTCCAAGAGATGGTAAACCGTTGGGAAAACCAAAGGTGGACATGATGGCGTCCCGTCTCAACAAAAAACTGGACAGATATTGCGCCAGGTCAAGGGACCCTCAGGCAATAGCGGTGGACGCTCTGGTAACACCATGGGTGTACCAGTCAGTGTATGTGTTCCCTCCTCTGCCTCTCATACCAAAAGTACTGAGAATCATAAAAAGGAGAGGAGTAAGAACTATACTCGTGGTTCCGGATTGGCCAAGAAGGACTTGGTACCCGGAACTTCAAGAGATGCTCACGGAGGACCCGTGGCCTCTACCTCTAAGAAAGGACCTGCTCCAGCAGGGACCTTGTCTGTTCCAAGACTTACCGCGGCTGCGTTTGACGGCATGGCGGTTGAACGCCGGATCCTGAAGGAAAAAGGCATTCCAGAAGAAGTCATCCCTACCCTGATAAAGGCCAGGAAGGATGTAACCGCAAAACATTATCACCGCATTTGGCGAAAATATGTTGCGTGGTGTGAGGCCAAAGAGGCCCCTACAGAGGAATTTCAACTGGGTCGCTTCCTACATTTCCTGCAAACAGGACTGTCTATGGGCCTAAAATTAGGGTCCATTAAAGTTCAAATTTCGGCCCTGTCGATTTTCTTCCAAAAAGAACTGGCTTCAGTGCCTGAAGTCCAGACGTTTGTCAAAGGGGTACTGCATATACAGCCTCCTTTTGTGCCCCCGGTGGCACCTTGGGATCTCAATGTGGTTTTGGGGTTCCTAAAATCACATTGGTTTGAACCACTCACCACTGTGGAATTAAAATATCTCACATGGAAGGTGGTAATGCTGTTAGCCCTGGCTTCAGCCAGGCGTGTCTCAGAATTGGCGGCTTTATCTTATAAAAGCCCTTACCTGATTTTTCACACGGATAGGGCAGAATTGAGGACTCGTCCTCAATTTCTCCCAAAGGTGGTTTCAGCGTTTCACGTGAACCAGCCTATTGTGGTGCCTGCGGCTGCTAGGGACTTGGAGGACTCCAAGTTACTGGACGTAGTCAGGGCCCTCAAAATATATATTTCCAGGACGGCTGGAGTCAGGAAATCTGACTCGCTGTTTATCCTGTATGCACCCAACAACCTGGGTGCTCCTGCTTCTAAGCAGACGATTGCTCGTTGGATTTGTAGTGCAATTCAGCTTGCGCATTCTGTGGCAGGCCTGCCACAGCCAAAATCTGTAAAAGCCCATTCCACAAGGAAGGTGGGCTCATCTTGGGCGGCTGCCCGAGGGGTCTCGGCTTTACAACTTTGCCGAGCAGCTACTTGGTCAGGGGCAAATACGTTTGCTAAATTCTACAAATTTGATACCCTGGCTGAGGAGGACCTGGAGTTCTCTCATTCGGTGCTGCAGAGTCATCCGCACTCTCCCGCCCGTTTGGGAGCTTTGGTATAATCCCCATGGTCCTTACGGAGTCCCAGCATCCACTTAGGACGTTAGAGAAAATAAGAATTTACTTACCGATAATTCTATTTCTCATAGTCCGTAGTGGATGCTGGGCGCCCATCCCAAGTGCGGATTGTCTGCAATACTTGTATATAGTTATTGTTACAAAATTCGGGTTATTATTGTTGTGAGCCATCTTTTCAGAGGCTCCTTCGTTTATCATACTGTTAACTGGGTTCAGATCACAGGTTGTACGGTGTGATTGGTGTGGCTGGTATGAGTCTTACCCGGGATTCAATATCCTTCCTTATTATGTACGCTCGTCCGGGCACAGTATCCTAACTGAGGCTTGGAGGAGGGTCATAGGGGGAGGAGCCAGTGCACACCAGCTAGTTCAAGCTTTTACTTTTGTGCCCAGTCTCCTGCGGAGCCGCTATTCCCCATGGTCCTTACGGAGTCCCAGCATCCACTACGGACTATGAGAAATAGAATTATCGGTAAGTAAATTCTTATTATTGCTATCACTATATTCTGTGCCCTGGGGGTCTAAGTACATCAGGGTCTCATATACCATATAGTGTTCCACGGGATATACTGGTTTGTATTTTTCACTGTGTGTTTCAGTCACCTCATACAATTTAAATGCTCTGTTTGTGCTCTGCAATTGCAGTCACAGATCTTAGGGTGTTTTTTGTCAGGTAATGTGTTTGGCTATATTGTACTGATACGCTCTAAGGCTACATTCCCAATAATGTCTGCTATACACTGCTGGAAATCCGCAGACGCTCCTGCATCATGCAGTGCTGGCGCCACGGATTTACCTGAGGAAATGATTTCTGCTGAGGGTTCAGGTACTGGGTGTTCTGCACCCCCTAGTCAGCCTGCAGCACCTATGGCAGATCCACCTCGGGCTGCATGTTTAAATATGCTGACTACGCTTGTAACAAGAATTACGCCCCCTGTGGGACCTCCTGTGCCATTACAGCCACATATTGTCCCTGTAGTTAATCCACCATGGGCGGATACTCTGTCAACCCAGTTACAGCAATTAAATCAGTCCTTGGTTAAACAAAAACTTAACCCTTGCCCTACTGGGACCAAAGGGTCATCTAAGCGGGCCATTTCTTCCTCACAATCCACTAATATTTCTGATGATTCTTCCGATTCGGATGGGGAATATACTGATCCATCAGATGCTGATACTGCTGCTTCTGATGAAGATTCTACAACACAGGTTGATGTTCCTGACCTAGTAGAGGATATCAAGCTGATTCTTCAGATTGATGATGAGATTGACCCTCCTGATACGTCTAAGAAACCTGATAAATTCAAACATCAGAAGGTTACTAAATTAGTCTTACCACATTCTGACCATTTAATTGACATATGTCAGGAATCCTAGTCTTCTCCAGGAAATACATTTTCCCTGTCTAAAAAGATGCTAGCTCGTTATCCTATCTCTGCGGAGTTGAGTAACAAGTGGGAAACCCCGCTACCAGTGGACTCACATGTAGCCCGTCTTGTGGTGTCGACTATAGTGATACCAGATTAGACCCAAAATTGGCAAAGAGCATTCAGTACATGATTGTGGCAATACAAGATGTGTTGCATATCACAGAGGACCCTGCTGTTCCTGATACTAGGGTCTGTATGTATAAGGGAAAGAAACCTGAGGTAACGTTTACTCCCTCTCATGAACTGAATACCCTTTTTGATAAAATGTGGGAAAATCCTGACAAAAAGTTTCTGATTCTCAAAAGGATTCAAATGGCATATCCGTTCCCCTCTGGGGATAGGGAAAAGTGGGAGTCTCCTCCCATTGTGGACAAGGCTCTTTCACGGTTGTCTAAAAAGGTGGCTTTACCATCTCCTGACACGGCAGCCCTTAAGGATCCTGCGGATCGTAGACAGGAAAATACGTTAAAATCCATTTACATCACCACAGGTAAACTACTCAGACCAACTATTGCATCTGCGTGGGTGAGTAGTGCTATCGATAAGTGGGCAGATAACTTGTCATCTGATATAGATACCCTAGATAGGGATAGCATCCTTTTAACGCTGGGACATATCAGGGACGCTGCAGCCTACTTAAAGCGTCGAGAGATATTGGCCTCTTGGGATCAAGGGCCAATGCCATGGCAGTCTCAGCTAGGAGAGCATTGAGGATTCATCAATGGAATGCTGATGCTGACTCTAAGAAAGCTATGGAGTCTCTACCGTATAAAGGTGGTGTATTGTTTGGTGAAGGTCTCGCTGATTTGGTATCTACGGCTACCGCGGGTAAGTCGTCATTTTTGCCTTATGTCCCTCCACAACAAAAGAAGGCTCACCACTTGCAGATGCAGTCCTTTCGGCCAAATAATTACAGAAAAGGCCGAGGTTATTTCTTCCTTGCTAATAGAGGAAGAGGAAAAGGTAAAGGATCTCCGGCCGTGGCAGGTTCCCAGGAGCAGAAGTTCTCCCCGGCTTCTGCCAAATCCACCGCATGACGCTGGGGCTTCTCTCCGGGAGTCCGCACCGGTGGGGGCACTTCTCAAGCTCTTCAGTCAATTCTGGGCTCGTTCAGCCCTAGACCCATGGATTTTAGAAATAGTGTCCCAGGGGTACAACTGGAGTTTCAAGACGTTCCCCCTCTACGTTTTTTCAAATCAGCCTTACCAGCTTCGCTTCCTAACAGGAAGGTAGTATGCGATGCAATACAAAAGTTGTGTCTGAATCAAGTCATTGTCAGAGTTCCCCCTGTCACAACAGGGAGAAAGCTTTTATTCAAGCCTGTTTGTGGTCCCGAAACCGGACGGCTCGGTCAGACCAATTCTGAACCTAAAGTCCCTCAATCTTTACCTAAGAAAATTCAAATTCAAGATGGAATCTCTCCGAGCAGTGATCTCCAGTCTGGAGGAAGGGGATTTTATGGTGTCGGTCGACATAAAGGATGCCTACTTACATGTCCCCATATATCCTCCGCATCAGGCTTACCTGAGGTTTGCTATTCAGGATTGCCATTACCAATTTCAGACGTTGCCGTTTGGTCTGTCCACGGCTCCGAGGATTTTCACCAAGGTAATGGCGGAAATTATGGTTCTCCTTCGCAAGCAAGGAGTCACAATTATCCCTTACCTGGACGATCTCCTGATAAAGGCGAGATCCAAAGACAAGCTGGAACAGGACATTGCGCTCTCCCTGACAGTTTTGCAACAACATGGTTGGCTCCTAAACTTGCCGAAGTCACAG
The DNA here is from genome assembly GCF_028390025.1 of Pseudophryne corroboree. Lineage (NCBI taxonomy): Eukaryota > Metazoa > Chordata > Amphibia > Anura > Myobatrachidae > Pseudophryne > Pseudophryne corroboree. The sequence goes on from NC_086445.1 coordinate 918,669,034, forward strand.
TTGAATCCGACGAAGCGCTTGTTTTTGGGAATGATTCTGGACACGGAATTACAGAGAGTTTTTCTTCCAGAAGAGAAGGCTCTGGAAATTCAGAGTTTGGTCAAACAAATTCTGAAACCAGCGAGAGTGTTAATTCATCAATGCACTCGATTGCTGGGTAAGATGGTGGCGGCCTACGAGGCCATTCAGTTTGGCAGATTCCATGCCAGAGTGTTTCAGTGGGCCTATTGGACAAGTGGTCCGGATCCCATCTGCACATGCACCAGAAAATAATCCTGTCCTCAAAGACCAGAATCTCACTCCTGTGGTGGCTGCACATCTCTCACCTCCTAGAGCAGTGATTTTCAACCTTTTTTTAATCGCGGCACACCAAATAATATTTAAAAATTTCCAAGGCACACCATCAGTTCCCCACAGAAAAAAACTAAAAACACACATTGGCCATCACAGTAAAAAAAGAATCCACACATACATTGGCCTACAGAGGAAAACCAATCACATTGCTCCCCACATAAATCATGTTGCTTCCTGCATAAATCGCATTGCTTCCCACATAAATCAATCACATTTCTCCCCACATAAATCCTATTGCTCCCCACATGAATTATTCACATTGTTCCCCCCATAAATCCTATTGCTCCCCACAGGAGAAATAACATAACAAATATTAGCCCCTAACGATTAGCGGTCCTCCTCCCTGTCCCTCAGTGGCGGGGATTGGTCATAGTGGAGTGCTGCGAATACTGAGCAGCAGGCGGTCGGGCAGGTGTGGATGGGCAAGGAAAGCTGTGGCTCCAAGCGGGAACTGGAAGATGTGTATACAGGCTTGTGGGCTGGCTGGGTGGTGAGACGCTGCAGCTGTGACTTATATCACACTTCCGCGTCATCAAGGCATAGGTCACGGCCAGGGCATGACTGATCCTCTAAGAAGAGCCCAGGCCAACAGTTCACTCTGAAGGTACAGGAAGCTGCTCTGGCTCCGCGGCACACCTTGCAACTGGTCGCGGCACACTAGTGTGCCACGGCACATTGGTTGAAAAAGCATGTCCTAGAGGGACGCAGGTTCGGGATCCAGGACTGGATCCTTGTAACCACAGATGCGAGTCTCCGCGGCTGGGGAGCAGTCACACGGGGAAACCTTCCAGGGAAAATGGTCAAGCCAGGAAGTTTGTCTACACATAAACGTCCTGGAGTTAAGGGCCATTTACAATGGCCTTCTTCAAGCAGAACGTCTTCTTCGCAACTTGCCCGTCCTAGTACAGTCGGACAATATAACAGCAGTAGGGCACATAAACCGCCAGGGCGGAACAAAGAGCAGGGCGGCAATGGCAGAGACCGCAAAAGTTCTCCGCTGGGGGGAAAGACATACAAGCGCTCTGTTAGCGATCTTCATTCCAGGAGTGGACAACTGGGAAGCAGACTTCCTAAGCAGACACGATCTCCATCCAGGAGAGTGGGGTCTTCATCAAAAGGTCTTCACAGAAGTGACAAGTCTTTGGGGAATTCCTCAAATAGACATGATGACGTCTCGCCTCAACAAGAAACTTCAGAGATATTGTTCCAGGTCGAGAGACCCTCAAGCAATAGCAGTGGACGCGCTGGTGACACCATGGGTGTTTCAGTCGGTGTACGTGTTCCCTCCGCTTCCACTCATTCCAAAGGTGCTAAAGATCATAAGAAGAACAAAGGTTCAGGCGATCCTCATTGTTCCGGACTGGCCAAGGAGGGCTTGGTATCCAGATCTTCAGGAATTACTCATAAGAGATCCCTGGCCTCTTCCTCTACAAGAGGATCTGTTACAGCAGGGGCCGTGCGTGTATCACGGCTACGTTTGATGGCTTGGCAGTTGAACGCCGGATCCTAGCCCGAAAGGGTATTCCCAGTAAAGTTATTCCCACACTTCTTCAGGCTAGAAAAGGAGTAACTGTCAGAAATCTGCATTCTCCATCACATCACTTCCAGTGAAGAGGCGTCTCCTGGCTTCAGTCCTCTGTCTTCAGAGTATCCCCTGTGAATTGGACCTGTGGAACTACAGGTCCCAGCAGTTCCAGTCTTCAGTCTCCTGCAGCCTACAGTTTACTGTGCTCCACCTAACCAGTTCTATCTTTTGGTAACCACTGGTTTCAGCCAGCAGCCTGGAGTACACAGTGCTTCTAGTTAAACAGCATTAACTCCCAGTGCACTACTGATCCCAGCCAGCAACCAGCAGTGCATTGCATTAACTGTCTACATAATTATTCTCCTGGTTAATCACCAGCTCCAGTTAATTCTCAGCTGATCTGGGCACCCAATCCAGCAGGGTGTGTTCTCACATAGATTCATCCAATCATCACAGAGCAAGGGGTATAAACTCCAGTTCCTGGCTCATTCTCATTGCCTTGGACAACGAGTCACATTTGGTGTGTCAAGTCTCCAGTGGTTCCCCGTGTTCCTGTCTCCAGTGGTTCCCCGTGGATACTGCCATCATTTCATTCCATTCATCATTCTGCATTTCTCCTGCTTGTTCCAGACTCCAGCCACAGCCTGCCACAGTTCATCAGCAGTAAGAGACTCTCCTCAGGTGTTATTCATTGCCTAACTTGTGCACCTTATTACCAGCATTCCATTCTGTGCATTGCATCCAGCACTTAACAAGCATGCTGAGTTAGGACTGTCTCCTGCCTGGGCCTTGCTTGGCTAAAGAACTTTTATGTTACAGAGACTGTGTGCTTTTACAAGTATTACTGGAGTTCTGTCTTCTAAACCATTTACATACCAAGTCATTCCACGTTTAGTTATCAGAGACTGTGTGCTTTGCAAGTATTTCCGGAGTTCTGTTTTCCAAACCATTTGCATTTATCAAGTTATTTCACGTTACCGGAGTTTTTCTTTGTTTCAGTTTATTATATACAAATCCTTTTACATCCAGCTATCAAGTTATTTCACATTTGTGTTACCAGTGACTTTATTTGCTTTAAACCTTCTGTATTCTGCCATCAACTTATCACCAATATATATTTTTGTTGCCAGAGACTTTTTATCATCTTGGATTCAGTTACCGTTTATTTCATTTCTGCTACTACCAATGCTACGTACCATCTATTATTATATCATTGTTCTGTGACCTTTGTGTTTATTAAATATCAGGGCATATGCGCAGGACTTCATTCAGTCTCCACGCTTCATACGTCATTCCAACACTGACCCACTAGTGCCCCCTCTGGGAACAGACAAAATCGGAATCCTGACAGGAACGTCTAAACATTATCTCCGTATTTGGAGAAAATATGTGTCTTGGTGTGAATCCAAGAAGGCTCCTACGGAAGAATTTCAGCTAGGGCGTTTTCTCCATTTCCTGCAAGCAGGTGTGGATGCGGGCCTAAAGTTAGGCTCGATTAAAGTACAAATTTCGGCCTTATCGGTTTTCTTTCAAAAACAATTGGCCTCCCTTCCAGAAGTTCAGACTTTTGTGAAAGGAGTTTTGCACATCCAACCTCCATTTGTGCCCCCAGTGGCACCATGGGCACTAAAAACCCACCTATTCATCAATGCATACCCTCCCGGTGCATAACCCAGTTCTGAAGGCGCGCCCCCACCCTCCTGCCTCATGCCGTGAACATCTCAGCTTTGCTTGCATACTGCCATCAGGCTACCTCCCACTTGCCTGCACCTCTTGTCACCTGTCTGTCGCCCCTCCCCATTAGATTGTTAGCTCTTCAGAGCAGGGCCTCTTTCCTCTTGTTATCTAAGCCCTCGTCTCAACACATTTCACTCACAGCTCTCCCCTACTCAACGACCATCTTTATCCTGCTAGTAAAGGCTCATCTCCATCTATGGCCACCAGCCTCTAGTAGTACGATGATCACTCCCTCAATACTTACATCTTAGCTGTATTATGTCTTGAGAATGTGTGGTGCTCTGTTGCCTGTACTCTATTTCTGTTATTTATTTACTGTAATGCAATGTTTTGTCCCCTGTACTGTCCTTTGTACGGCGCTGCGAAACACATGTGGCGCCTTATAAATAAAATGTAATAATAATCTTAATGTGGTGTTGCATTTCCTTAAATCACATTGGTTTGAACCTTTACAGAAGGTAAAGTTGAAATTTCTCACTTGGAAAGTGGTCATGCTATTGGACTTAGCATCCGCAAGGCGGGTGTCTGAGTTAGCGGCTTTATCTCACGAGTCCTTATTTAATCTTCCATAAAGATAGAGCGGAGTTGAGGACTCGTCAACAATTTCTGCTGAAGGTGGTTTCATCGTTCCACATGAACCAGCCTATTGTGGTACCGGTGGCTACTGACGCCTTCGCGGAGTCAAAATCTCTCGATGTTGTCAGGGCTTTAAAGATTTATGTCCCCAGAACGTCTCAACTTCGGAAAACGGAAGCTCTGTTTGTCCTGTATGCTGCCAACAAGATTGGGACGCCTGCTTCCAAGCAGACTATTGCGCGCTGGATCTGTAATACGATTCAGCATGCTCATTCTACGGCTGGATTGCCGTTACCGAAATCAGTGAAGGCCCACTCTACCAGAAAGGTGGGCTCATTCTGGGCGGCTGCCCGGGGGGTCTCGGCATTACAACTCTGCCGAGCAGCTACTTGGTCGGGTTCAAACACTTTTGCGAAATTTTACAAGTTTGATACCCTGGCTGATGAGGACCTCATCTTTGGTCAATCGGTGCTGCAGAGTCATCCGCACTATCCCGCCCATTTTACAGCTTTGGTATAAACACCATGGTTCTTATGGTGTCCCCAGCATCCTCTAGGACGTATGAGAAAATAGGATTTTAATACCTACCAGTAAATCCTTTTCTCTTAGTCCGTAGAGGATGCTGGGCGCCCGTCCCAGTGTGGACTCTATCTGCAGTTATTAGTTACTAGGTGATTCATCGCGCCCTACGGGCGCTTTTCACACCGTCGCAAGGGGCTATGCCCCCGACACCCCTGCACGTAGTTGTGTGAGTGGGTAAATAGTGCACGACGAAAGTGCGTTTGATTGTGAAGGGGGCGTAGGCCCTTTTAGTGGGTGTGAACAGTGGCTGCAGGGCATGATGTACAGAATGTAGCGGGTGCAGGGGTGACCGCGTATGGTGGAGGAGGGGCGGATGTCGGGAGTGTGTGCGGATAGCAGAGGGGGGCGGGAGGTGGTGTGGGTGGGGGAGGAGCAGGGGACTAGGGGTGGTGGATGGGGTCTGGATGCGATGTGGGTGGGGTAGCGTTGGAGGCGGTGGGGGAGGGGTCGGTGCAAGGCTCTTGTGGGAGGGGTTCTGGAAGCGTGGGTGGGTAAGGGGTAGGTGCGCTTGCGGGTGGTGTTGGGGTCCTGTGGTGGCGGGTGAGGGGCTGGGTTTCATTGAGTGGGGGAGGTGTAGGTGTAGGGGGTGCAGTGGATGGTCGAGGGGGTCCGTAGGTGGTGTAGGGGCAGCTGTGGGTGGGATGGAGGTAGGTATCTCCTATATATTAGGACAGATCTGTGACTTTGTGACTCATTGCTAAAGCTGGGTGGAGTCAAGTTACAGATCTGGCCAAATATATAGGAGAACACACTGGCCAAATATATAGGAGAAAATAGGAGAACACACTGGCCAAATATATAGGAGAGAATAGGAGAACACACTGGCCAAATATATAGGAGAGAATAGGAGAACACACTGGCCAAATATATAGGAGAGAATAGGAGAACACACTGGCCAAATATATAGGAGAGAATAGGAGTACACACTGGCCAAATATATAGGAGAGTATAGGAGAACACATAACAGTACATTGTAATAACAGTACATACATAGTGAGCGCAGGAAAGGCAGCAGCATGTTAACGCGACATACAAGCACCGCCTCCAGGCGCCAGCCATTGGACACATGCTGAAGGGTGCGCTGTGATTGGCCACCCGTGGGTGTGATGGGATGTAGCTACTGCTGCTGCCCCCGTGGTACAGAGCATCCCCAACTCCCTACATATAGAGGGGATGCGGGGTGAGGGCGGGTACGAAGCGGGGCTCACTGCCAGGGGACGGAGCGCACAGGCATCTTGCTGCACTCTCCGGCGCCTGGCATTGTAGTGTCCGCCAGCGTCTCCCTGTGTGAGCGGGGACCCAGGTGCTAGTTGCATTGGCGGCCAATCACAGCGCACTCCTCAGCCATGTGTCCAATAGCTGGTGGCTGGGGGCGGTGCTTGTATGGAGCTTTAACATGTGTCCAATAGCTGACGGCTGGGGGTGGTGCTTATACGGAGCTTTAACCTGCTGCTGCTGTCTCTCCTGCGCTCACTATGTATGTACTGTTATCACCATGTACTGTTAAATGTTCTCCTATTTTCTCCTATATATTTGGCCAGTGTGTACTCCTATTCTCTCCTATATATTTGGGCAGATCTGTGACTTGACTCCGCCCAGCATTGTGACTCCGCCCAGCGTTAGCAAATGAATCACAAAGTCACAGATCTGGGCAAATATATAGGATATGTTTACACACGGGTTGTGTTATGTTATAGTCAGCCTGTTGCTGACGTTGTTCATGCCGTTGACTGGAGTTCTGTTAAATGCCATGTTGTACGGTGTTTTGGAGGTGTGAGCTGGTATGTGTCTCACCTTAGTTAACAATAAATCCTTTCCTCGAAATGTCCATCTCCCTGGGCACAGTTCCTATAACTGGAGTCTGGAGGAGGGGCATAGAGGGAGGAGCCAGTTCACACCCTTTGAAAGTCTTAAAGTGCCCATGTCTCCTGCAGATCCCGTCTATACCCCATGGTTCTTATGGTGTCCCCAGCATCCTCTACGGACTAAGAGAAAAGGATTTACCGGTAGGTTATAAATTCCTATTTTTTTCTGACACTGCCAGACAATATCTGTCCTATATTACCACAGCCTCCCACTATATTCAGGAGGCGGCCTCTGATACAGGTGTTATGGCGGCCAAGGCATCTACTACGTCTATCCTGGCTCGCCGGATTCTGTGGTTACGGTCCTGGTCGGTGGACCTGGACTCTAATAAGACCTTAGAGGTACTCCCTTTTAAGGGAGATATACTATTTGGAGATGACCTAAACAAAATTGTGACCAACTTGGTATCTGCCAAGACTGCGTTTCTCCCAAGTACTAATCCTTCAGTTCCGAAGGCTGAGTACTACTTTTCGTTCCTTTCGACCTCCAGGTAAAGCAAAGGGTCAGGCTTACCCGAGACAGGCTCGCACTTCCAAGTCCTCTAAGCCCAAACCTAAACGTTCTTGGGCCGCCCATCAGCCTGCTTCCAAACCGGACAAGCCTACTGCATGACGGGGCGGGCCTCCCCCTGCGGGACCCCAGGGTGGGAGGCCAATTTCTGGAGTTCACCCAGGTATAGTTAAAAACCACTTTGGATGCCTGGGTGCAGGAAGTGGTCTCTCACGGGTATGCGATCTCTTTCAAGAGATGTCCCCATCTCCAGTTTTGCTCAACTGTTATCCCTTCAGATCCATTAAAAGCACAAACTCTACAATTGGTTGTCCAATCCCTCCTGGATACAGGAGTGATACTGCCGATGCCTCTGTCTCAGAGAGGCAGGGGATACTATTTGACGCTGTTTCTAGTTCCGAAGCTGATTGGATCCTCCCGACCTATACTCAACCTCAAATCTTTGAACAAATTTGTGAGGGTGTCCAAATTCCTTATGGAAACTCTGCGCTCTATTGTACTGGCTATGGAACCCAAGGACTATATGGTATCCCTGGATATACAGGATGCTTACCTACACATACCTATTGCCATGTCGCATCAGCAATATCTTCGGTTTGCTATTGGTAACCTTCATTATCAGTTCCAAGCCTTGCCTTTCGGACTGACCACGGCTCCTCAGATCTTCACCAAGGTCATGGCGGTCATGACTGCCCTTTTCCGCCATCAGGGTATCAGGATCCTGCCGTATCTGGACGACTTGTTAATCCTGGCGAACTCCCCAGAGGTTCTCCTCCGTCATCTGGAACTGACGGTCCAATTCCTGCAAGCCCACGGGTGGCTCATCAACTGGAAGAAATCCTAACTGATCCCTGCTCGGAGCATGGTACACTTGGGGGCATTACTGGACACACACAACCAACGTTTGTCTTGTCTCCAGAGAAGATCCTGAACAGGACAGAAGTATACTTCCTCTCTCGCCAAAGAGTGTCAATATACTCGTCGATGCAAGTACTAGGCCTCATGGTGTCTGCTTTCGACATGGTAGAGTACGCTCAATTTCATTCTCGCCCTCTGCAGAGGTTAATCCTTTCCAAGTGGTACAGCCTGCCTCACCGGATCAAGTCTCAAATGATCTCCTCTACTCCGGAGGTTCATCTGTCACTGAGTTGGTGGCTACAGGACCAACAATTGAGCAAGGGTTGTCCCTTCTGGATTTCCAACTGGGTCCTCTTAACGGATACCAGTCTGCGGGGTTGGGGCGCGGTGTTGGAGCAACACTCTCTCCAGGGTCGGTGGACCAGGGAGTAATATCTCCTCCCGATAAACATTCTGGAATTTCGGGCAGTGTTCAATGCGTTGACACTGGCCCTGCCTTTTGTACAGAACAGGCCTGTTCAAGTACAATCGGACAACGGCACAATGGTGGCGTACATAAATCATCAAGGTCGAAGCCGTATGGCAATGATGGAAGTGTAAAAAATTATTTGATGGGCGGAATGCCATCTTCCAGCATTATCGGCACTGTTCACTCCAGGGGTCCTCAACTGGGAAGCGGACTTCCTAGTCGTCAGGACGTACACGCCGGGGATTGGAGTCTTCATCCGGAGGTCTTCCAACTCCATGTGGACAAGTGGGAAATACCAGATGTAGACCTGATGGGTCTACACAATCACAAGGTTCCGGTCTTCGGAGCAAGGACAAGGGATCCTCAAGCAGCATTCGTAGACGCAATGGCAATTCCATGGAACTTTCCAGTGTCACTCCTGCCCAGGGTACTATGGAAGTTCAAGCAAGAAGGGGGGAATACTGCTTCTAGTCGCTCCAGCGTGGCCCAGACGGCTTTGGTTCTCAGACCTGCAGGGTCTCTCGATCGAGCATTCTCTTCTACTTCCTCAATGCCCAGACCTCCTCGTTCAGGGCCCTTGTGTTTACCAGGACCTGACAAGACTGGCTTTGACGGCGTGGCTTTTGAACCTTCACTCCTGAGGGCCAAAGGATTTTCTGAGGCGGTTATTCAAACTATGTTGAAGGCCCGCAAACCAGCTTCTGCACGGATATTATAGGGTCTGGAATTCTTACTTCACCTGGTGTGCTGCTAAGAATTATGATGCATACAAGTTTAGTACTTCCAGACTTCTGGCTTTTTTGACCCAAGGCCTGGATTTAGGACTTCGCCTGGCCTCCCCTAAGGTTCACATTTCTGCCTTTATCTGTGTAGTTTCAGAGAGAAATTGTATCTTTTCCTGACATTCATACATACACTCAGGATGTTCTACAGATTCAGCCTCCCTATGTCCCTCCTGTGGCTCCATTGGATCTGTCTGTTGTTCTTAATGCCCTTTAAGAGTCTCCATTTGAACCTCTTGAGTCTGTGGATCTTAAATGCCTTACGCTTAAGGTCATTCTGTTGGCTATTGCCTCTGCTAGGAGGGTGTCAGACTTAGGCGCTTTGTCCTGTCATCCACCCTTTCTGAATTTTCACCGTGACCGGGCAGTTCTTAGAACTTGCCCTGGTTATCTACCTAAGGTGGTGTCATCTTTCCACATTAACCAAGAGATTGTGGTTCCGGCCTTTATCTCCTGGTTTGTCCTCCAAAGAGCGGTCTTTGGATGTGGTACGGGCTCTCCATATATATGTAGAAAGTACTGCCTCTATCAGGAGGTCAGATTCTTTTTTTGTACTTTTTGGTGTTCACAAACGTGGCTAGCCTGCGAATAAGCAGACCTTGGCCAGATGGATTAGAATGGTGATTGCACAAGCTTATGCGCAGGCTGGACTTCCAGCTCCTGCTGCTATCAAGGCTCATTCTACTCTGTCTGTTGGAGCTACTTAGGCGGCCCGCCATGGCGCGTCCCTAGAACAATTGTGCAAGGTGGCTACGTGTTCCTCAGTGAACACGTTTATCAGGTTCTATGCCTTTGATACTTCCGCCTTCTAGGATGCTTCGTTTGGATGCCGGGTTCTTGTGCCCGCTACAGTCCATCCCCTCCCATGTGGAATACCAGTGTACCCCGCTGCAGAAAAGGAAATTTATGGTAAGACTTACCATTATTAAATCTCTTTCTGCAAGGTACACTGGTTTCCACAGGGCATCCACCCTGATGCACTTAGCTTCTTTGGGTTTGTATGGCATTAGCCGCTAGTCCCTTCTCCTGTCGTGAGAATGTGGGTATATGTGACTAACGTCCTACCGTCTCTCTTACCTGCTACTGCATTGGACTGGTTAACAAAACTGAGCTCCAGTGCCTGAAGGCGGGGCTATAGAGGAGGCGGTGCAGTGCATCCTGGGAACAGTCAAAGCTTTAGCCTGTTGGTGCCTCGGATCAAGATCCAACTCTACACCCCAATGTTATGCCCTGTGGAAACCAGTGTACCTTGCAGAAAGAGATGTAACAATGGTAAGTTTTACCATAAATCTCCTTTTCTCCGGCAAGGTCCACAGGTTATCCACATGGCAACATTGGGATATGATGAAGCGACAGCGGATTTGCACCAATTGGTCAAAGCTTTTCGACTTCCCAGCATGCAACAGGTCCGTCCATATATCCCCACCTCCTGTCTCAGGCAAATCAGTTTTTTGTTTGGTACGGCAGGAGCTGGACCATGGTCAGAGGGCTGCTGGATTTTAGCAGCCCTAAGCTTTCTTATTTTATTTTTATAGTCTTACTATTTTTTCTTGCGTGATCTTTCTAAAAAGCGTCTTTTATATGTACGTTTTGAAAGAGTCGCTCCAGCAACTCTCCGCCGGGTCGCGACAACGCTTACCCACGAATACAGTGCTGTTTCGGCGGGCGTCTGTGTCGGATATACTAGCAGATCCAGCAGACGTTACCAGGCTGTGACCGGAGCACTGGGAGAAGGTAAGGCATTGGTTCCGCTTTGAAGGGGAATACGGACACAGCCGCACTGCTTTGGAAGGCGACTACCAAACAGTCGCTGATGCGACTGCCACCTCGGGTGCACCAGCATTAGGCCTCAGGGATCATAGGCTCCAGGAATAGCATAGGCCGTGATCCCTAGGGTTGACGTCAGCAGTGGGGAGTCAGATGCTCTCCTGGTTGCCCCTCCCCCTGGTTCATGAGTAGTTTCCTCTGTGTCTTCCGCCATGAACTGTTTTCCCAATTCCGTCTGATACGCTGTATACGAAGGGGACCAAGTCGCAGCATAGGCGGCTGTGTGACTGGTACGTCCGTGTTCTCTATAGGTTCATGGAGCGGCAGTGTACACTAGTAGCGTCTGGATCCACTCAGCTATCGCAAACATATTGAACGGTCCTGGAAGCGGGGTGAGTCTCCCTCTATCCCACTCTACTGAGTACGGGTAAAACAGCACTAAGTCTCTATCTACCTTTTGAGTATGAATAGTTAGATAAATGCCTATTGCATATGAGTCTGTATACTATTACTGTTGTTTCTTTCGCTATGCGTCTGAATACGGTAGATCTTTTTAAACATGATTCAGTAATATGTTCTCCTACATACTTGAAATGTATTTGTAGTTGATTGATGTGTGCTCATATTGCTTATTATACTAATGTATAACGTGACTGACTGCTAATGTGATTGCTGACTTTACTATATCTCAGTTTTTTTCTATTCCGATCCTCAATGCTGGTACATAGCAGGGTAGGGTCGAATTGTATGTCACTTTAAAAAGCTTAAAGTGATTACAGTCACAGCAACACCAACACTCATATCATGTTTGTCTTGCAAAGCTGGGTTAACCTCTCAGGATCTGGTTCAGGATGGTTTGTGTGCAAATTGTTTTAGCTTTCACCAGGGTCTCTTGAAAAATACAAGGCAGATTCAGGTGCAGGTTGATCCGCCTTGGGCTTTGTTTGCACAAACATTATTCAGTATAGCTGAGCGGATAATACCAACTCCTCTACCAGGGATAGGTTACACAATTAACCCTTACATGCAGCTTCCCACTTGCAGTTTATCACTTCCAGCAGCAGCCTCTCAAAAAAAACAGGCTGATAAGCCAGAGGTAAGTAAATCTTCATCCTCACAGGCTACACATGTTTCAGATAAGGATTCATCGGAGGATGAAAGCTCAATAAACTCTGGTTCGGCATACGAAGACGAGGAGGAAGGTCTCAGCTCAGTGGATATAGCTGAGTTAATTAAGGCAATGAAAGCCATTCTATCCTTAGAGGAATCAGCAGAGCCTGTGTTAAAAACCAATGCACCTGTGTTTAAACGTCCCAAAACAGTTTAGACTGAGTTTCCTGGGTCAGATCAGCTGACGGAAATCATGGAAGAGGCTTGGGCTATGCCCAGTAGGAAGTTTAGAATTCCTAGGAAATGGAATTCTAATTATCCTCTTCCAGCTGGGGATTGTTTAAAAATGTTTTTTAAAAAACATCCACTCTCCTATCCGTGACATTATTTAATGATGTTGAAGGCAGAGGTAATGTAGATTTTTGCACTAATTGAATCACATGCATATCTACTTTGGGTGCCACCTCCCTTTTTAAACAATCCCCAGCTGGAAGAGGATAATTGGAATTCCATTTCCTAGGAATTCTAAACTACTTTTTCCCTGTCTGGGGCAGTCATAAGACCAGCCATGGCTTCAGTTTGGATGGCAAAGGCAGTGGCTGCCTGGGCGGATGCATTGGAAGGGAATCTTTCAATGGCACCTAGAGGGCAAAAATCCCATATAGCACATATAAAACAGGATGCAATGTTCTTGGAAGAAGCAGCATTGGATATGGGTACTATTTCCTCCAGGTATACTTGCCTACCTGACCCTCCCCATGATGGAGAAAATGCTCTGTTCCTGGACTTTCCTGGTAATGTATGATTGCCATCACCTGTGGTGAAACACCTTTCTTATCAATTAACTAGCTCACCACAGGTGATGGCAATCATACATTACCAGGAAAGTCCAGGAACAGAGCATTTTCTCCCTCATGGAGAGGGTCAGGTAGGCAAGTATGCCTCCAGGGCATCAGCTTCAACAATAGCTGCTCGCAGAGCAGTTTGGCTACGTATGTGGAAAGCTGATTCAGAATCTAAGAAGGTTTTAGAATCTTTGCCTTTTTCTGGAGATATTCTTTTTGGTAAAGAATTGACAGTTATTTTGGAGTTAGAAGCAGACTCCAAGAAGGTAAAGTTTCCTTCCACATACAAATTCAAACCTAAAGTTCCAGCTTTTCAGTCTCAAGGAAAGCTAAAGGGAAAAGTGATGGCAAGCAGCCCCAATACAAGTCTGGTAAGACTAAAAAGCATTGGGGTACCAGAGGACCGGTTGGTAAAACAGAAAATAAGCAATCTGTCATGCGGTGAGCTCTTACCGCCGCAGGTTCCGGGATTCAGGCTCTTCCGGTGCGGCGGCCTGTGGTGCTCGTGGACGCATGGGGATGCGGCGCGGTCAGCGGTGGGAGTCACGGCTTCCTGGAGCCAGAGGGTAAGACCTAGTGGCCGCAGCTTCCTGGTATGTCTGCAATGCAGGGAGTGACCATGTTGGAGACCAGGAGCAGCACCAATGAGCAAGATGGGTGAGTACAGCCAATCCTGTGTACCTGCTGCTTATAAATAGGCTGGGCCTGTTGCATTCTGTGCCAGTGCTTTGTTGCAGTTTTATCAGTACCCTAGCTCTGCTCCCGCAGATAAGTCTGTGCGTCTCTTGGTATTGGTCCCACCATACTCTCCAAGTTCTCAGCCATCTCTCGCTGCATTACGCTCGCCAGTTTCCCAGTGCATGGTCACTGTTAACCGCACCCTCTCCGAATGTCCGTGAATTCTGCAGGATTCCCATAGCGGTTCGCCAGCTGCAGACCATACCTTTCATTCACGTCTTTGCATCATCCAGCAAACAGTCTTCACAGTTCTTCATTCACATCTTCGCCCTCATTCTGAGTTGATCGCTAGCTGCTTTCGTTCGCAGCGCAGCGATCAGGCAAAAAAAGGCAAATCTGTGCATGCGTATGGTGCGCACTGTGCACGCGCGTCGTACTTTCACAAAAGCCGATGCAGTTTTACACAAGCTCTAGCGACGCTTTTCAGTCGCACTGCTGGCCACAGAGTGATTGACAGGAAGTGGGTGTTTCTGGGTGGTAACTGAACGTTTTCGGGGAGTGTGTGAAAAACGCAGACGTGCCAGATTAAAACGCAGGAGTGGCTGGAAAAACGTAGGCGTGGCTGTGCGAACGCAGGGCGTGTTCGTGACGTCAAAACAGGAACTAAATAGTCTGAAGTGATCGCAAGCTAGGAGCAGGTTTCGAGCTACTCTGAAACTGCACAATCTTTTTTTTGTAGCAGCGCTTCGATCCTTTCGTTTGCACTTCTGCTAAGCTAAGATACACTCCCAGAGGGTGGCGGCTTAGCGTTTGCACTGCTGCTAAAAGCAGCTAGCTAGTGAACAACTCGGAATGAGGGCCTAGGTGCGTCAGGGTCCATATATAGTGCTCCACAGTATTTACCGATTAAAGTGTACTCTACTGTTTACTCAGTCACCTAATACTGGGTTTATTCGCTGGTGTTGTGTACTGCGGGATCAGTCACATAATACCAGACTTATTCGCTGGTGTTTGTGTACGCAGTTGCATACTAGGGAATTTATTCGCAGGTATTGTACTCTGTCTGGCTGTATCGTACTAATACGCTCTGCGGTTGCATTCACTAATAATGTCTAACACAAAGGGCGGGAAATCCGAGGACGCTCCTGCAGCGCATGCGCCAAGGATTTGCCTGAGGGGGAAGTTTTGTATGACAGTCTGTGTGCTATGTGCCATACATATCCCAGTCAGTCCGCGGCTCCTGTAATCAATCAGGAGCCACCTTGGGCGGCGTTCTCAACTATGCTCAATACGCTTGTGACACGCCTTACCTCCTGTGCAATTACAGACACACACGGATAATTTGTCTTCCCAGTTGCAGCAATGGAGTCACTCCTTGGTTAGACATAAAACTGCCCCAAGTCACTATCACATCACGGGGTCATCTAAGCAGGCTACTTCCTCCTCAAAATCCACTAATCTCTCGGAAGATTCTTCTGATGAGGATGGGGAGTATACTGTCCCGTCAGACACTGACACAGCTGCTTCTGATGAGGAATCCACTTCTCAGGTTGATGTCCCTAACTTAGTGGTTGCTATTAAGCAGATCCTACAAATCACTGATGATGACGAGGATTCCACTGCGGTGTCTAAGAAACCTGATAGGTTTGAACGTCAGAAGGTAACTAAAATGTTATTACTTCTGACCATCTAGTGGACATACGACAAGACCTTTGGTCTTTTCCAAGAATAAAATTCTCCCTGTCTAAAAGGATGGTAGCTCACTATCCTCTCCCTACAGAGTTGTGTAACAAGTGGGAAAATTCACCACCGGTGGATTCCCATGTCACCCGTCTAGGGGTGTCGTCTACTTTGCCTGTCACCACTGTCACCTCACTGAAGGAACCGACAGATAAGCATGTGGAAGGATGCCTGAAGTCTATTTACTCCCTTACAGGTGCTGTACATAGACCCACTATAGCAGCCTCTTAGGCTGCAAAAAGGAATTGAAGCGTGGGTTCAGGCATTAGAGGAAGCCTATTACATTCAGGTGGCGTCCTCTGAGGCAGGTGTGTTGAAGGCCAAGGCATCGACTCCGTCCATCCTGGCTCGCCGTATTCTGTGGTTGAGGTCATGGAAGGTGGACCTGGACTCCAAAAAGACCTTGGAGGTACTCCCTTTTAAGGGAGACATCCTGTTTGGGGAAGACCTCAATAAAATTGTGGCTGACTTGGTGGCTGCTAAGACTGCCTTTCTCCCTAGCACTACACCTTCTGCACGGAAGGCCAAAGGTACCACTTTTCGCTCCTTTCAGCCTCAAGGGAAAGCAAAAGGTCAGGAATACCTGAGACCTTCTCGTCAGTTAGTAAGTAACAGGATTACAACGGAGACGGTCATAGGTTCATGACCAGCAAAGTTCACATTCATTCTCGTGCTTCCAAAACCACAAAGCCCAAGGCTAAACAATCCTGGGCATCCCGTCAGCCTGCTTCTAAACATCACAAGCCTGCTGTATGATGGGACAAGCCTCCCCCTGGGGAATCCCAGGGTGGGAGGCCGACTTCTGTGATTCACCGAGGTCTGGTTAAAGACCACTTCAGATGCATAGGTGTGAGAAGTTGTCTCTGACGGGTACGCAGTCTCTTTCAAGAGGCATCCCCCTTGCCAGTTCTTCACAATGGTTATCCCTTCGGATCCATTACAGGCGCAAGTTCTACACATGGTTGTGAGTTCCCTCCTGGATACAGGAGTGGTGGTGCCTGTACCTCTATCCCAGAGAGGCAGAGGATACTACTCGACCCTGTTTCTAGCACCGAAACCCAATGGGTCTTTCCGGCCTATACTCAACCTCAAATCACTGAACAAGTTTGTGAGAGTATCCAAGTTCCGTATGGAAACACTGTGCTCAATTGTACTAGCCATGGAACGCGGAGATTATATGGTGTCTCTGGATATACAGTTCTGGGCACCATACTACAAAAAGGATATACTGGAGCTTGAAAAGGTACAAAGGAGGGCGACCAAACTAATTAAGGGCATGGAGACGATGGAATACAAGGAAAGGCTTGAAAGACTAGGCATGTTTACATTGGAAAAGCGGAGACTAAGAGGGGATATGATCAACATCTACAAATATATAAGGGGACAATACACAGAGCTTGCGCGGGACCTGTTTTTGGTTAGATCAACACAGAGGACTCGTGGACACTCGCTCAGGTTAGAGGAGAGGAGATTCCGCACAATACGGCGTAAAGGCTTTTTCACGGTAAGGACAATACGTGTTTGGAATTCCCTGCCCGAGGGAGTTGTAATGGCGGAATCTGTCAACACCTTTAAGAATGGGTTAGATAAATTCCTATTGGATAAGGATATCCAGGGGTATGGTGCATAGTCATGCATTATAGTTACTATTTAGTCAAATCAGCATGCAGAGGACACCACAAATAGGTTGAACTCGATGGACAATTGTCTTTTTTCAACCTCAGATACTATGTTACTATGTTACTATGTTACTATGTATACAAGATGCTTACCTGCACATACCTATTGCCATATTGCATCAGCAATATCTGTGGTTTGCTACTGGCAACCTTCACTATCATTTGGACTAGCCACGGCCCCTCGGATCTTCACCAAGGTTATGGCCGTGATGACGGCTCATCTCTGTCGCCAGGCAGTAAGAATCCTGCCGTATCTGGAAGACTTGCTGATTCTGGCAAACTCCCACGATGTCCTCCTTCATCATCTGCAACTGACGGTAAACTTCCTACAAGCCCACAGATGGCTCATCAACTGGTCTGAGCATGGTGCACCTGGGGGCACTGCTGGACACACACAGTCAACGGCTGCTTCTGTCTCCAGAGAAGGCCCTGAAGCTTCAGGATAGGATAAGATACTTCCTCTCCCGCCCAAGAGTGTCGATACACTCGGCGATGCAAGTACTAGGTCTGATGGTATCCGCTTTCGACATGGTAGAGTACGCTCAATTTCATTCCCTTCTGGATCCCCACCTGGGTCTTACTGACTACGGATGCCAGTCTGAGGGGCTGGGGCACGGTGTTGTGGAGCAACACTCTTTCCAGGTTTGGTTGACCAGGAGTAATCACTCCTCCCGATAAACATTCTGGAAATGCGGGCAGTGTTCAATGCTTTGTCCCTCGCCCTGCCTCTGTTAAAGAACAAGCCTGTTCAAGTACGGTCAGACAACGCCACCACGGTGGCATACGTAAACCATCAAGGAGGTACTCGAAGCCGCATGGCAATGATGGAAGTGTCAAAAATCCTTTGTTGGGTGGAACACCATCTGCCAGCAATATCGGCAGTGTTCATTCCGGGAGTCCTCAACTGGGAAGCAGATTTCCTCAGTCGTCAGGATGTGCATGACGGAGAGTGGAGTCTTCATGAGGAAGTCTTTCAACTCCTAGTGGACAAATGGGGCCTACCAGATGTAGACCTGATGGTGTCTCAACACAATCATAAAGTTCTGGTCTTCGGATCAAGAACCAGGGATCCTCAAGCAGTGTTCGTGTATGCACTGGCAATTCCATGGAACATTCGGCTGCCCTATGTGTTCCCTCCAGTGTCACTCCTGCCCAGGGTACTACAGAAGTTCAAACAAGAAGGAGGAATACTAATTTTAGTCGCTCCAGCGTGGCCAAGACGGCATTGGTTCTCAGACCTGCAGGGTCTATCGATAGAGCATCCTCTTCTACTTCCTCAACGCCCAGACCACCTCGTTCAGGGCCCTTGTGTCTTCCTGGACCTGGCCAGATTGGCTTTGATGGCGTGGCTCTTGAAGCATAACTCCTGAGGGCCAAAGGATTCTTCGAGGCGGTTATCCAAACTATGCTAAAGGCCTGAACACCGGCATTTGCATGGATATATTACAGGGTATGGAATTCTTCACCTGGTGTGCTGCTAAGAATTACGATGCATATAAATTCAGAACCTCCAGACTTCTGGCTTTTCTGCAACAAGGCCTGTACTTCGGCTTTCATCTGGCCTCCCTCAAGGTTCATATATATGCCTTGTCGGTGTGGTTTCAAAGATAAATTGCATCTATTCCTGATGTTCATACTTTCACTCAGGGTGTTTTACGGATTCAGCCTCCCTATGTCCCTCCTGTGGCTCCATGGGATCTGTCTGTTGCCCTGAATGCCCTGCAAAAGTCTCCATTTGAACCTCTTGAGTCAGTGGCCCTTAAATGGCTCATGGTCAAGGTCCTGTACCTACTGGCTATTGCCTCTGCTAGGAGGGTGTCAAACCTAGGCGCTTTGTCCTATCATCCACCCTTCCTGATATTTCACCGTGACCGGGCAGTTCTTAGAACTCGCCCTGGTTATTTACCTAAGGTGGTGTCATCTTTTCACCTAAACCAAGAGATTGTGGTTCCGATCTTAAGCTCTTCTGGTTTTTCCTCCAAACAGCGCTCTTTGAATGTCATACGGGCTCTCCGTATATTTGTGGAGAGGACTGCCTCTATCAGGAGGTCAGATTCCCTTTTTGTACGGTTTGGTTTTCACAAACGTGGCTCGCCTGTGAATACACAATCCCTAGACAGATGATTTAGAATGGTGAATGCACAAGCTTAAGCACAGGCTGGACTCCCAGTTCCTGCTGCTATTATTGCCCATTCTACTCGGTCTGTTGGACCTTCTCGAGTGGACCGCCGTGGCGCATCCGCTGAACAATTGTGCAAGGTGGCTACGTAGTCTCAGTGACTATGTTCATTAGGTTCTATGCCTTTGATACTTCCGCCTCCCAGGATGCTTACTTTGGACGCCAGGTTCTCATACCCGCTAAGGTGTGTCCCCTCCCTTGAGGAACTGCTTTAGGACATCACCCGATGTTTCCCTGTGGAAACCAATGTACCCTGCTGCAGAAAAGGTGATTTATGGTAGACTTACCATTGTTAAATCTCTTTCTGCGAAGTACATTGGGTTCCACAGGGCGCCCACCCTGACGCACCTAGCTTCTATGGGTTTGTATGGAATTAGCCGCTGATCCCTTCTCCTGTCGTGAGAATGTGGTTCTGTGTGACTAACATCTGCCTTCTCTTTTGCTTGCTCCTACATTGGACTGGTTACCAAAACTGAGCTCACAGTGCCTGGAGGCAGGGTTATAGAGGAGGCTCCACAATGCATCCTTGGACAGCCTAAAGCTTTAGCCTGTTGGTGCCACTCTGGATCAAGATCCACTCTAAACCGATGTGTCCCTGTAGAACCCAATGTACTTCACAGAAAGAGATTTAACAATGGCAAGTCTACCATAATTCTCCTTTTTTTATATATTTTAATATTGGGGAGGCATTTCTGGGTGTGTGGGCAGGACTGTAGAAGGGGGAACCAAATAAGTTTTTTTTCACCCACTGCTACATCAATTTCCACTGTGCCGCCATCAATTAAATTTTATATATATTATATATAAATAACAACCAGAGTGTCTCTTAAATAGCACATGCTGCGCCGGGTGCCCGCATACACAATTAACAATGCATCCAGACAAGCAGCACTCCTGAAGAAAGTGCCACGCAAGTAAACGGCACTGAAACGTTGCCAATTTGATATGTGCCTGGAGAGTTATTTAGACAAGATGCCAAGAGTGCTGCTTATCTGGATGCATTATATATATATATATATATATATATATATATAGGATTATGTTATCCGGCACTCTGGATGATGAATGAAGTAATTGTGCCCGGGTGCCCTCCTAATAGTGCATACAAACGAAGAAATCCTTCCCGCAAACCGATGCAATACCGGGTGGAAGAAAAGCAGGCGGCACTCCAAGGACTTTCAAAACAAACTTTGTATTAAAGAGTTACAGCATAGTGCAATAGCAACGTTTCAAGACCATTACGGTCTTTTCGTCAGGCTGTGCATTGTGAAACCAAAAAATACAATTTTTTTTTTTTTCTTATTTTTTTTTTTTTTTTGTTTCACAATGCACAGCCTGACGAAAAGACCGTAATGGTCTTGAAACGTTGCTATTGCACTATGCTGTAACTCTTTAATACAAAGTTTGTTTTGAAAGTCCTTGGAGTGCCGCCTGCTTTTCTTCCACCCGGTATTGCATCGGTTTGCGGGAAGGATTTCTTCGTTTATATATATATATATATATATATATATATAGAGAGAGAGAGAGAGGGTCACCGAAATATGTATGTGTGTAAAATATATATATATATATATATATATATATATATTAGCCCAGATCTGTGACTCTGTGCCTGGGCCTCTAATGCTGGGCAGAGTCACGGCGCTGGGCAGAGTCAACTGCATCTGCTGCAGGGAGCTACCCCATACCCTGTGCCAGCAGCAGTCAGGTGCAAGACCCTACCTACAGTATAGGGAGGTGAGGATGGCCAGCGGTAGCAGAAGTATACCAGGGCGCCAGCTCAGGCACCGCTATATGAGCACCTGCAGCATACAGACCAGGGCTGCCATGCTCAGCGGCAAGCGGTGCGGAGCATGTGCAGCGGGACATCGCCAGGACGGGACACTCACTGATTACCGTTGCTGCTGCGCCGGAGCTCCCTCCATCTGCAGCCTAAGGCCGCCCGCCGCTGCTCTCCATGGAAAACACCATGCCCGGTGGGTGACAGGCAGACCACAGGGCTCCGGACGCCATGCCCCCTGATAGCAGCTGCCACAGCCAGACAGTTTGGAGGCATGATGCCCGTCAGACGGGGCGGACCATGTACAGCGCAACGGGGCCAGGAAGGAATGCTGACCACGACCCATTGCTGCTGAGTCAGAGCTCCCTACCTCTGCAGTCAACATCTCACAGCAGTAGCCAGGAGGTTAGTGGCCACCACGACCCGCACATCCTTATGTCACACATACCTCACACATGAGAGCAAAGGTACACACACTGTGACGTCACACCCACGCCTACATCTGCTAAGTAGTACTCCCTGTCACTACGCCCTGTGACCCTCATCCTGCTCTCTAACTGCCTGTCTATGTACTGGCCCTCACCCCTCTTACACCATCAACAACCCTCACTAACAGCCACAGAGATTATGTGCACTGATATTTACTGTAAGACCTACAGCGGCACCTGCCCCTCCACCTGCAGCGCCTCTGGACCCCTCCCCATCCGCCGCACCCCCACACCCGCCACTCCCACACCCGCGGCACCCCTGCAACCACCCCTCCCACATCCGCTGCACCCCCGGACCCATCCCCTGCACCCCCGCATCCACCCCTCCCACAACCGCGACACCTCCGGACCCACTACCCCACCCGCCACTCCACCACCTGCAGCACCTCCGGACCCCCTTCCCCATCCACTGCAACCCCGCACCTGCCCCTCCCCCACACGCGGCACCTTCTCCCCCACCCACGGTGCCTCCAGACCCCCTAACCCACCCGCGCCACCCACACACCTGCACCCTTCCCCACCCAAAGCACCTCTGGAACCCCTCCCCCATCTGCAACAGCCCTGCACCCGCCACTCCCCCACCCATGGCACCTGGGTGCACCAACCCCTCCCACACCCACAGCGCCCCTGGACGCCCTCCCTCATCCTCTGCACCCCCGCATCCACCCCTTCCCCACCCGCTGCACCTCCGGACCCCATACCCCATCCGCAACAGCCCCGCACTCGCCACTCCTCCACCCATGGCACCTGCGCACCAACCCCTCCACCACCCACAGCGCCCCCGGACCCCTTCCCTCATCCTCTGCACCCCCGCATCCACCCCTTCCCCACCCGCTGCACCTCCGGACCCCATACCCCATCCGCAATAGCCCCGCACTCGCCACTCCCCCGCCCACAGCGGCCCCCGACCCCCTTCCCCATCTGCTGCACCCCCTGTGCCACCCGCCCATCCAGCAGCTGCAATGCCTTCGGACCCCCTCCCCCATTCCCTGCACATGGCCCTCCCCTGCCCGCTGCACCTCCGGATCCCGTACCCAACCCGCACGCCAGGCCCTTCCCCATCCGCACCGCCTCCAGAACTCCAGCACCAACAGGCGCGCACCCGCCACTCCCCCACCCACAGCACCCCCGCCACTCCCCCACCACGCCCCCTGACCGCCTCCCCCATCCACTGCACCTCCGCACCCACCCCCGGTGCCTCCGGACCCCTACCCACTCCCGGCACCTGCTCACCCACCCCTACAGCGCCTCCGGACCCCCTCCCCCACCTGCAGCACCCCCACCCCTCCCCCACCAGCAGCACCTCCGGACCCACTACACCACTCGCGGGAGGGGGGCCACCATCCTCATTTCTGGATCCCGACCACCGGCATTCCGACAGCTGGGCGGGCGCTAATGAGCCCCTTGCGGGTTTGTTGCGCTCGCCACGCTGCTGGCACGGTGGCATGCAAATTTATTCTCCCTACAGGGGTGTCGTGGACCCCCAAGAGGGAGTATATGTGTCGGCATGCCGGCGGTCGGGATCCCGGCCAGCGGCATACTGAAGAACACCCCTTTAGGGGAGGCACCTAGCCTTAAGGATTATTCATATTCATAGATCATATTTTATTGAAAAGATCTCGATGAATGAATAATTTAAACTTGCAAAAGAGACAACTTTCATATTTTCACTTCTGCTTATTTAAAAAGATTATACCCGATTTTCTAGTAAATAAAAGGGAATTACATTTCTCCCTGGGTAGAAACGACACAGAGGAGGGACTATCCTAATACTCCTACATTATACTGTAGTTTTTTTCATCAGGAATATCAAATACTTTTAAACAGAAGAGGTAGGATTATTCTGTTCATGCAGCATTTGCATCTGATACAATAAAAAAAGAACAGAAATGGTTTTTGAGCCGATAGCACATTCTTTTTATTCCCAGGCTGACAAACACTTACCTTATGTCATGCCTTTGAAAAAAACTTTTTTAACTAAATATTAATAAAAGTTAATATTTTTATATAAATTCACTATACAACATAAAAGAGTGCACCACCAAGGAAGCCGACCGACTAGCGGTCTAGCCGAATTCCCTAATAGGAACACATTTCTGCTCAGAGTGTGGGAAAATCTCTACAAGGGTTAGTGAGGGTTTTGATTTCCGTGGAGATGATCTTAGAATCCACCTCTGCAGTACCACTGAGCGAGTGCCACAGCCCCAGAGCCGGCGCTTCCATTAGGCAGCTTTAGGCAGCTGCCTATGGGCGGGGGATCTGAAGGGGCGGCCCGCTGAGGCTGAAAACAGTGGATTAGGGACAGTACAGGGTGACAGCACTGGACCCGCAGCCAGGGGATATACTTGTGTCATAACAAGGGTGGGATAGCATGGGGGATGCAGGGGACACAGCTTGCTGTGCGATCGCCCACCACCCCTGTGATGCAGCATTCACAATCCGCTGTCAGAGACGAGTTCAGCCAATCGCATGTGGTTGGTCCCTCCCTTAAGCCCAGCCACCAATAAACTGAAAGTGAATCTCTTTCTAACAGACCCGCCCCCTCAACCCTACTAAACCTTCTCCCTCCTGTCTGATGCTGGTCCAGCCGCGGATCGCCTTTGCACGGGCCTCATGCCTCAGTGAGGCCCATCACACTGTCAGCACTGCAGGACAAAGTGTGGAAGCAGGGACACACTACCGGAGGTCCCGCCGAGGTCACCGTCGGAGATCACCGGAGCCGCACTTCTCCCTCCAGCATGAGTGGTGATTGTGCAGCACACACTCCTCTCCTCCTCTGGTTCCAACGGTCAGTGCACGCTCTGCTCTGCATCTCCTCTCCCCACGAGCCTCCTGCTGTGTCTGGGGACCGGCTTGTGGTAGTCTCAGAACATGATCACGCGCCGGCTCCAGTGAGCAGTTTTGTCCCTGATAGTCCACTGCCACCAATGGATGATTCATAAATAGCATGGCTAGCACTACACCCCACTGTCACCAATGTCATAAGGAACACAATACATAATTTACTAACAACACAAATATACTATTATAACCAATAAGGCACACATCATAAAATATATAACAATAATATGCAGAAGCAGATGGTTCTTCTTTTAGTAGGGTGCCACAAATTCGGCAAACTACTCGCTAAAGGCCGAGGGTAAAGTTGATGTGTAATATCCTCCCTCCCTCCTCACTGGTTTATATTCCTGCATTCCAGTTCTTTGTCCCCCAGTCCCCTTCAGGTCTTTAGCTTGTCCCCACTGGGCTTGATTGTAAGCTCTTCTGGCCTGTCTCATTCTCCTGCTAAGGTATAGCAGGTGTGGTGTTACAACCCCAAACCCCCCCCCCCCCCCCCCCTGCCCATCACTTTTTACATTCAGGATCTTCCTTTCTATAACTCTAGGTCTGCCAGTCCCCTTGCTTGTTCTCATCATGCTAGATTACAAGCTCTCATGTTTCCAGCTTTATTTTTCAGTTCACTGGAGGGAAGAGGGGGTTGGGAGTGGAGCTGGCATAATGTGTAAGGGGCCCTACCGTGTGTCATAATGTGTACAAGGCGTTCTAGTGTGTAGCTTAATGTGAGCAACAGATACTACTGTGTTGCGTGATGTAAATATTGGACACTACTGTGCGGCGTAATGTGAATAACAGACACTACTGTAGCAGTGACGGGGAAGCAGTCCTCTCTCTCTGGTACAAGTCACACTTACCCACTGAGCTCACCCTGTGCCACAGGCAGCGTCCAGCGTGGTTTGGCAGCCATGCCTCTGCAGGAGGGACAAAATCCCTGAGCGATACTCATCGCTGTGACTTCGCTTGTCTCAGATGTAGTAACCAGAGCACTTGGCCATCCACGTACTGATCCGGGAGGCCCTCGGCCGCCATCCCCCAGGGAGCAGGTCCGGTACACACTACCCACCATGGTCCCCTGCTACGCAGCTGGAAGCCAAGTTAGCAGCAGCGCCCATTGTACATACTGCACCCTGCAGATATACCACTGCTCTCCCACATGCCCCCACATCCACCGACCAATCACAGCGACAGCAGTTGCGGGAGGTCCCGCACTGTGCACAGGAACAAGCCCACCAGAGGGCCAATCACAGGTCACGGTGCAGCGCCAGCATGTTGCGGTGGAACTGAACCATGACACAGATCTATCACCTCCACACCTTTCTATCAATGGGTGTGTGTGGGGGGGGGGGGGCATAAGTTTTGCCTAGGGTGCCAATTTACCTTGCACCGGCCCTGCACAGCCCTTTGGTCTGGTCTGCAGGCGCATTTGGACCCTGCAATGCTGGCAGTATCAGGGCCCACCTAACACCTGACACAGGGGTACGGAGTGGTGCTGCCGCTACATTTCAATCGGCCTGGCATCTGTCCCCACTCTCACCCTTCATTCGCTCCATGAAGATGTTGGGAAGCAGATGGGGGTATGTGCTTAACAGGCTGACTTTCTATACTCTACACCAGTGGTTCTCAAACTCGGTCCTCAGGACCCCACACAGTGCATGTTTTGCAGGTAACCCAGCAAGTGCACAGGTGTAATAATTACTCACTGACACATTTTGAAAGGTCTACAGGTGGAGCTAATTATTTCACTTGTGATCTGTGAGGAGACCTGCAAAACATGCACTGTGTGGGGTCCTGAGGACGTTTGAGAACCTGTGCTCTACACTGATTAAGGTTATTCTTGATTGACACGCATGCCGAAACTAGGATTTTTGTCACCCGGGGCAAGGCAGTAATTTGGCGCCCCCACCACCAAAAAACGAACCCATCAGACTAAAATAATCAGATTATAAAAAATGTAGAAAAAATAAGAATTTACTTACCGATAATTCTATTTCTCGTAGTCCGTAGTGGATGCTGGGGACTCCGTCAGGACCATGGGGATTAGCGGCTCCGCAGGAGACAGGGCACAAAAGTAAAAGCTTTATGATCAGGTGGTGTGCACTGGCTCCTCCCCCTATGACCCTCCTCCAAGCCTCAGTTAGGATACTGTGCCCGGACGAGCGTACACAATAAGGAAGGATTTTGAATCCCGGGTAAGACTCATACCAGCCACACCAATCACACTGTACAACCTGTGATCTGAACCCAGTTAACAGCATGATAACAGCGGAGCCTCTGAAAAGATGGCTCACAACAATAATAACCCGATTTTTGTAACAATAACTATGTACAAGTATTGCAGACAATCCGCACTTGGGATGGGCGCCCAGCATCCACTACGGACTACGAGAAATAGAATTATCGGTAAGTAAATTCTTATTTTCTCTGACGTCCTAAGTGGATGCTGGGGACTCCGTCAGGACCATGGGGATTATACCAAAGCTCCCAAACGGGCGGGAGAGTGCGGATGACTCTGCAGCACCGAATGAGAGAACTCCAGGTCCTCCTCAGTCAGGGTGTGCCCCTGACCAAGTAGCTGCTCGGCAAAGTTGTAAAGCCGAGACCCCTCGGGCAGCCGCCCAAGATGAGCCCACCTTCCTTGTGGAATGGGCATTTACATATTTTGGCTGTGGCAGGCCTGCCACAGAATGTGCAAGCTGAATTGTACTACACATCCAACTAGCAATCGTCTGCTTAGAAGCAAGAGCACCCAGTTTATTGGGTGCATACAGGATAACAGCAAGTCAGTTTTCCTGACTCCAGCCGTCCTGGAAACCTATATTTTCAGGGCCCTGACAACATCTAGCAACTTGGAGTCCTCCAAGTCCCTAGTAGCCGCAGGTACCACAATAAGCTGGTTCAGGTGAAACACTGACACCACCTTAGGGAGAAACTGGGGACGAGTCCGCAGCTCTGCCCTGTCCGAATGGACAATCAGATATGGGCTTTTGTGAGACAAAGCCGCCAATTCTGACACTCGCCTGGCCGAGGCCAGGGCCAACAGCATGGTCACTTTCCATGTGAGATATTTCAAATCCACAGATTTGAGCGGTTTAAACCAATGTGAATTGAGGAATCCCAGAACTACGTTGAGATCCCACAGTGCCACTGGAGGCACAAAAGGGGGTTGTATATGCAGTACTCCCTTGACAAACTTCTGGACTTCAGGAACTGAAGCCAATTCTT
Source organism: Pseudophryne corroboree (assembly GCF_028390025.1). Classification (NCBI taxonomy): domain Eukaryota; kingdom Metazoa; phylum Chordata; class Amphibia; order Anura; family Myobatrachidae; genus Pseudophryne; species Pseudophryne corroboree. Next base: position 918,696,619 of record NC_086445.1, read on the forward strand.
TCTGGAAGAAAATCGACAGGGCCGAAATTTGAACCTTAATGGACCCCAATTTGAGGCCCATAGACACTCCTGTTTGCAGGAAATGCAGGAATCGACCGAGTTGAAATTTCTTCGTGGGGCCTTCCTGGCCTCACACCACGCAACATATTTTCGCCACATGTGGTGATAATGTTGTGCGGTCACCTCCTTCCTGGCTTTGACCAGGGTAGGAATGACCTCTTCCGGAATGCCTTTTTCCCTTAGGATCCGGCGTTCAACCGCCATGCCGTCAAACGCAGCCGCGGTAAGTCTTGGAACAGACATGGTACTTGCTGAAGCAAGTCCCTTCTTAGCGGCAGAGGCCATGAGTCCTCTGTGAGCATCTCTTGAAGTTCCAGGTACCAAGTCCTTCTTGGCCAATCCGGAGCCACGAGTATAGTTCTTACTCCTCTACGTCTTATAATTCTCAGTACCTTGGGTATGAGAAGCAGAGGAGGGAACACATACACTGACTGGTACACCCACGGTGTTACCAGAGCGTCCACAGCTATTGCCTGAGGGTCTCTTGACCTGGCGCAATACCTGTCCAGTTTTTTGTTCAGGCGGGACGCCATCATGTCCACCTTTGGTCTTTCCCAATGGTTCACAATCATGTGGAAGACTTCCCGATGAAATCCCCACTCTCCCGGGCGTCGGAATGAACACTGCTGACAGTGCTATCACCTGATTTTCCGCCCAGCGAAGAATCCTTGCAGTTTCTGCTATTGCCCTTCTGCTTCTTGTGCCGCCCTGTCTGTTTACGTGGGCGACTGCCGTGATGTTGTCCCACTGGATCAATACCGGCTGACCTTGAAGCAGAGGTCTTGCTAAGCTTAGAGCATTGTAACTTGCCCTTAGCTCCAGTATATTTATGTGGAGAGAATTCTCCAGACTTGATCACACTCCCTGGAAATTTTTTCCCTGTGTGACTGCTCCCCAGCCTCTCAGGCTGGCATCCCTGGTCACCAGGACCCTTCCTGAATGCCGAATCTGCGGCCCATTAGTAGATGAGTACTTTGCAGCCACCGCAGAAGAAACACCCTTGTCCTTGGAGACAGGGTTATCCGCTGATGCATCTGAAGATGCGATCCGGACCATTTTTCCAGCAGATCCCACTGAAAAGTTCTTGCGTGAAAACTGCCGAATGGAATCGCTTCGTAAGAAGCCACCATTTTTCCCAGGACCCTTGTGCAATGATGCACTGACACTTTTCCTGGTTTTAGGAGGTTCCTGACAAGCTCGGATAACTCCCTGGCTTTCTTCTCCGGGAGAAACACCCTTTTCTGGACTGTGTCCAGAATCATCCCTAGGAACAGCCGATGTGTCGTCGGAAACAACTGCGGTTTTGGAATATTTAGAATCCACCCGTGCTGTCGTAGAACTACTTGAGATAGTGCTACTCCGACCTCCAACTGTTCTCTGGACCTTGCTCTTATCAGGAGGTCGTCCATTTTCTTTGAAGAAGAATCATCATTTCGGCCATTACCTTGGTAAAGACCCGGGGTGCCGTGGACAATCCAAACGGCAGCGTCTGAAACTGATAGTGACAGTTCTGTACCACGAACCTGAGGTACCCTTGGTGAGAAGGGCAAATTGGGACATGGAGGTAAGTATCCCTGATGTCCCGGGACACCCTATAGTCCCCTTCTTCCTGGTTCGCTATCACTGCTCTGAGTGACTCCATCTTGATTTGAACCTTTGTAAGTGTTCAAATATTTCAGATTTAGAATAGGTCTCACCGAGCCTTCTGGCTTCAGTACCACAACATAGTGTGGAATAATACCCCTTTCCTTGTTGTAGGAGGGGTACTTTGATTATCACCTGCTGGGAATACAGCTTGTGAATTGTTTCCAATACTGCCTCCCTGTCGGAGGGAGACGTTGGTAAAGCAGACTTCAGGAACCTGCGAGGGGGAAACGTCTCGACTTTCCAATCTGTACCCCTGGGATCCTACTTGTAGGATCCAGGGGTCCTGTACGGCCCCAGCGTCATGCTGAGAAACTTGGCAGAAGCGGTGGAGGCTTCTGTTCCTGGGAATGGGCTGCCTGCTGCAGTCTTCTTCCCTTTCCTCTATCCCTGGGTAGATATGACTCTTATGGGGACGAAAGGACTGAGGCTGAAAAGACGGTGTCTTTTTCTGCAGAGATGTGACTTAGGGTAAAAACGGTGGATTTTCCAGCAGTTGCCGTGGCCACCAGGTCCGATGGACCGACCCCAAATAACTCCTCCCCTTTATACGGCAATACTTCTTTGTGCCGTTTGGAATCTGCATCACCTGACCACTGTCGTGTCCATAAACATCTTCTGGCAGATATGGACATCGCACTTACTCTTGATGCCAGAGTGCAAATATCCCTCTGTGCATCTCGTATATATAGAAATGCATCCTTTAAATGCTCTATAGTCAATAAAATACTGTCCCTGTCAAGGGTATCAATATTTTTAGTCAGGGAATCCGACCAAGCCACCCCAGCTCTGCACATCCAGGCTGAGGCGATCGCTGGTCGCAGTATAACACCAGTATGTGTGTATATACTTCTTAGGATATTTTCCAGCCTCCTATCAGTTGGCTCCTTGAGGACGGCCCTATCTGGAGACGGTACCGCCACTTGTTTTGATAAGCGTGTGAGCGCCTTATCCACCCTAAGGGGTGTTTCCCAACGCGCCCTAACTTCTGGCGGGAAAGGGTATACCGCCAATAATTTTCTATCGGGGGAAACCCACGCATCATCACACACTTCATTTAATTTATCTGATTCAGGAAAAACTACAGGTAGTTTTTTCACACCCCACATAATACCCTTTTTTGTGGTACTTGTAGTATCAGAAATATGTAACACCTCCTTCATTGCCCTTAACAAGTAACGTGTGGCCCTAAAGGAAAATACGTTTGTTTCTTCACCGTCGACACTGAAATCAGTGTCCGTGTCTGTGTCTGTGTCGACCGACTGAGGTAAATGGGCGTTTTAAAGCCCCTGACGGTGTTTGAGACGCCTGGACAGGTACTATTTTGTTTGCCGGCCGTCTCTGTTGACATTATCACGTAATTCCTTGAATAAGCCATCCATTCCGGTGTCGACTCCCTAGAGAGTGACATCACCATTACAGGCAATTGCTCCGCCTCCTCACCAACATCGTCCTCATACATGTCGACACACACGTACCGACACACAGCACACACACAGGGAATGCTCTGATAGAGGACAGGACCCCACTAGCCCTTTGGGGAGACAGAGGGAGAGTTTGCCAGCACACACCAAAAACGCTATAATTATACAGGGACAACCTTTATATAAGTGTTTTTCCCTTATAGCATTTTAATATATATAGTCATATCGCCAAATAAGTGCCCCCCTCTCTGTTTTAACCCTGTTTCTGTAGTGCAGTGCAGGGGAGAGCCTGGGAGCCTTCCCACCAGCATTTCTGTGAGGGAAAATGGCGCTGTGTGCTGAGGAGAATAGGCCCCGCCCCCTTTTCGGCGGGCTTCTTCTCCCGTTTTTCTGAGACCTGGCAGGGGTTAAATACATCCATATAGCCCCCAGGGGCTATATGTGATGTATTTTTAGCCAGAATAAGGTACTATCATTGCTGCCCAGGGCGCCCCCCCCAGCGCCCTGCACCCTCAGTGACCGCTGCTATGAAGTGTGCTGACAACAATGGCGCACAGCTGCAGTGCTGTGCGCTACCTTATGAAGACTGAAAAGTCTTCTGCCGCCGGTTTCTGGACCTCTTCACTTTTCGGCATCTGCAAGGGGGTCGGCGGCGCGGCTCCGGGACGAACCCCAGGGTGAGACCTGTGTTCCGACTCCCTCTGGAGCTAATGGTGTCCAGTAGCCTAAGAAGCCAATCCATCCTGCACGCAGGTGAGTTCACTTCTCTCCCCTAAGTCCCTCGATGCAGTGAGCCTGTTGCCAGCAGGACTCACTGAAAATAAAAAACCTAACAAAACTTTTACTCTAAGCAGCTCTTTAGGAGAGCCACCTAGATTGCACCCTTCTCGGCCGGGCACAAAAATCTAACTGAGGCTTGGAGGAGGGTCATAGGGGGAGGAGCCAGTGCACACCACCTGATCCTAAAGCTTTTACTTTTGTGCCCTGTCTCCTGCGGAGCCGCTAATCCCCATGGTCCTGACGGAGTCCCCAGCATCCACTTAGGACGTCAGAGAAAAGGGGATACTACTGGACAATATTCCCCTATGTGCCTCAAATGCCCTATGCGTCACATGCCTCGCCAGCGTGTTCAACTACATACTCCTCTGTGTGTCCCCATACATTGCACTATATCATAACACTTCATCACTGCACTACATTCCCCTATCCACTGCACTACATCACTATACTACATCCCCTACACGCTGAACTACATCACTACACTACATACCCTATATGCTACACTACATCCCCTTATATGCTACACCACATCAGTACACTACATGCCCCTATATACTGCAATACATTACTACACTACATACCCTATATGGTACACTGCATCACTGCACTACATCCCCTTATATGCTACACCAAATCCCCCCATCTGGGAGGCAAAGCAGAGGTTTGATACTGCTAACTGGGAGCACAGTGCGCTTCTATAGCTGGTACGGTGCACTGCATGCTAGTCGCAGCACTGCATGGCAAAGGAGAGTTTAAGACAGTAGCCGACATAGGAGAGATCCCAGGTACTGGAGCTCACCCGCACAGCGTCGAAGCCAGCTGCGGGTAGACAGGTGGGTCAGATACATTGCCCTGGGAGCTGTCTGCTGTCTCACTGGAGCAGCACATCACTGCTGATTTTTTTTTTTTTTAAACCTGCTCCTCTGTAACTCCTTGGTGCCCCCTCAAATCCTGCACCCGGGGCACGTGCCCCCTTAGCCCCCCCTAGTTACGGCCCTGCTGCTGCTTATCTCTATTCATGTATTAAATGCCTCATGAGGATAGGTGAGCGACACCATACGTAGTAGTGAAGAAAACATAGTGGGCACGTATTTTGCTGCTACACACGATTGAGGGGTACCCCCATTAATAATTGTTATCTGAATAATTCTTCTGTGTCCTAAAAAAGGTATTCTTAATGGTTAAACTATTTATTGTGATGATTACCCGTTATTGACATGGGAAATTACATACAGTAACCATTATTTTCTTAAACACTCAAAAAACCATAGATATTGTTCATAGTAAATGGGCACAGGATATATGAGAATAGCGGAGTATTAAGAATTCTAAGTGAGGGACCCTCTTTTTGTGCCCTTCAGGCATTTATCTATTCTACATGTTTTGAGGTATCACAGCGGAATGGTATTTGCTAATTAAGATTAAGTTTACAATTGTGGGTGATAATCCAGCGTGTTAAACTCAATATATGACTGTGATGATTATTGAAAAAACACTGTTTCATGCACTGACTATATAAAAGTAGTGCTGCTAACACATGCACTGCTGAAACCTTTTAAGGGGTTCTGAATGGGTGATAATCCAGTGTGTTGAACTTAGTATATAACTGATGATTATTGAAAAAAAAACACTGTTCCATGCATTATTTACATTTAAGTAGTGCTGCTAATACATGCACTACTGAAACCTCTTAAGGCAGGGATGGGGAACCTTCGGCCCTCCAGCTGCTGTTGAACTACACATCCCAGCATGCTTTGCAACAGTTTTAGCATGGCCAAATAGCAAAACTGTAGCAAGGCATGCTGGTATGTGTAGTTCAACAACAGCTGGAGGACCGAAGGTTCCCCATACCTGTCTTAAGGGGTTCTGAATGAGTTTTGGAATAACACATTAATAGCAGCAGGTTAAAATACTTTCTGCTGTTTAAGGATCTAATCTCAGAGACGTTGATTAATATCGTAGTTAAAGTGTCTGTGATTTTCCTACACACATTCTTCAGTCTAATATAACTGAGATAATTGATAAAAGTAACAATGTTTCATGCTGTATTCACAGATAATGGGCACTGGTAACGATTGTATCCAGTAGCGGACCTTGCCACGGGCAAGTAGGACTTTTGCCCGGGGCGCCGTCTTCCGGAGGGCGCCGCACCATGGCAAGATCCGCTACTGCCCCAGCTACCCGCCGCTACTGCCCTCAGCTGCTGCCCACTGCCGCTGCCCGCTGCGAAAGGAACTAGACGCGTAGCGTCTAGTTTCCATTCATGGAGAGGACCTTTACTGTGAGGTGCGCACAGCAAAGGTCCTCTCCACGAAGGGTACGCGTCTAGTTTCCCTTCGTGGAGAGGACCTTCGCTGTGCGGTGCGCGATGATGTCATCGCACAGCGTCTCAGCGGCACTAGTCTACTGAACAGGGGGCGTAACTGACCACGCCCCCTGCGTGAAGCCACGCTGGAACCGGCCCTGATTGTATCATCCATACACATTCTTCAGCCTAAAACGACTGAGATAATTGATAAAAGCAACAGTGTTTCCTGCTGTATTCACAGAGAGTAGGCACTGGCAACATTTGTATCATTTCAATCCTCTGAGGATTTGAGACAGGCTAACTAATATCCCTTTCACACAGACCAAAATTTCCCGTGTTATTGCACATGAACGCGCATCAACCCGGGTAATTTCTCAGTGTGAAAGGGTTCCGGGACAAAATCCCGGGACTCATGCCCCGGCATTTCAACCCTGCAATCGACCAGGGTTGGTCTCGGGATCTTCCCGGGAACCTGGTCAGTGTGAACGGGAGCCGGGTCAATGCGCCCCGGCTCCCGTTCACTCTCTATGTAGCAGGCGGCACTTGGAGATCATGTGATCTCTTGCGCCGCCCCCACCGTATCCCCGCTGACGTCAGCAACCCGGCAAGATGCCAGACTGCTGACTGTGGTATGCAAGGCGTCTTACCCGGGAATGTCCCTGCATGATCCCGGGACCATATTCCCGGGTAAGACCCTGCATTTTTTGGTGTGAAAGGGGTATTAGTAAGCCCGGACACATTAATTATTTAAAAACAGATGGTGGCAGCGTGCTTTATATTGAATTCCATTTTTCATTACATTCAGTATATGACTATGATGATGATTGTAAAAATACTGTTGTATGTATTATTTAAAAGCATTGATAACACACGCACTGTTGAAACTCTTTAAGAGGTTTTGAATGAGCTTTGGAATAATATATTGATAACAACAGGTTAAAACTTTCTGCTGTTGAGGACTCAATCTTAGAGATACTGGGGGGTAATTCCAAGTTGATCGCAGCAGGAATTTTGTTAGCAGTTGGGCAAAACCATGTGCACTGCAGGGGAGGCAGATTTAACATGTGCAGAGAGAGTTAGATTTGGGTGTGGTATGTTCAATCTGCAATCTAAATTGCAGTGTAAAAATAAAGCAGCCAGTATTTACCCTGCACAGAAATAAAATAACTCATCCAAATCTAACTCTTTCTGCACATGTTATATCTGTCCCCCCTGCAGTGCACATGGTTTTGCCCAACTGCTAACAAAATTCCTGCTGCGATCAACTTGGAATTACCCCCACTGATTGATGTGTCCGCGCTGTGTTCGTGATTAAAGTGACTGTGTTCTTCCTATACACATTACTCAGTTCAATGCATAAACGTGTCTAAGCAGTATTGAGTTTGATAATTGAGACAAAGTCTATATCTTGGACTGAAACTCAACATCTAAAATTCGCTACATGACTGTGACAGTTGTCAAAAGGAACAGTGTCTCATGCTGTATTAATAGTGGGCACTGTTAATACCTAATTATTACAATCCTCTGAGGACTTGAGACATGCCAAACCATTAAGCCTGGACATATTGATTATTAAAAATAGCGGGCAGCAGTGTGATTTACATCTCTCCTCAGGCATTGAGATTAATTGTATCACATTTATGTATGTGAAAACATTGTATAAAAGCTGGATTATGCTAAGCGTGATAACTGAGACACAGTAAATATTCTGGATAGAAATTTAATATTTAAAATCTATTACATGCAGAGCCGGCCCTAACCAATATGATGCCCTAGGCAAGATTTTGGCTGGTGCCCCATAGCACCACCGCTAGTTCTGCAGGAGATGCCTGGCATGAGTCAGCTGGCAGCTCTGCTAACGTTGGGTGCCTTTTGTTTATGAAAATGCATCTTATTTGCATTACTATGTGGCTAGGATGCACAAGCAGCTTCTGCTGATTAAAATTATATGCAGCATGCCTATATTCTGTATCCGGCTGTATCTGCATACAAAATGCTACATTACAGTGATTTCCAGGAATAAACTGCAACGTAGCATTTCGTATGCAGATACAGCCGCAGTCACACACAGAATATAGGCATGCCACATATCATTTTAATCAGCAGAAGCTGCTGGTGTCCCTAAGCATACCAAATGCCCTAGGCATTTGCCTAGTTTGCCTATGCCTAAGGCCGGCTCTGATTACATGACTGTGATAATTGTCAAAAGGAATAGTGTTTCATGCTGCATTCACAGATAGTAGGCGCTGGCAACATTTGCACCATTATAATTTTCTGAGGACTTCAAACATGCTAATCCAGTAAATTTGGACATATTGATTACAATAAATAGAGGGCGGTAGTGTGCTTTATACATTTTTTCATAAGCATTAAACAAAACTGTATCACATTTATTAATGAGAAAATAGTGTATAGAAATCGGATCATGTTATGTTGGCTTTTTTGCTGAACTAAGAAAGCATAATACCAATTAACATGCGGAATAAACAAATATAAGACAATTAAGCCGTGTGACTCTTGAAAATATTTATTTTACTAGAATTTAGCAACACATTCACACTGAATAATATTCACCACTAAGACAGCTATATGTCTATGAATTTTTTGGGGGGATTTGACAAAGATACTTATTCTACACATGAGTGTATATGTATGATTGATATGAAAAAAACTCACACCCCTTATATTTTAAATAGAATATTAAAAGTTACGTTTTAAACTACTAACCATATCAATGTAATATTAATTAATTTAAAAGAGGGCTCCAAAAAGGCAATCCCTGTCTTTTTCTGGCAACTGCCGTTTTTTGTCTGTTTATAAAGAGTTTCTTATCAGAAGCGATAATGGGCAAATGTAACTTACCCAGTTCCCACATTTATGGAAGGAATTTATTATCTAAGGGTTGGTGGTGCTCACCTGAGTCGGATGTGTAACAATATACAATAGGAGAAAAGATGACTAGTTTGGGGACACTCCAAATTTTAATAGAGAATCTATAGTTTGTAAGCATTTTTTACATTAAAACGTAGCATTTATTCAGTTATTATCTAAGGCTGGGTATACACTTGACAGGGATGCAGTCAATTTACCTACAATCAAAATCCAGACAGTTAAAATACCAACAACCATTGACCGCTGGTCAAAATCCTGACAAGGTCAAAATCCCAACATAGTCAAATTACCAACGTTTAAAATATCGACAAGGTCATAATGCCGACAGATCAAAATGTCGACATGATTTTTTTCATGATTTTTTTAATTGAAACCGACTTGTTCATATTTTACCATCCCAGTGTACCTGGAGGGGGAATATGACTGTGTCCGAAGCACGAGGGGACGCGGTACACTTATACACTGTGAATGACCCACAGGCCAATCACAGCCCGGGGGCGGAGCTTCACAGGTGTGAGGGCCAGAGCTATGCTCCGTGTCCCGGCATCTTGTAAAAATGACGATGTTGCATCCTATGCGCATCGTCAAGTGTTTACCCAGCTTAAGCGTAAAATAAGGGAGAATGTTTCAAACATAATTTAATATTAATATGTAATTCACAAAACCCTTGTATACACATTAGTATATGGCCACAGGAACTGTCACCAGAAATCATACCTTACCAAATATTTTTTTTTTTTATTAAATGCATTGCGAGTTAAAGAACTTGCGATTGGTTTCAATATTTGCTGGCTGTGACGACAGCCAACAGATACGAAGCCAGATAACGTAGTGAAAATACAGTGAGCTAGCCACGAGGCTGAAGTTAGCTTCTTATTCGGCCAGCTTCTTATTCACTTCTTATTCACTTCTTATTCAAGCTCCATTCTTATTCACTTCTTATTCGAACTCCAGCTTCTTATTCAGATCATTCAGTTTTGCAAGGGTTAATGAGTCTTCTGTCACAAATTTGACACCTGAAATCAACAGAGTAGGGTCCCTTGCATATGACCCACTTGTATTTTGCCTGGTCCAACACTGTTTTGGGCATGAAATACACTGGCAAAGTGGGCACACACACCATGTTTTGCTATTTTGAATAAGTAGCTGTAGTTTTGCAAGGGTTAACCAGTCTTGGGCCACAAATTTGACACCTGAAATCAACAGAGCGTGGTCACTTACATATGACCCACTTGTATTTTGCTTGGCCCAACGCTGTTTTGGGCATGAAATACACTGGCAAAGTGGGCACAAACACCATAATTTACCATTTTGAATAAGTAGCTGTAGTTTTGCAAGGGTTAACCAGTCTTTGGCCACAAATTTGACTCCTGAAATCAACAGAGGGTGGTCAGTTACATATGACCCACTTGTATTTTGCTTGGCCCAACGCTGTTTTGGGCATGAAATACACTGGCAAAGTGGGCACACACACCATTTTATAAATTGCCATTTTGAATAAGTAGCTATAGTTTTGCAAGGGTTAACTAGTCTTGGGCCACAAATTTGACACCTGAAATCAACAGAGAGTAGTCACTTACATATGACCCACTTGTATTTTGCCTGGCCCAACGCTGTTTTGGGCATGAAATCCACTGGCAAAGTGGGCACACACACCATTTTATAAATTGCCATTTTGAATAAGTAGCTGTAGTTTTGCAAGGGTTAACTAGTCTTGGGCCACAAATTTGATACCTGAAATCAACAGAGGGTGGTCACTTACATATCACCCACTTGTATTTTGTTTGGCCCAACGCTGTTTTGGGCATGAAATCCACTGGCAAAATGGGCACACACACCATATTTTGCCATTTTGAATAAGTAGCTGTAGTTTTGCAAGGGTTAACTAGTCTTGGGCCACAAATTTGACCCCTGAAATCAACAGAGTGGTCACTTGCATGTGATCCACTTGTATTTTGCCTGGCCAACGCGGTTTTGGGCATGAAATACACTGGCAAAGTGGGCACAAACACCATATTTTACCATTTTGAATAAGTAGCTGTAGTTTTGCAAGGGTTAACTAGTCTTGGGACACAAATTTGACCCCTGAAATCAACTGAGGGTGGTCACTTACATATCACCCACTTGTATTTTGCCTGGCCCAACGCTGTTTGGGCATGAAATACACTGGCAAAGTGGGCACAAACACCATTTTATAAATTGCCATTTTGAATAAGTAGCTGTAATTTTGCAAGGGTTAACTAGTCTTGGCCCACAAATTTGACACCTGAAATCAACAGAGGGTAGTCACTGACATATCACCCACTTGTATTTTGTTTGACCCAACGCTGTTTTGGGCATGACATACACTGGCAAAGTGTGCACACACTATATTTTACCATTTTGAATAAGTAGCTGTAGTTTTGCAAGAGTTAACTAGTCTTGGGACACAATTGTGAGACCTGCAATCAACAGAATGTGGTCACTTACATATCACCCACTTGTATTCTGCTTGGCCCAATATTTATTTGTGAATGAAATAAGCTGGGAAAGTGGGCACAACCACCATATTATAATTTACCATTTTGAATATGTAGCTGTAGTTTTGCAAGGGTTAACTAGTCTTGGGCGACATATTTGATACCAGAAATCAAGGGTTAGATTAGCTCCTTATCGCACAGGGGAGTCATAGAGAGCCCATGTTGCGTTAAAGTTGTCTGAAGTCAGCTCTTATCCTTGCTTGAAGGAAGCTATACTCAGCAGGATTGGGGTGACGGGTCCCAGCAAAGCCCAAGAATATTATGAGTTGCAGCTGAACCCATCTGAGCCTCCAGTGGTCAAACTGGCATGATTGGCCAAACTGAGTAAAACCTGGTTACAGATAAAAATTCTTCTTAGTGGGCAGTGGAAGTGATGGCTCTAGACCAGGCTATACGGGTATTAGACCGTGGTGTAAAACACTGGGCCTTTGCAGGCTGACCCCAGACAATTGAGGAGCTAGCAGTGGTGATTGAGAGGTACCTGACCCTGGGAAATTTTAATAAAGCCAAGCAAGGGTTACAGCCAGTACCTAAGCCCAATACCCAGATCCCCATTGTTAAACCAAACAGCACATCTCCAGTCATATGTTTTGAGTGCAGAGAGCCCAGTCATGCACAGCGGTACTTCCTAAACCAGGGTGAGCTAGTGGATTGCAGCTCAGGGAAAACAGCACAACCTGTATTCAGTATGGCGCCTGGAATTATTTCCCCAGCTGAAACTACAGTTTCATCTGATGGTACAGATTGAAGGCTGGGATATCTGGGCCTTGGTTGATACTGGCAATGAATTGTCTATCATCTCTGCTAACCTTGTTCTTCCCGGGTCTGGCCAGGTTGTGCTTCTGGTAAAGATGCTATGTATACTTGGTGACATAGAAGAATGCCCATGAGTGCACCTGCCGGTGGTGATTAAAGTAAGACCAGTAAAAATGGGTAGTCACAGTAGCTTCCAAACCTCCTTATCCACTAATCCTGGGCCAGGACTTCCCACTGTTGCAGGAGTTTGTTACCTGGCATGACATTGGCAGACAAAGGTTAAGCTGTCGCAGGGGCCAAGATCTACTGGAAGCCAAGGTTGTATGACTGTAAAGCCCTCTCTTGCCAGTGAGATTGAGACACATTAGTCCCCCATTTGCGAAAGAGTGTCTTTGCAGGACTTTAGGCGAGATCAACATAACGATGGCAACTTGTCTAATACTTTTTAAAATGTGGTAGTGGTAAATGGTAAGGTAAACTCTGCTTTACCACCTGAAGGTGTACCCTACTTTATGTAACTTATTTGCAAGGTAAAAGGGTAGACCAGTTGCTGATTCCCCGAAAACACGAGCAGCTGGTATTGAGGGCAGCTCACATGCATTTATGGGGTGGCCATTTAGGGGAGAGGAAAACTCTCCAGCGTATCCAGCTATGGTTCTCCTGGCCAGGCATTCATGCTGCAGTAAAAGAATATTGTCAGGAATGCCCAGTGTACCAAAAGAATGCACGACAGACAGAATTTAGGGCGACCTTGGTTTTCCTCACTATAATTTCCATGCCTATTGAGCCAATTTTTATAGATCTGATGAGGCCAGTAGAAAAATCGGATCATGGGCATCAGTATATATAGGTGACGGTGGACTACTCCACCGGGTACCCGGAGGCCATACCACTATGTAACATGAAATCTAGCACTATTGTCCAGGAGTTCTTGATGCTGTATACCCGTCTAGGAATACCAATAGAGGTCCTGGCCGACTAAGGTACCCCTTTTGTGTCTAAATTAATGAAATACCTGTGTCGCCTGTTAAAGGTGGATAGAATTACCATTTCGGTTTACCACCCGCAGACAGACGGCTTGGTTGAATGCTTTAACAGAACCCTTATGCAGATGATGAAAAGGGCAGTGTCACAGGAGAAGCGAGATTAGGACCTACTCTTACCTTAGCTAATGTTGGCAGTTTGAGAGGTACCCCAAGCCTCTTTTATTATTATTATTATTAATTATTATTATTATTATTATCCTTTATTTATATAGAGACTTTATATAGAGACTGTATGGGGTTTAGACCCTTCAAACTCCTCTATGGTAGACAACGCAGAGGGATACTAGATCTATTAAAAGATGGGTGGGAGCAGCAATTGTCCCAAGGGAATGCGGTCAAGATCCCGCCGGACGGAATACCGACGCCGGAACCCCGACCGGCACAATCCCGACATATTCTGCCTCCGTGGGTGTCCACGACACCCATAGAGGGAGAATATAAAAGTGTGCCGAGCATAGCAAGGCACCGTGCCTGCAGCGTGGCGAGCGAATCGAGCCCGCAAGGAGCTACGCTCTGCTCGCCACCCCTGTCGGGATTGTGTGGTCGAAATTCCGGCGTCGGTATTTCGACCGCCGGGATCCCATCCTGCGGGATTTAGTACTGATCCCGTCCCAAGAGCCTAACATCGTTCAGTTTGTGTCCCAATTGTATGGCTGTCTAAGGCAAATTGCGCCACTTCTGACCAAGCATATGGTAAGAGCTCAACAGGATCAAAAACGCAGTTACTGCTGTCAACCGGACTCTCAATAGGGGCAACAAGGTACTGATACTTGTGTCTAGGTAAGGCAGGAAGGTAGAAGGAAAGAGGTACAAGTCTACCATGTGAATTTGTTGAAGCCTTGGAAAGTGCCAGTCATCCCTCTTTAGTGGCCATGAAAACCCCAGAATGTCAGGTGCCTACTGAAGTAACTTTGAGTCCGAGCCAGAAACAAGAAGTGGTAAACTTAGTAGCACAGTACCAGGTTGTGTTCTCTGCCCTCCATACAGCATGACAATGTTACTCCACCCAGGGGGGTGATAAAACAAAGGCAATATTGTATATCTGAGGCCCAACAGGCAGCAGTAAAACGGGAACTGGAAGTGATGCGGCGCTTGGGGGTCATAGAGTAGTCAAACAGTGAATGGAATAATCCCATTTTTTTTTAGAGCCCAAGCCTTTTGGAGCTTTGAGATTCTGTAATGACTTCAGAAAGTTAAATAAAGTTCCTCGGTTTGATTCCTATCCTATGCCCCGGGTTGATGAACTAGTACAAAACGTAGCAATAAGCCAGTATCTAACTACGCTAGATTTACTGAAGGGGTACTGGCAAATTCCTCTGATGGAAGCTGCCAAAGCAACAACAGCCTTCTCTACCACAGTGGGTTTGTTTCAGTCGCACCTTCCAAAGGTGGATGCAGTGTTGCAGTCTCTACAGGCACAAGGGTTCACAGCTAACCTGGAGAAGTGTGCCATCATAACTGTGGAGGCAAAGTATCTGGGGTATATTGTATGCCAAGGGTAAGTTAAACCTCAACCCAGCAAGGTGGAAGCAGTCTTCACATGGCCTAAGCTAAAATGTATGTCGCAACTCAGGATATTCTTTGGTCTGGTGGGCTATTATCGTAGGTTCAGGGGTGGAACTTGCAGCGGTGCAATGCACCAGGGCTCCTCTACGATGAAGGGGCCCACAGCCGGAGGCACTACAATAAGTCAGACTGACTCATTACATGCCACCTGCCGGCGCGCTGCAAGCCGCCGGTTCCCCGTAACAGAATGAGGCTGAGCTGGTGTGCAGAGCTGCAGTCTAGCCAGAGGGGGGGGGGGGGGGGGGGGGATGCAGTGGAGGAGTCTGGAGAAGGGGCCATCTTCCCCTCTCATTCACGGGCAGCCCAGCTGTTTCTTTTTGCTACCGGAGCCGGAGCATCACGTGACCATGCGGCTAAACTGTAGTTAGTGCAGCAGCATTCCTTGTAAGGCGGTCAGGCAGCTGTGTGTTTATTTATTTTTATTTTATTATACATTTTTCTAATTGTACATTTCATCCTGCTAACTCAGAATCGCGGACCTCGAAGAGGTGGAGCCTACATCGAGGGGGCGGAGATTGGGAGGTGGTGGGCGGGGTTGTTACAGTAAGCTGGTCTCTCTGCAAATAGTAATGGTGACTGTGCAGTGACATATAACATACAGCACAGCAAAGAGTGACCCCACTAAGGCAGCCAAGCACAGGGTCATGTGTTGTCACCCAGGGTGCATGTGCTGCTGCTGGCTGCATGATGCATAGTGTGGGCATCTGTCTCCATGGGCCTTGTGTATCCTTGTACAAAGGAATTGTCCCATCTTTATACAGTGAGAAGTCTCCTGAGTTTTTGTGGGAGTTGGATACAATTGGCCGACAGTTATCATATTGATATTCATTATGTCGACATGAAGAACTGTCAACAAACAGTCCCTTGTGATAAAGCTGTTTCGTACTTCATACCGGTGACAGCAGTGCCTTTTTCTGGATCACATTGCATTGGCGATGTCTCAGCAGTGTTCTGGTGTGTATTTTCCCCATTATCCCTAATCCCTAAACCTTTCCCTAGTAGCTAACCTTAACCTTTTCCCCTCCCCACAACCTAACCCTAGCCACCACCCCAGTGCCCTCCCCCCCCCCCTCAGCAGCTTAAGCCTAAAACTTTACCGTAGTGCCTACTATATTGGCGTAACGTGTAAAAGGAGCTCTACTGTGTGGCGTAATGTGTATAAGGAGCTCTACTGTGTGGCTTAACCTGTATAAGGGGTATTACTGTGTGGTATAACGTATATTAAGAATACTACTGTGTGGCGTAACATGTATAAGAGGCACTACTGTGTGGCGTAACATGTAGAAGGAGCTCTACTATGTGGCTTAATGCGTATAAGAAGCAGTACTGTGTGGCATAACGTGTTTCAGGAGCACTACTGTGTAGCGTAACGTATATAAGGAGTACTACTGTTCAGTGTAATGTAATGTAAATCGGTGTAATGTAATAAGGTTGCACTACTGTGTGGCATAATTTGAATTGGTGGTACTATTGTGTGCCCACACCCCTTTTCAATGAGACCATGCCCTATTTTTTGACACACATGTCTTGGGGGGGCTGGGGCAACGCATTTTGTTGCACCTGGGCCCACCATGGTCTTGTTCCGCCACTGCGTAGGTTCATGCGCGAATTTGCCACAGGTCAGCATCATTCACTGAATGTCTGAGGAAACAGTCCCCAGACAAGATCTAATCACAGATGTGCTAAATGTAGCACATCTACAATCATGTACTCTGACATGCGGGTGGATGCCCAGCACAGGGCTAGTCCGCCTCGCATGACTGGCCCTAGCCCCTGCCCCCCCCCCCCCCCCACAGGTACAAAACCAATGCACGGTGTCAATGATTTTGCACCTGATGAGTAACTCCCTGCAAACGAAGCTCCTGCACGCTGGCAGTCCGCTACTCGCCACATCCCGGGTCGCAGAGGCTGTGTAACACCACGCAGCTGCCTCGGGCCACCCCCCAACGGTCCACACAGGCCTCTGTTGTCTGGACCGTGGTTCTAAAGCCGGTGGCATGCCCCTTCCCACCACGTGACCGCCTCTGCCTGTCAATCTGGCAGAGGCGATCGAAGCCCTGAGATGCTGATAGAATCTCACTGGGCTCCCGGAGTGTGCACGCGCAGGGCGCACTCCACAAAGTAATTCAGACTGCGATCGCTGCCGCTGCAGTGATGCAGTCTGAATTACCCCCTAGGCCCGCAGAGACTACATTGCAGAATTTAAGAAAAGCTTTATGCGCAGAGCCTGTATTGCAGGCTCCTGATTTCAGGTGTCAAATTTGTGGCCCAAGACTGGTTAACCCTTGCAAAACTACAGCTACTTATTCAAAATAGCAATTTATAAAATGTTGTTTGTGCCCACTTTGCCAGTGTATTTCATGCCCAAAACAGCGTTGGGGCAAGCAAAATACAAGTGGGTGATATGTAAGTGACCACCCTCTGTTGAGTTCAGGTGTCAAATTTGTGGCCCAAGATTAGTTAACCCTTGCAAAACTACAGCTACTTATTCAAAATGGCAAAATATGGTGTGTGTGCCCACTTTGCCAGTGTATTTCATGCCCAAAACAGCGTTGGGCCAAGCAAAAATAAGATTTTACTCACCGGTAAATCTATTTCTCGTAGTCCGTAGTGGATGCTGGGGACTCCGTAAGGACCATGGGGAATAGACGGGCTCCGCAGGAGACTGGGCACTCTAAGAAAGATTTAGTACTACTGGTGTGCACTGGCTCCTCCCTCTATGCCCCTCCTCCAGACCTCAGTTAAGGAAACCGTGCCCGAAAGAGCTGACATTACAAGGAAAGGATTTTGGAATCCAGGGTAAGACTCATACCAGCCACACCAATCACACCGTATAACTTGTGATAATTATACCCAGTTAACAGTATGAACAACAACAGAGCATCACAATGGATGCCAACATAACATAACCCTGTATTAAGCAATAACTATATACACGTATTGCAGAAAGACCGCACTAGGGACGGGCGCCCAGCATCCACTACGGACTACGAGAAATAGATTTACCGGTGAGTAAAATCTTATTTTCTCTAACATCCTAGTGGATGCTGGGGACTCCGTAAGGACCATGGGGATTACACCAAAGCTCCCAAACGGGCGGGAGAGTGCGGATGACTCTGCAGCACCGAATGGGGAAACACCAGGTCCTCCTCAGCCAGGGTATCAAACTTGTAGAACTTAGCAAATGTGTTTGAACCCGACCAAGTAGCTGCTCGGCAAAGCTGTAATGCCGAGACTCCTCGGGCAGCCGCCCAAGAAGAGCCCACTTTCCTTGTGGAATGGGCTTTCACTGATTTTGGATGCGGCAATCCAGCCGCAGAATGAGCCTGCTGAATCGTGTTACAGATCCAGCGAGCAATTGTTTGCTTTGAAGCAGGAGCACCCCGCTTGTTGGATGCATACAGGATAAACAGCGAGTCAGTTTTCCTGACTCCAGCTGTCCTGGCTACATAGATCTTCAAAGCCCTGACTACATCCAGCAACTTGGAATCCTCCAAGTCACGAGTAGCCGCAGGCACCACAATAGGTTGGTACAAATGAAACGATGACACCACCTTCGGCAGAAATTGCGGACGAGTCCGCAATTCTGCCCTGTCCATATGGAAAACCAGATAGGGGCTTTTACATGACAAAGCCGCCAATTCTGACACACGCCTAACCGAAGCTAAGGCCAATAACATGACCACCTTCCACGTGAGATACTTTAGCTCCACGGTCTTAAGTGGCTCAAACCAGTGGGATTTTAGGAAACCCAACACCACGTTGAGATCCCAAGGTGCCACTGGTGGCACAAAAGGGGGCTGAATATGCAGCACTCCCTTAACAAACGTCTGAACCTCTGGAAGAGAAGCCAGTTCTTTCTGAAAGAAAATGGATAGGGCTGAAATCTGGACCTTTATGGACCCCAATTTCAAGCCCATAGTCACTCCAGACTGTAGGAAGTGCAAGAACCGGCCCAGCTGGAATTCCTCTGTAGGGGCCTTCCTGGCCTCACACCAGGCAACATATTTTCGCCATATACGGTGATAGTGTTTTGCTGTCACGTCCTTCCTAGCCTTTATCAGCGTAGGAATAACTTCATCCGGAATGCCTTTTTCCGCTAGGATCCTGCGTTCAACCGCCATGCCGTCAAACGCAGCCGCGGTAAGTCTTGGAACAGACAGGGCCCCTGTTGCAACAGGTCCTGTCTGAGAGGCAGAGGCCAAGGGTCCTCTGTGAGCATTTCTTGCAGTTCCAGGTACCAAGTCCTTCTTGGCCAATCCGGAACAATGAGAATTGTTCTCACTCCTCTTTTTCTTACGATTCCCAGCACCTTGTGTATGAGAGGAAGAGGAGGAAACACATAGAACAACTGGAACACCCACGGTGTTACTAGTGCGTCCACAGCTATCGCCTGAGGGTCTCTTGACCTGGCGCAATACCTTTGTAGCTTTTTGTTGAGACGGAATGCCATCATGTCCACCTGTGGCAGTTCCCATCGATTTGTAATCTGAGTGAAGACTTCCTGATGAAGTCCCCACTCTCCCGGGTGGAGGTCGTGCCTGCTGAGGAAGTCTGCCTCCCAGTTGTCCACTCCCGGAATGAACACTGCTGACAGTGCTTGCACGTGATTCTCCGCCCAACGAAGAAACTCTGTGGCGTAATGTGTATAAGGAGCACTATTGTGTGGCGTAAAGTGTATAAGGACCATTACTGTGTGTTGTAACGTGTATAAGGAGCTCTACTGTGTTGCATAACATGTATAAGGAGCAGTACTGGGTGGAGTAACGTGTATCAGGAGCACTACTGTGTGGTATAACGTATATTAAGAATACTACTGTGTGGCGTAACATGTATAAGAGGCACTACTGTGTGGCGTAACATGTAGAAGGAGCTCTACTATGTGGCTTAATGCGTATAAGAAGCAGTACTGTGTGGCATAACGTGTTTCAGGAGCACTACTGTGTAGCGTAACGTATATAAGGAGTACTACTGTTCAGTGTAATGTAAATCGGTGTAATGTAATAAGGTTGCACTACTGTGTGGCATAATTTGAATTGGTGGTACTATTGTGTGCCCACACCCCTTTTCAATGAGACCATGCCCTATTTTTTGACACACATGGTTTGGATCTTGGGGGGGCTGGGGCAACGCATTTTGTTGCACCTGGGCCCACCATGGTCTTGTTCCGCCACTGCGTAGGTTCATGCGCGAATTTGCCACAGGTCAGCATCATTCACTGAATGTCTGAGGAAACAGTCCCCAGACAAGATCTAATCACAGATGTGCTAAATGTAGCACATCTACAATCATGTACTCTGACATGCGGGTGGATGCCCAGCACAGGGCTAGTCCGCCCCGCATGACTGGCCCTAGCTCCCCCCCCCCACAGGTACAAAACCATTGCACGGTGTCAATGATTTTGCACCTGATGAGTAACTCCCTGCAAACGAAGCTCCTGCACGCTGGCAGTCCGCTACTCGCCACATCCCGGGTCGCAGAGGCTGTGTGTAACACCACGCAGCTGCCTCGGGCCACCCCCCAACGGTACACACAGGCCTCTGTTGTCTGGACCGTGGTTCTAAAGCCGGTGGCATGCCCCTTCCCACCACGTGACCGCCTCTGCCTGTCAATCTGGCAGAGGCGATCGAAGCCCTGAGATGCTGATAGAATCTCACTGGGCTCCCGGAGTGCGCACGCGCAGGGCGCACTCCACAAAGTAATTCAGACTGCGATCGCTGCCGTCTGAATTACCCCCTAGGCCCGCAGAGACTACATTGCAGAATTTAAGAAAAGCTTTATGCGCACAGCCTGTATTGCAGGCTCCTGATTTCAGGTGTCAAATTTGTGGCCCAAGACTAGTTAACCCTTGCAAAACTACAGCTACTTTTTCAAAATGGTAAAATATGGTGTTTGTGCCCACTTTGCCAGTGTATTTCATGCCCAAAACAGCGTTGGGCCAGGCAAAATACAAGTGGGTCACATGCAAGTGACCACTCTCTGTTGATTTCAGGTGTCAAATTTGTGGCCCAAGACTAGTTAACCCTTGCAAAACTACAGCTACTTATTCAAAATGGCAAAATATGGTGTGTGCCCACTTTGCCAGTGTATTTCATGCCCAAAACAGCATTGGGCCAAACAAAATATAAGTGGGTGATATGTAAGTGACCACTCTCTGTTGATTTCAGGTGTCAAATTTGTGGCCCAAGACTAGTTAACCCTTGCAAAACTACAGCTACTTATTCAAAATGGCAAAATATGGTGTGTGTGCCCACTTTGCCAGTGTATTTCATGCCCAAAACAGCGTTGGGCCAAGCAAAAATAAGATTTTACTCACCGGTAAATCTATTTCTCGTAGTCCGTAGTGGATGCTGGGGACTCCGTAAGGACCATGGGGAATAGACGGGCTCCGCAGGAGACTGGGCACTCTAAGAAAGATTTAGTACTACTGGTGTGCACTGGCTCCTCCCTCTATGCCCCTCCTCCAGACCTCAGTTAAGGAAACTGTGCCCGAAAGAGCTGACATTACAAGGAAAGGATTTTGGAATCCAGGGTAAGACTCATACCAGCCACACCAATCACACCATACAACTTGTGATAATTATACCCAGTTAACAGTATGAACAACAACAGAGCATCACAATGGATGCCAACATAACATAACCCTGTATTAAGCAATAACTATATACACGTATTGCAGAAAGTCCGCACTAGGGACGGGCGCCCAGCATCCACTACGGACTACGAGAAATAGATTTACCGGTGAGTAAAATCTTATTTTCTCTAACGTCCTAGTGGATGCTGGGGACTCCGTAAGGACCATGGGGATTACACCAAAGCTCCCAAACGGGCGGGAGAGTGCGGATGACTCTGCAGCACCAAATGGGCAAACACCAGGTCCTCCTCAGCCAGGGTATCAAACTTGTAGAACTTAGCAAATGTGTTTGAACCCGACCAAGTAGCTGCTCGGCAAAGCTGTAATGCCGAGACTCCTCGGGCAACCGCCCAAGAAGAGCCCACTTTCCTTGTGGAATGGGCTTTCACTGATTTTGGATGCGGCAATCCAGCCGCAGAATGAGCCTGCTGAATCGTGTTACAGATCCAGCGAGCAATTGTTTGCTTTGAAGCAGGAGCACCCCGCTTGTTGGATGCATACAGGATAAACAGCGAGTCAGTTTTCCTGACTCCAGCTGTCCTGGCTACATAGATCTTCAAAGCCCTGACTACATCCAGCAACTTGGAATCCTCCAAGTCACGAGTAGCCGCAGGCACCACAATAGGTTGGTACAAATGAAACAATGACACCACCTTCGGCAGAAATTGCGGACGAGTCCGCAATTCTGCCCTGTCCATATGGAAAACCAGATAGGGGCTTTTACATGACAAAGCCGCCAATTCTGACACACGCCTAACCGAAGCTAAGGCCAATAACATGACCACCTTCCACGTGAGATACTTTAGCTCCACGGTCTTAAGTGGCTCAAACCAGTGGGATTTCAGGAAACCCAACACCACGTTGAGAGCCCAAGGTGCCACTGGTGGCACAAAAGGGGGCTGAATATGCAGCACTCCCTTAACAAACGTCTGAACCTCTGGAAGAGAAGCCAGTTCTTTCTGAAAGAAAATGGATAGGGCTGAAATCTGGACCTTTATGGACCCCAATTTCAAGCCCATAGTCACTCCAGACTGTAGGAAGTGCAGGAACCGGCCCAGCTGGAATTCCTCTGTAGGGGCCTTCCTGGCCTCACACCAGGCAAAATATTTTCGCCATATACGGTGATAGTGTTTTGCTGTCACGTCCTTCCTAGCCTTTATCAGCGTAGGAATAACTTCATCCGGAATGCCTTTTTCCGCTAGGATCCTGCGTTCAACCGCCATGCCGTCAATCGCAGCCGCGGTAAGTCTTGGAACAGACAGGGCCCCTGTTGCAACAGGTCCTGTCTGAGAGGCAGAGGCCAAGGGTCCTCTGTGAGCATTTCTTGCAGTTCCAGGTACCAAGTCCTTCTTGGCCAATCTGGAACAATGAGAATTGTTCTCACTCCTCTTTTTCTTACGATTCTCAGCACCTTGTGTATGAGAGGAAGAGGAGGAAACACATAGAACAACTGGAACACCCACGGTGTTACTAGTGCGTCCACAGCTATCGCCTGAGGGTCTCTTGACCTGGCGCAATACCTTTGTAGCTTTTTGTTGAGACGGAATGCCATCATGTCCACCTGTGGCAGTTCCCATCGATTTGTAATCTGAGTGAAGACTTCCTGATGAAGTCCCCACTCTCCCGGGTGGAGGTCGTGCCTGCTGAGGAAGTCTGCCTCCCAGTTGTCCACTCCCGGAATGAACACTGCTGACAGTGCTTGCACGTGATTCTCCGCCCAACGAAGAATCCTGGTGGCTTCCGCCATCGCCACTCTGCTTCTTGTGCCGCCCTGGCGGTTTACATGAGCCACTGCTGTGATGTTGTCTGACTGAATCAGCACCGGTTGGTTTCGAAGCAGAGGCTCCGCTTGACTCAGGGCGTTGTATATGGCCCTTAGTTCCAGGATATTTATGTGCAGACAAGCCTCCTGACTTGACCACAACCCTTGGAAGTTTCTTCCCTGAGTGACTGCCCCCACCCTCTTAGGCTCGCATCTGTGGTCACCAGGACCCAGTCCTGTATGCCGAACCTGCGGCCCTCCAGAAGGTGAGCACTCTGCAGCCACCACAGAAGAGACACCCTGGCCCTCGGGGACAGGGTGATCAGCCGATGCATCTGAAGATGCGATCCGGACCACTTGTCCAACAGATCCCACTGAAAGATCCTCGCATGGAACCTGCCGAAGGGGATGGCTTCGTATGATGCCACCCTCTTTCCCAGGACTCGCGTGCAGTGATGCACCGACACCTGTTTTGGTTTCAAGAGGTCTCTGACTAGAGTCACGAGCTCCTCCTGAGCCTTCTCCACCGGGAGAAACACCTTCTTCTGGTCCGTGTCCAGAATCATGCCCAGAAAGGGCAGACGCGTCGTAGGAATCAGCTGCGACTTTGGGATATTCAGAATCCAGCCATGCTGCAGCAACACTTCCTGAGAGTGTGCTACGCTGATCAGCAACTGCTCTCTGGACCTCGCCTTTATGAGGAGATCGTCCAGGTATGGGATAATTGTGACTCCCTGCTTCCTCAGGATCACCATCATTTCCGCCATTACCTTGGTAAATATTCTCGGTGCCGTGCAGAGCCCAAACGGCAACGTCTGGAATTGGTAATGACAGTCCTGTACCACAAATCTGAGGTACTCCTGATGAGGTGGATAAATGGGGACATGCAAGTAAGCATCCTTGATGTCCAGAGACACCATAAAATCCCCCTCTTCCAGGCTTGCAATGACCGCTCTGAGCGATTCCATTTTGAACTTGAATCTTTTCAGATAAATGTTCAGGGACTTTAAATTCAATATGGGTCTGACCGAACCGTCCGGTTTCGGTACCACAAACATTGTGGAATAGTATCCCCTTCCCTGTTGAAGGAGGGGACCCTTTACCACCACCTGCTGGAGATATAACTTGTGAATTGCCGCTAACACTACCTCCCTTTCCATTGGGGAAGCTGGCAGGGCCGATTTGAGGTAACGGTGAGGGGGCGTCACTTCGAATTCCAGCTTGTAACCCTGTGACACAATCTGTATAGCCCAGGGATCCACCTGTGAGCGAACCCACTGGTGGCTGAAATTTCGGAGACGCGCCCCCACCGCTCCTGGCTCCACCTGTGGAGCCCCAGCGTCATGCGGTGGATTTAGTGGAAGCCAGGGAGGACTTCTGTTCCTGGGAACCAGCTGTATGGTGCAGCTTCTTTCCTCTACCCCTGCCTCTGGCAAGAAAGGACGCAACTCTGACCTTCTTGTTTCTTTGTGATCGAAAAGACTGCATTTGGTAATACGGTATTTTCTTAGGCTGTGAGGGGATATATGGCAAAAAAATTGACTTCCCAGCCGTAGCTGTGGAAACCAGGTCCGAGAGACCATCCCCAAACAATTCCTCACCCTTGTAAGGTAACACCTCCATGTGCTTTTTAGAGTCGGCATCACCTGTCCATTGCCGAGTCCACAGGACCCTTCTGGCAGAAATTGACATTGCATTTATTCTAGAGCCCAGTAGGCAAATGTCCCTCTGGGCATCCCTCATATATAGGACAGCGTCTTTTATATGCCCCAGGGTCAGTAAAATGGTATCCTTGTCTAAGGTATCCATTTCCTCGGACAGATTATCTGTCCATGCTGCTACAGCACTACACATCCAGGCCGACGCAATTGCCGGCCTTAGTAGAGTACCTGAATGTGTATACACAGACTTCAGGATACTTTCCTGCTTCCTATCTGCAGGATCCTTTAGGGCGGCCGTATCCGGTGACGGTAGGGCCACCTTCTTAGATAAGCGTGTCAGAGCTTTATCTACCCTAGGGGAGGATTCCCAGCGCATCCTGTCCGTTGGCGGGAAAGGGTACTCCATAAGTAACCTTTTGGAAATCAGCACTTTCTTATCGGGGGAATCCCACGCTTTCTCACATAATTCATTTAACTCATGTGAAGGGGGAAAAGTCACCTCTTGCTTTTTCTCCCCATACATATAAACCCTCTTGTCAGGGACAGGGTTTACCTCTGATATGTGCAATACATCCTTCATTGCTATAATCATGTAGCGGATGGCTTTAGCCATTTTAGGCTGCAATTTTGCATCATCGTCATCGACACAGGAGTCAGAATCCATGTCGATATCTGTGTCAACAAGTTTGGATAGTGGACGCTTCTGAGACCCTGACGGCCTCTGCGCTGTAGGATCAGGCATGGGCTGAGACCCCGATTGTCCCAAGGCATCAGCTTTATCCAACCTTTTATGCAAGGAGTTTACATTATCATTTAACACTTTCCACATATCCATCCAATCAGGTGTCGGCGCCGTCGGCGGAGACACCTCATTCATCTGCACTTGCTCTGCCTCCACATAGCCCTCTTCGTCAAACATGTCGACACACGCGTACCGACACACCACACACACAGGGGATGCTCTATATGAGGACAGGACCCCCACAAGGCCTTTTGGAGAGACAGAGAGAGAATGCCAGCACACACCCCAGCGCTATATGACCCAGGAATCACACAGTAACTTAGTGTTTACCCAGTAGCTGCTGTATATATAATTAATGCGCTAAATTGATGTGCCCCCCTCTCTTTTTACCCTTTCTACCATGAGTCTGCAGGGGAGAGCCTGGGGAGCGTCCTCTCAGCGGAGCTGTGGAGAGAAAATGGCGCTGGTGAATGCTGAGGAAGAAGGCCCCGCCCCCTCAGCGGCGGGCTTCTGTCCCGTGATTTTGTGTAAAATTAATGGCGGGGGCTCATGCATATAACAGTGTCCAACTGTATATATGCTGCTTTTGCCAGGAGGTACTTAATTGCTGCCCAGGGCGCCCCCCCATGCGCCCTGCACCCTACAGTGACCGGAGTGTGTGGGTTAGTGTGGGCGCAATGGCGCACAGCTGCAGTGCTGTGCGCTACCTCACATGAAGACAGGAGTCTTCTGCCGCCGATTTTGACGTCTTCTTGCTTCAACCCGACGGCTTCTGACTTCTGGCTCTGCGAGGGGGACGGCGACGCGGCTCCGGACGACAAGGTTAGGGTCCTGTGTTCGATCCCTCTGGAGCTAATGGTGTCCAGTAGCCTAAGAAGCGCAACCTAGCCGCAGTTAGTAGGTTTGCTTCTCTCCCCTCAGTCCCACGTAGCAGAGAGTCTGTTGCCAGCAGAAGCTCTCTGAAAATAAAAAACCTACCGTATATACTCGAGTATAAGCCGACTTTTTCAGCACTTTTTTTTGTGCTGAAAAAGCCACCTCGGCTTATACTCGAGTCAGTGACAGGCAGAGCAGTGTGAAGGAGGGACACGAAGCGCACAGCGCGCGGCTCTCCTGTGTCCCTCCTGCATCTCCGGCGGCAGCAGCGGCGGTTCTATTACAGGAAGTACCCGTTCGTGACCTCTGATCACGAACCGGCACTTCCTTTAATAGACCTGCCGCGGCCGCCGAAGATGCAGGAGGGACACAGGAGAGGCGCGTGCTGTGCGCTTCGTGTCCCTCCAGAAGACAGCGCGGGATCGACGGAGGGGTAAGTAACAACACTGTGGGGCATACCTGGCACTTGGGGAGGGAGCATATCTGGCAGCATGAGGGGGTATATGTGGCAGCATGA
This sequence comes from Pseudophryne corroboree, assembly GCF_028390025.1. Classification (NCBI taxonomy): domain Eukaryota; kingdom Metazoa; phylum Chordata; class Amphibia; order Anura; family Myobatrachidae; genus Pseudophryne; species Pseudophryne corroboree. Next base: position 918,723,806 of record NC_086445.1, read on the forward strand.
GGGGACGTATCTGGCAGCATGAGGGGACATATCTGGCAGCATGAGGGGACATATCTGGCAGCATGAGGGGACATATCTGGCAGCATGAGGGGGCATATCTGGCAGCATGAGGGGGCATATGTGGCAGCATGAGGGGACGTATCTGGCAGCATGAGGGGACATATCTGGCAGCATGAGGGGACATATCTGGCAGCATGAGGGGACATATCTGGCAGCATGAGGGGGCATATCTGGCAGCATGAGGGGGCATATCTGGCAGCATGAGGGGGCATATCTGGCAGCATGAGGGGGCATATGTGGCAGCATGAGGGGACATATCTGGCAGCATGAGGGGGCATATCTGGCAGCATGAGGGGGCATATGTGGCATCATGAGGGGGCATATGTGGCATCATGAGGGGACGTATCTGGCAGCATGAGGGGGCGTATCTGGCAGCATGAGGGGGCATATGTGGCATGAGGGGGCATATGTGGCAGCATGAGGGGCATATGTGGCAGCATGAGGGACATATGTGGCATCATGAGGGCATATCTGGCACATCAGGCACTGTGGGGCATATCTGGCACTGTGGGCATATCTGGCAGTGTGGGGGCATATCTGGCACTGTGGGGGCATATCTGGCAGTATGAGGGCATATCTGGCACTGAGGGCTGTGTACGGCTAGAGCTGCATTTCCCACCCTAGGCTTATACTCGAGTCAATAAGTTTTCCCAGGTTTTTGTGGTAGAATTAGGTGCCTCGGCTTATATTCGGGTCGACTTATACTCGAGTATATACGGTAACTAAAATACTTTCTTAGTAGCAAGCTCAGGAGAGCTCACTAAGATGCACCCAGCTCTGTCCGGGCACAGATTCTAACTGAGGTCTGGAGGAGGGGCATAGAGGGAGGAGCCAGTGCACACCAGTAGTACTAAATCTTTCTTAGAGTGCCCAGTCTCCTGCGGAGCCCGTCTATTCCCCATGGTCCTTACGGAGTCCCCAGCATCCACTAGGACGTTAGAGAAATACAAGTGGGTCATATGTAAGTGACCACCCTCTGTTGATTTTCAGGTGTCAAATTTGTGGCCCAAGACTAGTTAACCCTTGCAAAACTATTTTTTTTGAATAAGAAGCTGGAGCTCGAATAATAAGTGAATGAGAAGTTGGCCGAATAAGAAGCTAACTTCAGCATCGTGAGCTAGCCTTGAAAAATGATAAAACGGAGAGTGATAAAGAACCAACCAAACAGCTTTTTCAAACACATGCTGTAACATGGCAGCTGATTGGCTGGTACTTCATCGCTTTTCATGGCTTAGTACATCCGCCCCATGGTGACCAACAAAGCTCCGTAGAGTGGCTGCAGAGAGCGCATGGTGTAGCTACCCGGGAGCAGTGCACTATCCCAGCCGGGCTCCTCTCACGTGACAAGTGGTGTCCGGAGCCGGGCTGAGAGCGCAGTGGTCGGTGGCGCAGCCAGACCAACACAGAGAGTACAGCAGCCTACGCTCGCTGCTGCCCCGCCTCTTTGTGTTGTAGACTCAACCTTCAGCTGACCCCGGTGTGACCTCCAGCTTCACAGCTTGAGCCGCGAAGGAAGACGGAACATGTAGTTCCCGGGCGGAGCACGTGTCTGTGTTGTGTTGAATGTACAGATCTTTATTGTCCCCGGCGCACGGCGCGCACACGGGGAGATGGCGGCGCAGGAGAGCCGGCTGGTGTGTCTTCCGCTGTCTCGCATCAGAGTGATCATGAAGAGCTCCCCCGACGTGACCAATATCAACCAGGACGCCCTCATCATCACTGCCAAGGCAACGGTACGCGGGGGCATGTGGGGTGGTATTTATGTGATGTTATATCCAGGTGCCCATCATCAGTTCTGCTTCATACTAGGATTTGTGACATAGACCCAGGGGCTTATGGGAAAGGTCCTCTCCACGAAGGGAAACTAGAGGCTACCCTCATACTAGGGGCAATATGGTAGATGGTAGAACCAAGTGGGCTAAAGAACCTCTGATGTCAGGGGGAGGAGCTACGCTGGCAGAATAGTTCTTTCACTATCCACACCACTAACTACTCTCTTTAGTAACCTGGTGGCGAGCGAAACGGAATGGAGTGAGCCACCGAGCTCAAAGCGTGGCGAGTGCACAGTTCCGGTACCCTGTTCTAGGGATGACCATCGATGATCCCTAATCATTGATAATTTAAGGCCGATGTTGAATGGTTTTGCCATCAATGGAAGAGAACCAGATGGTTTCCCTCCATCGATGGTTTAGCCTAAACAAATATATATATATATAATATTATTATAAATTTTTTTTTTTTCTTTTTACAAGATGCCGGGACACAGAGCATAGCTCTGGCCCTGACACCTGTGAAGCTCCGCTCCTGGGCTGTGATTGGCCTCTGAGTCATTCACATAGTTAACAGATGACCATCGATGGTCTCCCATAACATAGTTAGGAACCATTGATGGCGAACCCACCGATGGGCATCCCTACCCTGTTCGGCCTTTACTCTTCCCCCTGGTGACGTCAGAGGTCCTTTCTCCAACTTGGTTTTAGCAATAACTGGGGCAATATGTGAGGGGGGTGAGTGATGTCATGTCACAGGATGGAGTGTGTAATATGAAGAAGGATACAGCCTGTGTACATATGGCTTAGGGTAGTGTGATCATGTATACTCCCACAGCCCACAGTAAGGTAGTCGGCACCCACACCCGCTCCTACGTTAGGAGTGCTTCATGCAACAACAACAAACTCTGCAGGCGTCACAATAAAGGTACAAATATACTATAATAAACATACCAGGTTACCATGGAAGGAGTGCCAGAATAGGGCACGTTATATCATATTGCCCTGTACATAAGGCAGGCTTAGAATGGCTTGGGTGGGGAGAGAATTGTAGCATGGACAGTGACATTGCCTCCTCACAGGCACTCTGTAAGTAAGTCTTTGTTACGTGCCACGGTCTGCACCTGCTGAGTTTAATGACATGCCTGTTTCTTCACTCCTTCGCAGGAGCTGTTTGTGAAGTACTTGGCTTCTTACTCCTATAAACATGGGTCCGGCAAAGAAACCAACACGCTCACATATGACGACTTGTCAAACACTGTAGAAGAATCGGAGACCTTTCAGTTCCTCTCTGGTAGGTGAAGGCTGTACACAAAGGTGTTCTAAGGCCAACTGTACTCGCACAAGCTGGCCAACATATAACAGCTTCTAATATATACTTGACTACTTTATGGGCCTTCCAGAGGTAAGGCGCAAAGGGTATTGTTCAAAAGGTCAATAGTGAAGAGGGCGACAGTGTCTTGGTTGACATGAAAAAGTCAACACAAGGTTCTTTTCTCTTACGTCCTAGAGGATACTGGGGTCCATTTAGTACCGTGGGGTATAGATAGGTCCACTAGGTGCCATGGGCACTTTAAGAATTTGATAGTGTGGGCTGGCTCCTCCCTCTATGCCCCTCGTACCAGACTCAGTTTAGAAAATGTGCCCGGAGGAACCGGTCACGCTGAAGGAAGCTCCTGAAGAGTTTTCTGCATTTATTTACTATGTTTGTTATTTTCAGGCTGGGCTGGTTGGCACCAGCCTGCCTGCTTCGTGGGACTTGGGAAGGGGGGCACCTCTTGAAGGGTTAATGGTATGGCGGCATGAGGGTAAGGAAATGCACGGCTTCTACACGGGGCGGAATGCGTTTCCGGACACAGTACACAACTGCGTACCTTCATATTCCGATCTAGCCGCCTCATCAGGCTTATCTCAGGTTTGCACTGCAGGACTCTCACTACCGGTTTTGGGCCCTGCCATTTGGTCTATCCACGGCACCAAGGGTGTTCACCAAGGTGATGGCAGAGATGATGTGTCTACTCCGCAAGCAGGGAGTAAACATAATTCCGTACCTGGACGATCTCCTGATAAAAGCGCCGTCCAGGGAAAGGTTGCTGGACAGCATTTCTCTCTCAACCAAACTCCTCCAGGATCATGGGTGGATTCTGAACCTTCCAAAATCTCACCTAGATTCCTGGGAATGATACTGGACACGGAGTCACAAAAGTTGTTCCTTTCCGTTGGAAAAGGCATTGGTAATCCAATCTTCACATGCACCAGAGGATCCGTTTGTTGCCAAAGGCCAGGATCTCCCTTCTGTGGTGGCTACAGTCATCTCACCTCATCGCAGGATGGAGGTTCGGAATTCAGAGCTGGATTCTGTTAACCGCAGACGCAAGCCTCAGAGGTTGGGGAGCAGTCACTCAGGGGGTGCAGATTCAGGGAAGATGGTCCAGTCAGGAAGTCATCCTTCCAATCAACATTCTGGAACTCAGGGCCATATACAGTTCTTACCATAACGTATATTTCTCCTTCGGGCACATTTTTAGCTATAATTTGCTGTGGGAGGGGGCATAGAGGGGAGGAGCCAGCTCACCCAGTTGAAGAAATTTAAAGTGCACTGGCTCCTTTGGATCCCATCCATACCCCATTGTACTAGTTTCCCCCAATATCCCTTATGGACTATGAGAAAAGGATTTACCGGTAGGTATTAAAATCCTATTTTGTGGGTATCAAATTGTAGGTTTCAACACAAGATACACCAATTAGTGTACCGCTTTGGTTGCCACGCTTCGAGCAAGATGACTCGGTCCGCTCGGCAAAGATTACCATTCCCAGTCATAGTATACGTGGTTGGTAAAGTATGAAAAAGTTGTAAAAATGCAAGAAAAAAAAAAACTCATGTCAGTCATTTGTTGTTTCGACAGTTGTCATGTTGGCCATATGAATTGACCTATTGTGACATTACAACTTTGCAATTTGCTGGTGACCCCTTCATAGCGCAGTAAATTGTGTCATCAGTGGTCTGTCCTGTCCGCTTCTAAAGAAAGAGGTGGGACAGTGGCATTCACTCCTGCAATTCCAGCAGGATTCCCTCAAATTTGGGAGAGTAGGCAAGTATGTAATACTTTCAGGTAGTAATTATTTAAGGCAGCAATCCCACAAAAAAAATCCTTCCTTGATTTGTTTCGTCAGGCTGCCATTAAGAACTTGTAATTTGCACAATTTGACAATGTCATTATCTATCATGGTAGTCACAGTGAGCAAGGAAGCTTTTGGAATGCTCCCCCTGAGCTCTGTTTTCAATGTGGCATCCTCCTCTGCCATCTCATGTCGTTCTGAGCATCTGTCTGTGACTGACAGCCATACTAGGAGTGTTCCTTTAACAATTCAGCCAATATAAAATCAGGACACTCTCAATACACATCACACAAACTATTAACAGGAAACTATTTTAGATAACTCTGCTTTTCTTTAGGTTTGGATCATACATATAACATATTCAGCATTGTCCGGTAGGTGGAAATGGTTTTAATGCTACCATTTTAATGTGTTTTTATGTGCTGTTGGATTTTTTGTTTATAGGTGCAACTAGTAATAAATAATACACACAATTTAGAAGTATATCTAGTTTGTCACCTTTTTTTACTTGATCAGTTTTTAATATGTAAACGTTCTGAGAGTTTACAGTTGAGGAGGATAAATTCTGTAGTGGCAAAGAACTTGAGATGTGTGATAAAATACAGTACAGTAGAAGAAGAAGGTAGCTTCTCAATGACAATTAGGCTTTCTCTGTTATTCCTCTAGTGATTGGGCGACACCTATTGCACACTGATTTGCAAGTTTATGCCCCTGGACCCTGAAGGTGTTCTACACGTACATGACGTATGACACCGTTTTGTATCTCTTTTTAGTTTCTTTATGTAATATGAGTCGGTGATTGGTGGAGCAGCACTTTATTTTGTCATTTTGTTTTTTGTAGGGTTTAAAACTAGGGTAAAGCACCATTATCTAAAGTAATTTTGTGTTAACAGCCATACTTGTCTGACCTCCAGAGATATTTTGAAAGTGAGGTATTGATTTGTAGGAGGATCACTGAAATTAAATCAGATTCAGAAGTAAAATATACTTAAATATCTATTGAAAGGGGGAAAAAATCATTGTTTATTTTACTAATATCATCTTCTATTTATAATATGCTGCAAGCTTTTATATTGTTATATATAGGGAATAGCATACAATAAAGAAACAAAAGTACATTACACACTAGTTTACAGTTAACATAATATAATACAAACCCACCAACTAAACACTTTTATTGGGATTAAAAGGGAAGAGGGCCCTGCTTGGGAATTGTAAGCTGTAGGGAGAGAAAGGGCAGACATAAGAGGAGTGGATGGAGGGTTAGGATAAGCTTTGGCAGGGGGGAATAAAAAAGTAAGATTGAAGGGCATGTTTAAAGACTGAGGTTGGGGGGGTCCAATTGGGAGCGAGGTTTACTGAGGTAAAAAACCTTGTTTGCCTCGTGTTCAATTTTGGATTACCGTGGGTGCGCGTGCTCTCGATACCCAATAAAAAAAAAAAGTAGTTGCAGACTTTTCAGAGCTGAAAACCCTGTGGCGCGTAAAAAAAACCCATACTCATCTGTCTGGTGGTCTTCTGGGCTCCCAGTGTGCTCCCCTCCATATTCCGACTGGGAATGGGGCTGCTGGTAGGCCCCGGGGCTGCAGTGAGGCGCAAGGACTGCTAGGAGATGTAAGAAATCGAAAAAGGATAATAGTAACTTGCGCCCAAAAAACAGCAGCCCGGGTTCCAACCCTAAGAGCACCACTCCTTATCACAGTCACCAAAACAGAAAAATGGGATGATTCCCAAGCGCTGTTCTATATATATAGATATCTTCCCATTGGACTTCAACCACAGGTATCTTAGAAAGAGAAAAAAAACACAAACACGTCCTGTGTGTATAAATTATCCTCAATTCTTTATAATGAAAAGAAGGGGTCCACCACTGACCTCAAAACAAGGCCCTATGTTCACGTAAAGGTATCTTTCTGGAACTTCACTCTAAGCATATCCAAGTATATTCACATTCGTTTTACTTGACTTATTGGTATATAGCTCACCTCCAGTAAATGCCCTATGTTCACCAAAAGGTATCTTTATTCCAGGGATCCACCGTAGCATAAAATCCCGCTCAGTTTTTGTAATCACCGGCAAAAAAGTTCATGTATCTCGTGTATTTTTTAAGTAATTTATTAAAAAAGGATAAAATTCATAAAGACATAACCCACTATTAACGACAAGACCACGTACCACTTCACAACCCTCAGATGGAAACAGAGGGGGGGGGGGGAAAGCTTAAAGTGGAAAATAGACTAAACCACAATTAAGTGGCATACAAAATGATCCACAAAAAAACTCTAGTGAGTGGCAGTGTCAAGTCTGGGGTTAGTGACTGTAATCTCACCTACGCGTTTCGGAACTGGCGTTCCTTCCTCAGGATGTGAAGTGATAATGGCCCTGCCGGTACCCTTTTATCCCCCACAGTACAGTCACATGTTCTAAACAAACGAATAGGATTAGTTGTTATTTAAACAGCCTTATCCATTGCAAATACCTCCATACAGTAACTAGAATTTCTCTAACGTCCTAGTGGATGCTGGGAACTCCGTAAGGACCATGGGGAATAGACGGGCTCCGCAGGAGACTGGGCACTCTAAGAAAGATTTAGGACTACCTGGTGTGCACTGGCTCCTCCCTCTATGACCCTCCTCCAAGCCTCAGTTAGATTTCTGTGCCCGGCTGAGCTGGATGCACACTAGGGGCTCTCCTGAGCTCCTAGAAAGAAAGTGTTTGTTAGGTTTTTTATTTTCAGTGAGACCTGCTGGCAACAGGCTCACTGCATCGAGGGACTAAGGGGAGAAGAAGCGAACCTACCTAAGTGGTGGTAGCTTGGGCTTCTTAGGCTACTGGACACCATTAGCTCCAGAGGGATCGAACACAGGACATGACCTCGTCGTCCGTTCCCGGAGCCGCGCCGCCGTCCCCCTTATAGAGCCAGAAGCAAGAAGGTGGTCCAGGAAATCGGCGGCTGAAGACTTCTGTCTTCTCCAAGGTAGCGCACAGCACTGCAGCTGTGCGCCATTGCTCCTCATGCACACCACACACTGCGGTCACTGATGGGTGCAGGGCGCTGGGGGGCGCCCTGAGCAGCACTATTTACACCTTGGCTGGCAAACTAACACCATATATAGCCCCAGGGGCTATATAGGTGTATATTAACCCCTGCCAGATACATTAAAATAGCGGGAGAAAGCCCACCGAAAAAGGGGCGGGGCCTTTTCCCTCAGCACACTGGCACCATTTTTCCCTCACAGCTCCGCTGGAAGGAAGCTCCCTGGCTCTCCCCTGCAGTCCTGCACTACAGAAAAGGGTAAAAAAGAGAGGGGGGGGCACAAATTAGGCGCAGTATAACGTTTTTATGCAGCTATAAGGGGAAAACGCACTTCTATAGGTGATATCCCTGTGATATATAGCGCTCTGGTGTGTGCTGGCATACTCTCCCTCTGTCTCCCCAAAGGGCTTTGTGGGGTCCTGTCCTCTGTGAGAGCATTCCCTGTGTGTCTGCTGTGTGTCGGTACTGCTGTGTCGACATGTATGAGGAGGAAAATGATGTGGAGGCGGAGCAAATGCCTGTGAATGTGATGTCACCCCCTGAGGGGTCGACACCGGTGTGGCTGGACTTATGGAAGGAATTGCGTGAAAGTGTCAACTCCTTACACAATAGGTTTGACGACATAGGACAGCCGGCTACACAGCTTGTGCCTGTTCCAGCGTCTCAAATGTCATCAGGGGCTTTAAAACGCCCGCTACCTCAGGTGACAGATACAGACGTCGACACGGATACCGACTCCAGTGTCGACGGTGATGAGACTAGTGTACCCTCCAATAGGTCCACCCGTTACATGATTGAGGCAATGAAAAATGTTTTACACATTTCTGATAATACCCCAGGTACCACAAAAAAGGATATTCTGTTTGGTGAGAAAAAACTACCCGTAGTTTTTCCTGCATCTGAGGAATTAAATGAGGTGTGTGAGGAAGCGTGGACTTCCCCCGATAAGATATTGATAATTTCAAAACGATTATTGGCAGCGTACCCTTTCCCGCTAGAGGATAGGTCACGTTGGGAAACACCCCCTAGGGTAGACAAGGCGCTGACACGCTTGTCAAAGAAGGTGGCACTACCGTCTCCGGATACGGCCACCCTGAAGGAACCTGCTGATAGAAAGCAGGAAGCTACCCTAAAGGCTATTTACACACACTCGGGCATTATATTGCGACCAGCGATTGCATCAGCTTGGATGTGCAGTGCTGCTGCTGCGTGGTCAGATTCCCTTTTGGATAATATTGATACCATGGATAGGGACAATATTTTGCTGACGCTTGAGCATATAAAAGATGCAGTCTTATACATGCGTGATGCACAGAGGGATATTTGCCGGCTGGCATCAAGAGTAAGCGCTATGTCCATTGCCGCCAGACGGGGGTTATGGACTAGGCAATGGTCAGGTGATGCCGACTCAAAGCGGCACATGGAAGTTTTGCCCTATAAGGGGGTGGAACTGTTTGGGGATGGTCTTTCGGACCTCGTGTCCACAGCTACTGCTGGGAAATCGACCTTTTTGCCACAGGCTGCCCCACAGCAAAAGAAAGCACCGTATTATCAGGTACAATCCTTTCTGCCCCAGAAAAGCAAGAGGGCTAGAGGCTCATCCTTTCTGCCGAGAGGCAAAGGTAGAGGAAAAAAGCTGCAACACACAGCTAGTTCCCAAGAGCAGAAGTCCTCCCCTGCGTCCGGTAAGTCCACAGCATGACGCTGGGGCTGCTCAGGCGGACCCGGGTACGGTGGGGGCCCGTCTCAAAAATTTCAGCGCACAGTGGGCTCTCTCACAGGTGGATCCCTGGATCCTTCAAGTAGTACTTCAGGGGTACAGGCTGGAATTCGAGACGTCTCCCCCCCGCCGTTTCCTAAAATCTGCCTTACCGGCAACTCCCTCTGCCAGGGAGGCAGTGTTGGTGGCTATTCAAAAACTGTATTCACAGCAAGTGTTTGTCAAGGTACCCCTCCTTCAGCAAGGAAAGGGTTCCTATTCCACAATGTTTGTGGTACCGAAACCGGACGGTTCGGTGAGACCCATCTTAAATTTAAAATCCTTGAACACTTATATCAAAAGGTTCAAGTTCAAGATGGAATCGCTCAGGGCGGTTATTGCGAGCCTGGAGGAGGGGGACTACATGGTCTCCCTGGACATCAAGGATGCGTATCTTCATGTCCCCATTTATCCTCCTCACCAGGAGTACCTCAGATTTGTGGTACAGGACTGTCACTATCAGTTCCAGACGCTGCCGTTTGGGTTATCCACAGCACCGAGGGTCTTTACCAAGGTAATGGCCGAAATGATGATACTCCTTCGCAAGAAAGGTGTTTCAATTATCCCGTACTTGAACGATCTCCTGATAAAGGCGAGGTCCAAGGAACAGTTGATGGTGGGGGTAGCACTTTCTCGGGAAGTGCTACAACAGCACGGCTGGATTCTCAATATTCCAAAGTCACAGCTGGTCCCGACGACACGTCTTCTGTTCCTGGGAATGATTCTGGACACAGACCAGAAAAGAGTGTTTCTTCCAGTGGAAAAAGCAGAGGAGTTGTCAACTCTAGTCAGAGACATCCTAAAACCGGGACAGGTGTCGGTACATCAATGCACACGAGTCCTGGGAAAAATGGTAGCCTCGTACGAGGCAATTCCATTCGGAATTGTTCCACGCAAGGACTTTCCAGTGGGACCTGTTGGACAAATGGTCCGGGTCCCATCTCCAGATGCAACAGCGGATAACCCTGTCGGCAAGGACCAGGGTGTCGCTGCTGTGGTGGCTGCAGAGGGCTCATCTACTAGAGGGCCGCAGATTCGGAATACAGGATTGGGTCCTGGTGACCACGGATGCCAGCCTTCGGGGCTGGGGGGCAGTCACACAGGGAAGAAATTTCCAAGAACTGTGGTCAAATCAGGAGATTTCGCTGCACATAAATATTCTGGAGCTAAGGGCCATTTACAATGCCCTAAGTCAAGCAAGACCCCTGCTTCAGAACCGGCCGGTGCTGATCCAGTCAGACAACATCACGGCGGTCGCCCATGTAAACAGACAGGGCGGCACAAGAAGCAGGAGGGCAATGGCAGAAGCCACAAGGATTCTCCGATGGGCAGAGAATCATGTGCTAGCACTGACAGCAGTATTCATTCCGGGAGTGGACAACTGGGAAGCAGACTTCCTCAGCAGGCACGACCTCCACCCGGGAGAATGGGGACTTCATCCAGAAGTTTTCCGAATGCTGGTAAACCGTTGGGAAAAACCACAGGTGGACATGATGGCGTCCCGCCTCAACAAAAAGCTAAAAAGGTATTGCGCCAGGTCAAGGGACCCTCAGGCGATCGCTGTGGACGCTCTAGTGACACCATGGGTGTACCAGTCGGTTTATGTGTTTCCTCCTCTGCCTCTCATACCCAAGGTACTGAGAATCATAAGAAGGCGAGGAGTGAGAACTATTCTCGTGGCTCCGGATTGGCCAAGAAGAGCTTGGTACCCGGAACTTCAAGAGATGCTTGCAGAGGACCCTTGGCCTCTGCCGCTCAGACAAGACCTGCTGCAGCAGGGTCCCTGTCTGTTCCAAGACTTACCGCGGATGCGTTTGACGGCATGGTGGTTGAACGCCGGATCCTAAAGGAAAAAGGCATTCCGGAGGAAATCATCCCTACCCTGATCAAAGCCAGGAAGGATGTCACCGCAAAGCATTATCACCGTATTTGGCGGAAGTATGTTGCTTGGTGTGAGGCCAAGAAGGCCCCAACGGAGGAATTTCAACTGGGTCGATTCCTACATTTCCTACAAGCAGGTGTGACTTTGGGCCTCAAATTGGGGTCCATTAAAGTCCAGATCTCGGCCCTGTCGATTTTCTTCCAGAAAGAACTGGCTTCACTGCCTGAAGTTCAGACTTTTGTCAAGGGAGTTCTGCATATTCAGCCTCCTTTTGTGCCCCCAGTGGCACCTTGGGATCTCAATGTGGTCTTGGAGTTTCTAAAATCACATTGGTTTGAGCCACTTAAGACTGTGGATTTAAAATATCTCACGTGGAAAGTGGTTATGTTGTTGGCTCTGGCTTCGGCCAGGCGTGTGTCAGAATTGGCGGCTTTGTCCTGTAAAAGCCCCTATCTGATTTTCCATATGGATAGGGCAGAGTTGAGGACTCGTCCTCAGTTTCTCCCGAAGGTGGTATCAGCTTTTCACTTGAACCAAACTATTGTGGTGCCTGCGGCTACTAGGGACTTGGAGGATTCCAAGTTTCTGGACGTAGTCAGGGCCATGAAAATATATGTTTCCAGGACGGCTGGAGTCAGGAAGACTGACTCGCTGTTTATCCTGTATGCACCCAACAAGCTGGGTGCTCCTGCTTCTAAGCAGACTATCGCGCGCTGGATTTGTAGCACTATTCAGCTGGCGCATTCTGCGGTAGGACTACCGCAGCCTAAATCAGTAAAAGCCCATTCCACAAGGAAGGTGGGCTCATCTTGGGCGGCTGCCCGAGGGGTCTCGGCTTTACAACTTTGCCGAGCTGCTACTTGGTCAGGGGCAAAACACGTTTGCAAAATTCTATAAATTTGATACCCTGGCTGAGGAGGACCTGGAGTTCTCTCATTCGGTGCTGCAGAGTCATCCGCACTCTCCCGCCCGTTTGGGAGCTTTGGTATAATCCCCATGGTCCTTACGGAGTCCCCAGCATCCACTAGGACGTCAGAGAAAATAAGAATTTACTCACCGGTAATTCTATTTCTCGTAGTCCGTAGTGGATGCTGGTCGCCCATCCCAAGTGCGGATTGTCTGCAATACTTGTAAATAGTTATTGTTACACAAATCGGGTTGTTATTGCGAGCCATCTGTTCAGAGGCTCCTTTTTGTTATCATACTGTTAACCGGGTTTCCTATCACGAGTTATATGGTGTGATTGGTGTGGCTGGTATGAGTCTTACCCGGGATTCAAAATCCTTCCTTATTGTGTCAGCTCTTCCGGGCACAGTGTCCTAACTGAGGCTTGGAGGAGGGTCATAGGGGGAGGAGCCAGTGCACACCAGGTAGTCCTAAATCTTTCTTAGAGTGCCCAGTCTCCTGCGGAGCCCGTCTATTCCCCATGGTCCTTACGGAGTCCCCAGCATCCACTACAGACTACGAGAAATAGAATTACCGGTGAGTAAATTATTATTATAAAACATACAATACACATCTATACATTAAAGCCGGTAATTATTCATAATAATACATGATATCCAAGAAAAGAGTATAATTTCATAAATTGGTAAAAACGAATATATGTAATGGAATTTTGGATAGGAGTACCATCCACTCTAAAGGGCATAAAAGAATCCCAATCCCCATGGTGTCCAAGTCATTTATTCTTTATGTGGGAACTCCCATCATCCTCTCCTTTGTGATCACATGATCCTGTGGAATGACATGTCCTCCAATGTTAATATCGATCGCTATGGCAACCGCACGTCCGCTCTTTTCTGTATTCATTATCGCGGCTTGTCTCCTTCATACCGGAAGTCGTCATCCCTCACTTCCTGTTGTTGAAACGCAAACAGGAAGTGTCCGATTGCCGCTATGGAACGCATCCGTTTTCTATGGATATCTACGTCCCCGTTTCATGCACACAAACGATGGATGGCCCCAGAGATTTTCATCTTCATTTTGGGGGTATTCAATCATTCCAACCACAATTATATATGTCATAGCATAAAAAAAGAGAAAAACAAGACAAGGGTAAATATATAAACGTGGCAACGATCAACATATTAAATGATCTGTAAAACATGTATTTTTAAAGTTATGTATAAAATTGGTAAATACCTAGGTACATGTAAAACATATATGATAAAAGATTCCCGCATAAAACTACATCTTATCATAAAAACCATTTGGTCTCGAATTCCACGTTTAATCCCCTAGGGACCAATGTTTGTAACTCATAAATTTTCTTCATTTCTGCTCGTGCTAGTTTCGATTCACCATTATTTTGACGCCAATCCGATGTTATGTTGGCAATACCACAAACTCACAATATGTTCTATTTTGCAATTATGCTTTGTTTTGAAATGAGCAGATACATTATAACTCTCTAGACCCTTTTTTATGTTACGTACATGCTCTGCCATACGAACTTTTAAAGGACGTGTAGTGCGTCCTACATATTGCGCACTGCAGGAACATTCCAACAAATAAATACAATTGCTGGTGTTACAGGTGATGAAATCCTTAATGGGATAAGAAATATTGGTCTGTGTGGACTTATGTGTTGATTTTACTCTCTGTACTTTTACATGATCTACACATAACACACATCCCACAACAATAGAATCCCTTTGATATCCTTGTAGTTCTTTTACCTACAGATGTTACGCTTTTGACAATCTGATCCTTAATTTTCCTCGCCTTATGATATATAAAGGAGGGTTTTTTCTCCACTTGATTAATTAATAAGGGATCTCTTTCTAAGATACACCAGTGTTTCCTAAAAATACTTTCAATCTGTCTAAATTGACTATTATACTCGGTAATAAATGGAATAGACTTCCTTGTCTTAAGTTTTTTTGACTTTTCTTTTAAAATGTCCGTACGGGATAACAAGGCACTATCTTCCATAGCTTTTTTCACAGAGTTATCCTCATAACCTTTTTCCATAAATTGAGTTTGTAATAGCTGTGCCTGTTGATGATATGTTTCAATCTCTGTACAATTACGTCTTATACGCTGAAATTGGCCCATAGGTATACTCCGTAGCCAATTATGTTTTTTTTCTCTTTCTAAGATACCTGTGGTTGAAGTCCAATGGGAAGATAGATATATATATATATATATATATATATAGATATAGATATATATATATATATATATATATATATATATATATATATATATATATATATATATATATATATATATATATATATAGAACAGCGCTTGGGAATCATCCCATTTTTCTGTTTTGGTGCTAGGAGATGTAGTTCTCCCAGCAGCGGGTTCCGAGGGGGATTACACAAGAAAAAGGGGGAACTGGCGCTGGTTGTATCTCCAATAAGATAAACGGATGGATAAATTAAAATTGTTTATTAACATAAATATAAATTCATTATGTGCTCAATTAAAAAACATGATTAAACATGTATATGACTGAGAAGTAAAAAATTTAGTAAGATATAACTGCTCTCCTTCTAATCCACACTCGGATCCCGGACAAATGGGGTATAGACCATGGTACTAATGTGGACCCCAGCATCCTCTATGGACTATGAGAAAAGGATTTACCGGTGGCCGTGCCTAGAGAAACACATCAAGACAACCGAACTGCCGCTGTCCTTCTCCACTTATGTAAAAGGATCCAGATATGGACTTGTAAAAGCAGACTCCCTGGACCTTTCATCTAATTGTTGGACCGAGTGCATTAAAGCGTTTTGTGGAACACCCTGTGGACTGCACCTATACAGCTTGCTTGCTGGACAATCCAAGTGCTTTTGGACACCACTAAACCACGGGTAATACCAGCTGTCCTCATCGGTACCTAATTGTTAGCTATTGCATTATTTGTCCGGGATCCGAGTGTGGATTAGAAGGAGAGCAGTTATATCTTACTAAATTTTTTTACTTCTCAGTCATATACATGTGTAATCATGTTTTTTAATTAAGCACATAATGAATTTATATTTGTTAATAAACCATTTTAATTTATCCATCCGGTTATCTTATTGGAGATACAACCAGCGCCAGTTCCCCCTTTTTCTTGTGTAAACCTTGGTTTTGTTATTGGGACTGACAATCCCTTACTGGCAGCTTTGACAGCGCATCTGGGATTTTCCTATATTTTGTATACCCGAGGGGGATTACACAGGTTTCACACAGACCAGGGGTCAGTCTCACACACATGCACAGTCATACACACTTCCACAGGGAGGCAATCAGGAGACCGCCTGTCAGGATCCCGGTGGTCACAATGCTGACGCTGGAATCCTGACAGGCGGTGAATTGCAAACGCCGGGAGCCATTCAGTCTCTGTCTATGGGTGTCCGTGACACCCATCGAAGGAGCAAACCTGTGGTTAGCACAGCAAGCCTGCAAGGGGCTTTATAGCGCTCGGCATGGCGGCCGGGATGTCGTATGTATTCCCTTCCACACACTTGCAAGCAGTCACACACCCTCCAGACACCTCACATACTCACCGCTACTGCAGAGGACCGGCTTCCGACACTGGATAATGAAAACCCCGCTTCGGAAGATGAGTAATTACTGACTAATTACGGTAATTGAAAACTTCCAATTGCTTAATTAATTAGTCCTGGGGGGGGGGGGGGGGGGGTGTGTCTTGCTGGGGTGCTGCCAGGGTCCCAGGGCAAGTGCCACTGATTTTTCCTAAAATTAACAGTTTTTACGGAACATCAGACATGATCAGAAGGTGCAGTGATTTCTCTAAAAATCTAATTCTAGAGTTCTAATTGAATACCAAAACGGAGGGGGGGGGGGGGGGGGGGGGAATAATTCCACCTGCAATTGGATTCCCCCCTAGGTGAAAGTCTGAGTGTGGTATGGCATTCCTGTGGTTGGTAGCAGTATATCAGGAATTGGTATGGCAAGCGTGGGCAGTGGTGACAGGGAATAGGAGAGCAGGTGACTGGTGGTAGAACAGAGTAGGGGAAGCGGGGGTTGGGTGGAGATATAGATAGATGGATGGGAGTGAGTGAAGGCAGATTGAATGTGTTACAGAACAATGAGGCAGGTAGCAGAATTTAGAGAGAGGATTAAGTAGGTGCTAGCTGGGAGTGGGGTAGGTCAGAGAGGAGTAAGTTCTGGTAATCAAGGCAGAACATGATATAAGCTGGTGGTTTCAGTGGTTTTGGCCTGATCCTGGAAGTTTACTTGCTCTTTTTGTGCTTTACCCCCATCTCGGAATCAGACCCCATGTACAGAGCAACATGCACTC
This sequence comes from Pseudophryne corroboree, assembly GCF_028390025.1. Lineage (NCBI taxonomy): Eukaryota > Metazoa > Chordata > Amphibia > Anura > Myobatrachidae > Pseudophryne > Pseudophryne corroboree. The sequence goes on from NC_086445.1 coordinate 918,740,699, forward strand.
TGCAAGCTGAACTAGTATCACTTTGCACCTATACCAATGTTTTTAGTGAAAACCACATATAAAGCACTTTACATAATAAAATGTGTGGGAGATTATTTAAAAGCCAATACAATATAATTCTCAAATAACCTTTTAAAGTGACATAGGGGGTAATTCCAAGTTGATCGTAGCAGGAATTTAGTTAGCAATTGGGCAAAACCAAGTGCAATGCAAGGAAGGCAGATTTTAAATGTGCAGAGAGAGTTAGATTTGGGTGGGGTGTGTTCAATCTGCAATCTAATTTGCAGTGTAAAAATAAAGCAGCCAGTATTTACCCTGCACAGAAATAAAATAACCCACCCAAATCTAACTCTCTCTGCACATGTTAAATCTGCCTCCCCTGCAGTGCACATGGTTTTGCCCAATAGCTAACTATATTTCTGCTGCGATCAACTTGGAATTACCCCCATAGTTTATAACCTGTTTCCACATTAAGGTGTGTGTGGTATGTTCCATTCACAGACATATTACCCAAGAAAATACTAGGCAGTGACTACTTGAAGATGTTGCAGAAAGAAGAGGAAGGTGGTGATGATGAGGATGAAGATGAAAAGGAGGAGGATGAAGAGGATGAGGAAGAAAGTGACGAGTCTGATGATGAAGATGAGAATTATGAGAAAGATGAGAATGAAGAGGAGGAAGAAGATGATTAATGTTACTGTCTCTCTAGGAACACTTTTGAACTGCAGATTTATTTTTGTATTTTTATTTTTTATATAACATTCCAACTTTACTGCTCCTTTAAAGAACAATAAAGTGTTTTGAGTCTAAACTGCACAAAATAATTATAGTTATTAAATTATACTGGTACGTTACATTATTTACAAATGTGTCCTCATTCACCTATTCATCTCTGCAATATGGTAAGACTTAGACGCTCCACCACTGGTAGTGATTCACAGACTTTCATACTTTTTTCTAAATTTAATCGCATCTTTTAAGGGCTGGTATTCCATTAGCCTTGGTGATTTACAGCGGGCAATTGACTTGCCCAGGACTATCCTATTAGCCCCGATACCAGCAGTTATCGGGAATTATGTTAAGCTTCGCACCCCTATAAACAGCCCTTAGAAAAAAAACATTGGTCTGGGAACTTATCCTGGATCTCATATGTTTTCTCCCGAAAACAGGTCACTTTTTGGCTGAAAAAATGGGCTACAATTTGATAGTCCTATAATGACCATCAGGCTAAAATCAAGATAAAAGCCTATTTTTTTTCAGCCAAAAAAAATAGCGCTGGCAATTGAGTACCGCCCTAAGTCACTTATAGGGGAGAATTCAACTCCGTGATGTGCGGTGGGGTGAGGCAGAGGCTTTCCTGTCATACTAACGTTTGTGTCAGAGTTTTGACTGTATAAAGTATATAAAAAATACAAAGAATATGTTTGAAATATCTTCTTTGTATTATTCTAATCATTTTTATAGCCAAAACTCTGGAGTAAAAAATCTATGGCAGGTGAAGCAGTGACTTTCCTGCATATCTTATCCGTACATCTCTGATCAAAACTCACCAAATATCCTGGAGTATATACTGCTGCACCTTTGTATAATGCCCACATGTATCCTTTGGTTCATATATTGCGTGTAAATTTGGCTCTGGTGCTAGCCAGGGCCTCCTGAGCCATTTACCCCACCACACGTCCCTAATTCAACTGAGGGTGGGAAACTTAAAAAACCCTGCAGTGTGGTGTTTTTCTCGCAGCCTGCTATTCAATTTTTCCACGTACCTACAGAGCAAGAAAGATTTTTTTTTTCCTAAAATCTTTTATTTGTAGGAAAAATCACCAGGACTTGCTCTGGCGCCCCGGCGGCACCAATTAGCTTAATTAGTCTGCAATTACCCACCTACCGAAGCGATGTCTCCTCCAGCTGCGGGATCCGGACTCCTGCAGCAGCGAGGAGTGTAGTAATGTGTGTGTACCACCAGTGTGTGTGCTGTCCTGATCTCCCCTCCCAAAGGCAGCAGCTGGGACAACTACATTTCCCAGCAGCCCCCAAGCCTCCCAACAGCCCCCTCCCCAGTGCAAAGATGGAGGGGAGACCACGGTAATCCAAAATTGGGCTCAAGGTTTTTTTGCTCGCTAAACCTCGGGCCCAATTGATTTCCTGCTACAGTATACTAGGTAGACTAGATTAGTACTTTTGTGGCAAAGGAATTGATATAAATTCACAGATTAAGCACAATGATGTGTGGCGGGAAGCATGGAGTATCTTCCTCATAGCAGACCTCCATCTTTTGTCTTTTGCACAAGTTATTGTACAAGTCACACCCAGAAGCTGTAACAAATGCATTGTCTAGGGTTCCCGAGCATTGTAGTTGTGTCCCATTAGCAATGACAATAAGATGCAAATTTTGTGAAAAAGTCTGTGGTGAGACGCATGGCGTGGTTTAGTAACGCAGGGGGTAATTTAGAGTTGATCACAGCAGCAAATTTGTTAGCTAATGGACAAAACCATGTGCACTGCAGGGGGGGCAGATATAACATGTGCAGAGAGAGTTAGATTTGGGTGGGTTATTTTGTTTCTGTGCAGGGTAAATACTGGCTGCTTTATTTTTACACTGCAATTTAGATTTCAGTTTGAACACACCACCCCCCTGCAGTGCACATGGTTTTGCCCATTAGGTAACAAATTTGCTGCTGCAATCAGATCTGAATTAGGCCCAGAGTCCTTTGTGTTCCAAACGGGGCTATTTGCTCGATTTGAGTATAGGTGTATGTGTACAGAGCTGTATAAAGTAAAGTTAAAACTAAATTTCTCTATCGTCCTAGTGGATGCTGGGGTTCCTGAAAGGACCATGGGGAATAGCGGCTCCGCAGGAGACAGGGCACAAAAAGTAAAGCTTTAGGATCAGGTGGTGTGCACTGGCTCCTCCCCCTATGACCCTCCTCCAAGCCAGTTAGATTTTTGTGCCCGGCCGAGAAGGGTGCAATCTAGGTGGCTCTCCTAAAGAGCTGCTTAGAAAAGTTTAGCTTAGGTTTTTTATTTTACAGTGAGTCCTGCTGGCAACAGGATCACTGCAACGAGGGACTTAGGGGAGAAGAAGTGAACTCACCTGCGTGCAGGATGGATTGGCTTCTTGGCTACTGGACATCAGCTCCAGAGGGACGATCACAGGTACAGCCTGGATGGTCACCGGAGCCTTGCCGCCGGCCCCCTTGCAGATGCTGAAGTAAGAAGAGGTCCAGAATCGGCGGCAGAAGACTCCTCAGTCTTCTAAAGGTAGCGCACAGCACTGCAGCTGTGCGCCATTTTCCTCTCAGCACACTTCACACGGCAGTCACTGAGGGTGCAGGGCGCTGGGAGGGGGGCGCCCTGGGAGGCAAATGAAAACCTATTTTGGCTAAAAATACCTCACATATAGCCTCCGGAGGCTATATGGAGATATTTAACCCCTGCCAGAATCCGTTAAAAGCGGGAGACGAGGCCGCCGAAAAAGGGGCGGGGCCTATCTCCTCAGCACACAGCGCCATTTTCCCTCACAGAAAGGCTGGAGGGAAGGCTCCCAGGCTCTTCCCTGCACTGCACTACAGAAACAGGGTTAAAACAGAGAGGGGGGGCACTAATTTGGCGTTAGAAATATATAAAACAGATGCTATAAGGGAAAACACTTATATAAGGTTGTCCCTATATAATTATAGCGTTTTTGGTGTGTGCTGGCAAACTCTCCCTCTGTCTCTCCAAAGGGCTAGTGGGTCCTGTCCTCTATCAGAGCATTCCCTGTGTGTGTGCTGTGTGTCGGTACGTGTGTGTCGACATGTATGAGGACGATGTTGGTGAGGAGGCGGAGCAATTGCCTGTAATGGTGATGTCACTCTCTAGGGAGTCGACACCGGAATGGATGGCTTATTTAGGGAATTACGTGATAATGTCAACACGCTGCAAGGTCGGTTGACGACATGAGACGGCCGACAAACAATTAGTACCGGTCCAGACGTCTCAAAAACACCGTCAGGGGTTTTAAAACGCCCGTTTACTTTAGTCGGTCGACACAGACACAGACAGGGACACTGAATCCAGTGTCGACGGTGAATAAACAAACGTATTCCTTATTAGGGCCACACGTTAAAGGCAATGAAGGAGGTGTTACATATTTCTGATACTACAAGTACCACAAAAGAGGGTATTATGTGGGATGTGAAAAAACTACAGTAGTTTTTCCTGAATCAGATAAATTAAATAAAGTGTGTGATGATGCGTGGGTTCCCCCCGATAGAAAATTATGGGTGGTATACCCTTTCCCGCCAGAAGTTAGGGCGCGTTGGGAAACACCCCTTAGGGTGGATAAGGCGCTCACACGCTTATCAAAACAAGTGGCGGTACCGTCTATAGATAGGGCCGTCCTCAAGGACCAGCTGACAGGAGGCTGGAAAATATCATAAAAGTATATACACACATACTGGTGTTATACTGCGACCAGCGATCACCTCAGCCTGGATGTGCAGAGCTGGGGTGGCTTGGTCGGATTCCCTGACTAAAAATATTGATACCCTTGACAGGGACAGTATTTTATTGACTATAGAGCATTTAAAGGATGCATTTCTATATATGCGAGATGCACAGAGGGATATTTGCACTCTGGCATCAAGAGTAAATGCGATGTCCATATCTGCCAGAAGATGTTATGGACACGACAGTGGTCAGGTGATGCAGATTCCAAACGGCAAAAAGGTGTATTGCCGTATAAAGGAAGAGGAGTTTTTTGGGGTCGGTCCATCGGACCGGGTGGCCACGGCAACTGCTGGAAAATCCACCGTTTTTACCCTAAGTCACATCTCTGCAGAAAAAGACACCGTCTTTTCAACCTCAGTCTTTTCGTCCCTATAAGATCATATCTGCCCAGGGATAGAGGAAAGGGAAGAAGACTGCAGCAGGCAGCCCATTCCCAGGAACAGAAGCGCTCCACCGCTTCTGACAAGTTCTCAGCATGGCGCTGAGACCGTACAGGACCCCTGGATCCTACAAGTAGTATCCCAGGGGTACAGATTGGAATGTAGAGACGTTTCCTCTTCGCAGGCTCCTGAAGTCTGCTTTACCAAGGTCTCCCTCCGACAAGGAGGCAGTATGGGAAAAAATTCACAAGCTGTATTCCCAGCAGGTGATAATTAAATTACCCCTCCTACTACAAGAAAAAGGGGTATTATTCCACACTATATTGTGGTACTGAAGCCAGAAGGCTAGGTGAGACTTATTCTAAAAATTTTTTTGAACACTTACAAAGGTTCAAATCAAGATGGAGTCACTCAGAGCAGTGATAACGAACCAGGAAGAAGGGGACTATATAGTGTCCGGGGACATCAGGGATGCTTACCTCTATGTCCCAAATTTGCCCTTCTCACTAAGGGTACCTCAGGTTCGTGGTGCAGAACTGTCTCTATCAGTTTTAGACGCTGCCGTTTGGATTGTCCACGGCACCCCGGGTCTTTACCAAGGTAATGGCCGAAATGATGATTCTTCTTCGAAGAAAAGGCGTCTTAATTATCCCTTACTTGGACGATCTCCTGATAAGGGCATAGTCCAGGGAACAGTTGGAGGTCGGAGTAGCACTATCTCGGATACTGCTACAACAGCACGGGTGGATTCTAAATATTCCAAAATCGCAGCTGATCCCGACGACACGTCTGCTGTGCCTAGGGATGATTCTGGACACAGTCCAGAAAAAGGTGTTTCTCCCGGAAGAGAAAGCCAGGGAGTTATCCGAGCTAGTCAGGAACCTCCTAAAAACAGTGCATCATTGCACAAGGGTCCTGGTAAAAATGGTGGCTTCCTACGAAGCAATTCCATTCGGCAGATTTCACGCAAGAACTTTTCAGTGGGATCTGCTGGAAAAATGGTCCGGATCGCATCTTCAGATGCATCAGCGGATAACCCTATATCCAAGGACAAGGGTGTCTCTCCTGTGGTGGTTATAGAGTGCCCATCTTCTAGAGGGCCGCAGATTTGGCATTCAGGATTGGATGCTGGTGACCACGGAGCCCAGCCCGAGAGGCTGGGGAGCAGTCACACAAGGAAAAAATTTCCAGGGAGTGTGATCAAGTCTGGAGACTTTTCTCCACATAAATATACTGGAGCTAAGGGTAAATTTATAATACTCTAAGCTTAGCAAGACCTCTGCTTCAAGGTCAGCCGGTATTGATCCAGTGGGAAAAAACATCACGGCAGTCGCCCACGTAAACAGACAGGGCGACACAAGAAGCAGGAGGGCAATGGCAAAAACTGCAAGGACTTTTCGCTGGGCGGAAAATCATGTGATAGCACTGTCAGCAGTGTTTCATCCCGGGAATGGAAACTGGGAAGCAGACTTCCTCAGCAGGCACGACCTCCACCCGGGAGAGTGGAAACTTCATCGGGAAGTTTTTTCCACATGATTGTAAACCGTTGGGAAATACCAAAGGTGGACATGATGGCGTCCCGTCTGAACAAAAAACGGGACAGGTATTGCGCCAGGTCAAGAGACCCTCAGGCAATAGCTGTGGACGTTCTGGTAACACCGTGGGTGTACCAGTCGGTGTATGTGTTCCCTCCTCTGCTTCTCATACCTAAGGTGCTGAGAATTATAAGACATAGAGGAGTAAGAACTATACTCATGGCTCCGGATTGGCCAGGAAGGACTTGGTACCCGGAACTTCAAGAGATGCTTACAGAGGTTTTATGGCCTCTGCCGCTAAGAAGGGACTTGCTTCAGCAAGTACCATGTCTGTTCCAAGACTTACCGCAGCTGCGTTTGTCGGCATGGCGGTGGAACGCCGGATCCTAAGGGAAAAAGGCATTCCGGAAGAGGTCATTCCTACCCTGGTCAAAGCCAGAAAGGAGGTGACCGCACAACATTATCACCACATGTGGCGAAAATATGTTGCGTGGTGTGAGGCCAGGAAGGCCCCACAAAAAAAAAAAAAAAATTTCAACTCGGTCGTTTCCTGCATTTCCTGAAAACAGGAGTGTCTATGGGCCTCAAATTGGGGTCCATTAAGGTTCAAATTTCGGCCCTGTCGATTTTCTTCCAGAAAGAATTGGCTTCAGTTCCTGAAGTCCAGAATTTTGTCAAGGGAGTATTGCATATACAACCCCCTTTTGTGCCTCCAGTGGCACTGTGGGATCTCAACGTAGTTCTGGGATTCCTCAAATCACATTGGTTTAAAACCAGTCAAATCTGTGGATTTGAAGCATCTCACATGAAAAGTGACCATGATCTTGGCCCTGGCCTGGACCAGGCGAGTGTCAAATTGGTGGTTTTTTCTCAAAAAAGCCCATATCTGTTTGTCCATTCGGACAGGGCAGAGCTGCGGACTCGTCCCCAGTTCTCTCCCTAAGGTGGTGTCAGTGTTTCACCTGAACCAGCTTATTGTGGTGCCTTGCACCTACTAGGGACTTGGAGGACTCCAAGTTGCTAGATGTTGTCAGGGCCCTGAAAATATGTTCCAGGACGGCTGGAGTCAGGAAAACTGACTTGCTGTTATCCTGTATGCACCCAACAAACTGGGTGCTTTTGCTTCTAAGCAGACTATTGCTAGTTGGATGTGTAATACAATTCAGCTTGCACATTCTGTGGCAGGCCTGCCACAGCCAAAATATGTAAATGCCCATTCCACAAGGAAGGTGGGCTCATCTTGGGCGGCTGCCCGAGGGGTCTCGGCTTTTACAACTTTGCCGAGCGGTTATTTAGTCAGGGGCAAACACGTTTGTAAAATCCTACAAATTTGATACCCTGGCTAAGGAGGACCTGGAGTTCTCTCATTCGGTGCTGCAGAGTCATCCGCACTCTCCCGCCCGTTTGGGAGCTTTGGTATTATCCCCATGGTCCTTTCAGGAACCCCAGCATCCACTAGGACGATAGAGAAAATAAGAATTTACTTACCGATAATTCTATTTCTCGGAGTCCGTAGTGGATGCTGGGCGCCCATCCCAAGTGCGGATTATCTGCAATACTTGTACATAGTTACAAAAATCGGGTTATTATTGTTGTGAGCCATCTTTTCAGAGGCTCCGCTGTTATCATACTGTTAACTGGGTTCAGATCACAGGTTGTACAGTGTGATTGGTGTGGCTGGTATGAGTCTTACCCGGGATTCAAAATCCTTCCTTATTATGTACGCTCGTCCGGGCACAGTATCTAACTGGCTTGGAGGAGGGTCATAGGGGGAGGAGCCAGTGCACACCACCTGATCCTAAAGCTTTACTTTTTGTGCCCTGTCTCCTGCGGAGCCGCTATTCCCCATGGTCCTTTCAGGAACCCCAGCATCCACTACGGACTCCGAGAAATAGAATTATCGGTAAGTAAATTCTTATTTTTTCCAGCATATGGCATTCTAGTCTACACAGAGATGTGCCTGTTCCCAGTGCATCTCTGGTATTAGACGACAATAAATGTGACTGGGGCTTGTCACTACATTCCCAGGATAGCACATAAACCAATAGATAGATCTGTCAGACATGTAGAGAAGAGAAACACTATACAGATTATAAAGATTTGACAATGGCTGTTTCCAGTTACGGTAACAACATAATCTATACTTGGCCACATCACATTCTTTTGTTGTACTCTTCATCTGGTTTCTTTGTAATTGTCTTGTGCTGTAGATGAACCAAAGAAAAAAGCGCCCTACTGAGCCTAAGTTGAACTGCTGCCTGCTGCTCTCAAGGGAAAAGGGTATTAGCACACCCTGATCAATTGTAGGAAAAAGAAAAAAAAAAAAAGAGCGCAAGCAGACTGAACAAATATTTAAACAAATTTATTCATAAAATATGCTAGGTCACAATCAAGTTAAAAAGTTGAATACATTGTAACTAATGATATATTCAATGAATTCAATTCAACAAAGAATCCACACTCGGCATGTAATTTGATAGTCCCACAGTACTAGTGCATTAGTAGATGACACAATGACCGGTATATGATCTTTAATAGAACCAGTGATCCTTCAGTCTTTTATAATTGTTAATGGCTGATGATTTGATACTGAATTTTCATATAACACTTTAGTAACAGTTCCAAAATGAATGATTTCTTTTGATCTGTGTAACAATTGTATTCTTACTGATAAATGAACCGTCTCAACGAAGGTATCATACTGGAATTAGGTGAAATAAACTGCATAAGCTCCGTCTGTCACAATTGTATTCTTACTGATAAATGAACCGTCTCAACGAAGGTATCATACTGGAATTAGGTGAAATAAACTGCATAAGCTCCGTCTGTCACTCTCTCACTGTGACCATAAGCCGGAGCTGAATTGCTTACCGCTTCCAAGGATGTCCCAGCGGCACTGACCATGAACCGGGCGTCGCTCTTTCTAGCGACTCAACCTCCCGTTCTCCTGCCGGACCAGCGTGGCAGGATGACTCATTCACTGCCGCCTCCAAAACAGATCGATGGTGCTATTGATGGTTTAAGCACTAGATTCCAGATGAATCGACTGAAAGCCACGGTCCCCGTATGGCAAGCGGGACCAATGCTTCAGATCTGGTAAATCAATTCCGGCAGGGATTGGAGGTACAAATAGATGAACTCGTAGGACTGACGAGTGCCTGGATCCTCTGAGCCCTGACGCGTTTCTCGACCGACAAACACTGGTCGTTTCCTCAGAGGGTTGTGCTGTAGATAACCTCACTCATGCGACCATTGTCCTGTATATACTGTAGCTGAATTGATATCCACAGAATATGGTATAGCTTGTTATCGTTACGTTAGAAGCATTATTGATACAAATCAGGAAGTGGTAGATGTGAATACCCTTATTAGAATCACAGAAATATCCATACATTTTAATATTTATCAACAGGGTAGTAACTACATTAGTAGGAGGGGTGGCATATGCTATGTGGTAGCACACCCCCAAGAAAAAAGAAAAATCTGGGAGGACTCATTAGGATATGGAAGCTGCAGTGCCCTGTATATACAGTTGCAAGAAAAAGTATGTGAACCCCTTGGAATTTCCTGGATTTGTGCATAAATTGGATATAAAATGTGTTCTGATCTTCATCTAAGTCACAATGATAATAGGATTTTGGTTACCTACCGGTAAATCCTTTTCTCGTAGTCCGTAGAGGATGCTGGGGTCCACATTAGTACCATGGGGTATAGACGGGTCCACCAGGAGCCATTGGCACTTTAAGAGTTTGAGAGTGTGGGCTGGCTCCTCCCTCTATGCCCCTCCTACCAGACTCAGTCTGGAAACTAAGCCAGAGGAGACGGACATCTTCGAGAGAAGGATTTAACATAGATAGTGGCGAGATTCATACCAGCTCACACATACAAGGCACATCAAGCTAACTTAGCTTGAAAACTCAGCAACCGCTGAAACATTACTTACCAAGTAACAATGCAATACTCAACTAAAACGAAGTTGTACTGAACCAAATGACGAGAGCAGGAAAACGAAGCGCTGGGCAGGCACCCAGCATCCTCTACGGACTACGAGAAGAGGATTTACCGGTAGGTAACCAAAATCCTATTTTCTCTGACGCCCTAGTGGATGCTGGGAACTCCGTAAGGACCATGGGGAATAGCGGCTCCGCAGGAGACTGGGCACAAAAGTAAAGCTTTAGGACTACCTGGTGTGCACTGGCTCCTCCCCCTATGACCCTCCTCCAAGCCTCAGTTAGATTTTTGTGCCCGGCCGAGAAGGGTGCATTCTAGGAGGCTCTCCTGAGTTTCTTAGTAAAAGTTTAGTTTTAGGTTTTTTATTTTCAGTGAGACCTGCTGGCAACAGGCTCACTGCATCGAGGGACTAAGGGGAGAAGAAGCGAACCTGCCTGCTTGCAGCCAGCTTGGGCTTCTTGGCTACTGGACACCATTAGCTCCAGAGGGACCGAACACAGGCCCAGCCTCGGAGTCCGGTCCCAGAGCCGCGCCGCCGGCCCCCTTACAGAGCCAGAAGCAAGAAGAGGTCCGGAAAATCGGCGGCAGAAAACATCAGTCTTCACCAAGGTAGCGCACAGCACTGCAGCTGTGCGCCATTGCTCCTCAGGCACACTTCACACTCCGGTCACTGAGGGTGCAGGGCGCTGGGGGGGGGGCGCCCTGAGCAGCAATAAAAACACCTTGGCTGGCGAAAATACATCACATATAACCCCCAGGGCTATATGGATGTATTTTAACCCCTGCCAGAATACAGCAAAAAGCGGGAGAAAAGTCCGCCGAGAAGGGGGCGGAGCCTATCTCCTCAGCACACGGGCGCCATTTTCCCTCACAGCTCCGCTGGAAGGACGTCTCCCTGACTCTCCCCTGCAGTCCTGCACTACAGAAAAGGGTAAAACAAGAGAGGGGGGCACTAATTAGGCGCAGTATTAATAAAACAGCAGCTATAAGGGGAAAAACACTTCTATAAGGTTATCCCTGTATATATATAGCGCTCTGGTGTGTGCTGGCATACTCTCCCTCTGTCTCCCCAAAGGGCTAGTGGGGTCCTGTCCTCTATCAGAGCATTCCCTGTGTGTGTGCTGTGTGTCGGTACGATTGTGTCGACATGTATGACGAGGAAAATGGTGTGGAGGCGGAGCAATTGCCTGTAATGGAGATGTCACCCCCTAGGGAGTCGACACCTGAGTGGCTGAGCTTATGGAAGGAATTACGTGACAGTGTCAGCTCCTTACAAAAGACGGTTGATGACATGAGACAGCCGGCTACGCAGCTGGTGCCTGTCCAGGCGTCTCAAAAGCCATCAGGGGCTCTAAAACGCCCGTTACCTCAGATGGCAGATACAGACGCCGACACGGATACTGACTTCAGTGTCGACGATGAAGAGACGAATGTAACTTCCAGTAGGGCCACACGTTACATGATTGATGCTATGAAAAATGTTTTACATATTTCTGATAATACAAGTACCACTAAAAAGGGTATTATGTTTGGTGAGAAAAAACTGCCTGTAGTTTTTCCTGCATCTGAGGAATTAAATGAAGTGTGTGATGAAGCGTGGGTTTCCCCCGATAAAAAACTGATAATTCCTAAAAGGTTATTAGCATCATACCCCTTCCCGCCAGAGGATAGGGCTCGTTGGGAAACACCCCCTAGGGTGGATAAAGCGCTCACACGTTTGTCTAAACAGGTGGCACTACCGTCTCCTGCTCGGCGGACTTTTTCGTCCTGGGGTGGCTTGGTCGGATTCCCTGACTGACAATATTGATACCCTAGATAGGGACAGTATATTATTGACTATAGAGCATTTGAAAGATGCATTTCTATATATGCGTGATGCACAGAGGGATATTTGCCGACTGGCATCAAGAGTAAGTGCGCTGTTCATTTCTGCCAGAAGAGGGTTATGGACGAGGCAGTGGTCAGGTGATGCTGATTCCAAAAGGCATATGGAAGTATTGCCTTATAAAGGGGAGGAGTTATTTGGGGTAGGTCTATCAGACCTGGTGGCCAAGGCAACTGCTGGGAAATCCACATTTTTACCCCAGGTAGCCTCTCAACATAAGAAGACGCCGTATTATCAGGCGCAGTCCTTTCAGCCCCATAAGGGCAAGCGGGCAAAAGGCTCCTCATTTCTGCCCCGTGGCAGAGGGAGAGGAAAAAGGCTGCAGCAAACAGCCAGTTCCCAGGAACAGAAGCCCTCTCCCGTTTCTGCCAAGTCCTCAGCATGACGCTGGGGCTTTACAAGCGGACTCAGGCACGGTGGGGGCCCGTCTCAAGAATTTCAGCGTGCAGTGGGCTCACTCACAGGTGGACCCCTGGATCCTTCAGGTGGTATCTCAGGGGTACAAATTGGAATTCGAGACGTCTCCCCCTCGCCGTTTCCTAAAGTCTGCTTTACCGACGTCTCCCTCCGACAGGGAGGCGGTATTGGAAGCCATTCACAAGCTGTATTCCCAGCAGGTGATAATCAAGGTACCCCTCCTGCAACAGGGAAAGGGGTATTATTCCACGCTGTTTGTGGTACCGAAGCCGGACGGCTCGGTGAGACCTATTTTAAATCTGAAATCCTTGAACACTTACATGCACAGGTTCAAATTCAAGATGGAGTCACTCAGAGCGGTGATTGCGAACTTGGAAGAAGGGGATTATATGGTGTCTTTGGACATCAAGGATGCTTACCTCCATGTCCCAATTTACCCTTCTCACCAAGGGTACCTCAGGTTTGTGGTACAGAACTGTCACTATCAGTTTCAGACGCTGCCGTTTGGTTTGTCCACGGCACCCCGGGTCTTTACCAAGGTAATGGCCGAAATGATGATACTCCTTCAAAGGAAGGGAGTTTTAGTTATCCCGTACTTGGACGATCTCCTGATAAGGGCAAGATCCAGGGAACAGTTGGTAGTCGGGGTAGCACTATCTCAAGTAGTGTTGCGGCAGCACGGTTGGATTCTCAATATTCCAAAATCGCAGCTGATCCCGACGACACGTCTCCTATTCCTAGGGATGATCCTGGACACAGTCCAGAAAAAGGTGTTTCTCCCGGAGGAGAAAGCCAGGGAGTTATCCGAACTAGTCAGAAACCTCCTAAAACCAGGCCAAGTGTCAGTGCATCAATGCACAAGGGTCCTGGGAAAAATGGTGGCTTCCTACGAAGCAATCCCATTCGGCAGATTCCACGCAAGAACTTTCCAGAGGGACCTGCTGGACAAATGGTCCGGATCGCATCTTCAGATGCATCAGCGGATAACCCTGTCACCAAAGACAAGGGTGTCTCTCCTGTGGTGGTTGCAGAGTGCTCATCTTCTAGAGGGCCGCAGATTCGGCATTCAGGACTGGGTTCTGGTGACCACGGATGCCAGCCTGCGAGGCTGGGGAGCAGTCACACAGGGAAGAAATTTCCAGGGCTTGTGGTCAAGCCTGGAGACATCACTTCACATAAATATCCTGGAGCTGAGGGCCGTTTACAATGCCCTAAGCCAAGCAAGACCTCTGCTTCAAGGTCAGCCGGTGCTGATCTAGTCGGACAACATCACGGCAGTCGCCCACGTGAACAGACAGGGCGGCACAAGAAGCAGGAGGGCAATGGCAGAAGCTGCAAGGATTCTTCGCTGGGCGGAAAATCATGTGATAGCACTGTCAGCAGTGTTCATTCCGGGAGTGGACAACTGGGAAGCAGACTTCCTCAGCAGGCACGACCTCCACCCGGGAGAGTGGGGACTTCACCCAGAAGTCTTCCACATGATTGTAAACCGTTGGGAAAAACCAAAGGTGGACATGATGGCGTCCCGCCTCAACAAAAAATTGGACAGGTATTGCGCCAGGTCAAGGGACCCTCAGGCAATAGCTGTGGACGCTCTGGTAACACCATGGGTGTACCAGTCAGTGTATGTGTTCCCTCCTCTGTCTCTCATACCCAAGGTACTGAGAATTATAAGACGGAGAGGAGTAAGAACTATACTCGTGGCTCCGGATTGGCCAAGAAGGACTTGGTACCCGGAACTTCAAGAGATGCTCACAGAGGACCCGTGGCCTCTACCTCTAAGAAGGGACCTGCTCCAGCAAGGACCCTGTCTGTTCCAAGACTTACCGCGGCTGCGTTTGACGGCATGGCGGTTGAACGCCGGATCCTGAAGGAAAAAGGCATTCCGTAAGAAGTCATTCCTACCCTGATCAAAGCCAGGAAGGATGTGACCGCAAAGCATTATCACCGCATTTGGTGAAAATATGTTGCGTGGTGCGAGGCCAGGAAGGCCCCAACGGAGGAATTTCAACTGGGTCGATTCCTGCATTTCCTGCAAACAGGAGTGTCTATGGGCCTAAAATTAGGATCCATTAAGGTTCAGATTTCGGCCCTGTCGATTTTCTTCCAGAAAGAACTGGCTTCAGTTCCTGAAGTTCAGACGTTTGTCAAGGGGGTGCTGCATATACAGCCTCCTTTTGTGCCTCCAGTGGCACCTTGGGATCTCAATGTAGTTTTGGGGTTCCTAAAATCACATTGGTTTGAACCGCTTAAATCTGTGGATTTGAAATATCTCACATGGAAAGTGGTCATGCTGTTGGCCCTGGCTTCGGCCAGGCGCGTGTCAGAATTGACGGCTTTATCTTATAAAAGCCCTTACCTGATTTTTCATACGGACAGGGCAGAATTGAGGACTCGTCCACAATTTCTCCCTAAGGTGGTTTCAGCGTTTCACCTGAACCAACCTATTGTGGTACCTGCGGCTACTAGGGACTTGGAGGACTCCAAGTTGCTGGACGTTGTCAGGGCCCTGAAAATTTATGTTTCCAGGACGGCTGGAGTCAGAAAATCTGACTCGCTGTTTATCCTGTATGCACCCAACAAGCTGGGTGCTCCTGCTTCTAAGCAGACTATTGCTCGTTGGATTTGTAGTACAATTCAGCTTGCACATTCTGTGGCAGGCCTGCCACAGCCAAAATCTGTAAATGCCCACTCCACAAGGAAGGTGGGCTCATCTTGGGCGGCGGCCCGAGGGGTCTCGGCTTTACAACTTTGCCGAGCAGCTACTTGGTCAGGGGCAAACACGTTTGCAAAATTCTACAAATTTGATACCCTGGCTGAGGAGGACCTGGAGTTCTCTCATTCGGTGCTGCAGAGTCATCCGCACTCTCCCGCCCGTTTGGGAGCTTTGGTATAATCCCCATGGTCCTTACGGAGTTCCCAGCATCCACTAGGACGTCAGAGAAAATAAGAATTTACTTACCGATAATTCTATTTCTCGTAGTCCGTAGTGGATGCTGGGCGCCCATCCCAAGTGCGGATTGTCTGCAATACTTGTACATAGTTATTGTTACCTAAATCGGGTTATTGTTGTTGTGAGCCATCTATCCAGAGGCTCCTCTGTTATCATACTGTTAACTGGGTTCAGATCACAAGTTGTATGGTGTTATTGGTGTGGCTGGTTTGAGTCTTACCCGGGATTCATAAATCCTTCCTTATTGTGTACGCTCATCCGGGCACAGTATCTTAACTGAGGCTTGGAGGAGGGTCATAGGGGGAGGAGCCAGTGCACACCAGGTAGTCCTAAAGCTTTACTTTTGTGCCCAGTCTCCTGCGGAGCCGCTATTCCCCATGGTCCTTACGGAGTTCCCAACATCCACTACGGACTACGAGAAATAGAATTATCGGTAAGTAAATTCTTATTTTCTCTTACGTCCTAGAGGATGCCGAGGTCCACATTAGTACCATGGGGATGTACCAAAGCTCCCAGAACGGGAGGGAGAGCGTGGAGGCTCCTGCAGAACTGATTGACTGAACTTCAGATCATGAGAGGCCAAAGTATCGAACTTGTAGAACTTTGCAAACGTGTTCGACCCAGACCAAGTTGCAACTCGGAAAAGTTGTAATGCCGAGACACCCTGGGCAGCTACCCAGGAAGACCCCACCTTACGAGTAGAGTGGGCCTGGACAGTCGTAGGACACGGCACTCCTGCCGTAGAATACGCATGCTGGATACTGAACCTGATCCAGCGAGAGATCGTCTGCTTAGAAGCAGGACACCCAATTTTCTTGGGATCATAAAGGACAAACAGAGAGTCCCATTTTCTGTGACGAGCAGTCCTCTTTACATAGATTTTCAGAGCCCTTACAACATCCAAGGACTTTGATGAAACTGAGGCGTCAGTAGCCACTGGCACCACAATAGGTTGGTTAATATGAAATGCCGACACAACCTTTGGAAGAAATTGCTGACGTGTCCAGAGCTCAGCTCTCTCTTCGTGGAAGATCAAGTATGGGCTTTTACAGGACAAAGCTTCCAACTCCGAAACACGACTAGCAGAAGCTAAGGCCATCAATGTGACAGCCTTCCTTGTAAGAATTTGACCTCAACCTCCTGTAGAGGCTCGTACCAGTCCGATTAAAGGAACTGCAACACCATGTTAAGGTCCCAAGGCGCCGTAGGCGGTACAAAGGGAGGTTGGATGTGCAGAACTCCCTTCAAAAAGGTCTGAACCTCAGGGAGGGCAGCCAATTGTGTCTGGAACCGAAATCTGGACCTTCACAGATCCAAACCTCAGGCCAATATCCACACCGGCTTGTAGGAAGAGGAGAAACCGTCCCAGTTGAAACTCCACTGCAGGAAATTTTTTGGACTCACACCAAGATACATATTTTTTCCAAATTCGATGGTATGTTTAGATGTTACTCCTTTCCTTGCCTCTATCAGGGTAGGAATGACCTTGTTCGGAATGCCCTATCGAGCTAGCATCAGGCGTTCAACCTCCATGCCGTCAAACATAGCCGCGGTAAGTCTTTATAGGCGAACGGCCCCTGCTGCAGTAGGTCCTCCCGAAGAGGAAGAGGCCTCGGCTCTTCTTGTAGTAGATCCAGAAGATCCGCGTACCAAGTCCTTCTTGGTCAGTCTGGAGCAATGAGGATCGCTTGAACCCTTGTTCTCCTTATGAGCTTTAGAACTCTTGGGATGAGAGGAAGTGGAGGATACACGTACACCGACTGGAAGACCCACGGAATCACTAGGGCGTCCACTGCTTGCGGGTCCCTCGACCTGGAACAATACCGCCGAAGCTTCTTGTTGAGACGAGAGGCCATCATTTCGATCTGGGGTACGCCCCAAAGATCTGTTACCTCCTTGAACACCTCCGGATGGAGACCCCACTCCCCTGGATGGAGATCGTGTCTGCTGAGGAAGTCCGCTTCCCAGTTGTCTACACCCGGAATGAAGATTGCTGACAGCGTCAACGCGTGTTTTTCTGCCCAGGGGATGAGTCTTGTTACCTCTGACATTGCAGCCCTGCTCTTCGTTCCGCCCTTTCGGTTTATGTAAGCCACTGTTGTCACATTGTCCAACTGCACTTGAACGGCCCGATTTCTCAAAAGATGGGCTGCTTGGAGAGGACCGTTGTAGAATGTTTATCGGCAGGCGGGCTTCCAGACTTGACCACCTTCCTTGGAAGGTTTCCCCTTGAGTGACTGCGCCACAGCCCCAGAGACTTGCATCCGTGGTTAGAAGGATCCAGTCCTGAATCCCGAACCTGCGGCCCTCCAGAAGGTGAGGTAATTGCAGCCTCCAGAGGAGTGAAATGTATTCTCTGGCACATGTGTAGATGGGATCCCGAGCACTTGTCCAGGAGATCCAGTTGGAAGGACCGACCGTGAAACCTCCCGTACTGCAGAGCCTCGTAAGAGGCCACCGTCTTCCTCAGAAGGTGAATGCACTGATGAACCGACACCCGGGCTGGCTTCAGGACACCCCGGACCATTGTTGGTATCACCAACGCTTTTTCCTCTGGAAGAAACACCCTCTACACTTCCATGTAGAAGATCATTCCCAGAAAGGACAACCTCCTGGTTGGTTCCAAATGAGATTTTGGAAGATTCAGGATCCAACCATGTTCCCTGAGAAGCTGGGTAGTGAGAGCTATGGACCGTAACAGCTTCTCCTTGGACGATGCTCCCAGTCACCGTCTGCAGTGTCAGAATTGGTATCCGCCTGCCACTGATCTTCAGCTCTGTAAGGGGGTGGCGGCATGCTGCTGGGGTGAGCGATACCCTGTGGCGGGGAACGATCTATCCCCTCAGGAGTTCAGTGTGCTGTCAGCGGAGATCGTGGCTCAGACCCCGCAGTGCGGACACTACTCCCTCTCCCCTTAGTCCCACAAAGCAGGGAGGCTGTTGCTAGCAGCCTCCCTGTAAAATAATAAACTCTAAAAAAAAAAAAAACTTTACCAAAGATGCTCTGTAGAGCTCTCCTAGCTGTGACTGGCTCTTCCGGGCACATTTTCTAAACTGAGTCTGGTACGAGGGGCATAGAGGGAGGAGCCAGCCCACACTCTTAAACTCTTAAAGTGCCAATGGCTCCTGGTGGACCCATCTATACCCAATATAAGAGAAAGACAAGTATTCCATTGCATCAACTCCCACTGTCTCCATGCTGTTGGAGCTGTAACGCTGGTGTAATGTGTTATGCATATAAGATTGTTCGCACTCTGAGACATGCCTGGACAATGGTCACGACACGCCTGCATTTTTGCAGAAACTCCCTGTAACCTCCTCCAAATGGTTTCTTCCTGTCAATCACTGTGTTGCTGATTCCTCACAGTGAGCGGCATCACAAAGGTACCTAGTTATTTGCTCATTTGCAACACCATAGCAGTTGCAACCGCATCTTAATCAGGCCCCGTGAGCTCTAGTACCAAATCCAGGTAATCCTTTCCAATAGCTGTGAATGGGGTATTGATTCAGTCCTCACATTGGGGCGATGCAGAGTTGAGTACAGGTCAGACTTGCGGAGGTATCTTGTGTGCTGTCGCACTGTGCATGCTTCGAAGGTCAGTCTGTGGGGGGGAAGATGAATCAAGCAATGTAAAGAGAAGGGGACCAGTGGAGAAGTTGCCCATAGCAACCAATAAACTTCTACCTATCATATAAAATATACTTGTAAATTCTACCTCAAAGATGATTGGTTACTATAGGCAACTTGCCCACTCTTTGTACTGCTTGATACATTCCCTAGTCCACAAGTCTTCATGGGTGCCAGTATAACGCGTGTAGTAGGAAGGTTATTTCATGAGTACAGATTTATTTCCAGGCCACTTTAATCATTCAGATGTGTTCAATAATGATAAGCATACTTTTTGGACTTATCATTTTTTTCACATATCAACTGGATTACCTGGCAGTACGTGTACTAACCTGCAGCAGCCTGGTGGCTTCTAGAAGATCTCAAGCTGCACACATGAACTTCTGATGTTTGCGGTGATGCATTGCAGGGTGGTGGTGATGATGGTAGTGGGGTCCCCCCACCCCTGCTACCCTGATGGACGACTTGGTAATACATCTCTGTTTTATTGCTTCCTGTTTTGCTTTGATCAGAGGCAAGGCAGGAAGAGCTATAGCGGAATAATAAGTGCCGCTATAGTACACCTCCAGCCACGTGCCGAGTTTGGATGTTTTTTTAAAGGGGCAATCACGTACAAAGCATGGTTTTGTCTTGTAAGTGATTGCCCCTTTAAAAAAAAGTCTGCGTTCGGACGGCATCCCACACAGTTGCCAAACTCGGGCAGCATTACATCCGGCCCCATGTTAGTTCTTGAGAAGTTTAACAATATTCAAGAAATGGATTCCCCCCCAAAAAATACAAATGTCAAAATCAGTGGTGGATTTTACCTAGGGGGCTGCAGTCCAGTACAATCTGCCACTCGCAGGGACTGCCTAGCAGTGGCAGTGACTTCCCATAGGAAGCGCTCCTTGCTACTCACAGCCAGACAGGCAGTGCCAGGTGTCTTCTTCCCCTGCGACTGCCAGTCCGGACTGATTCATGATGGATTGCAGTCGTGATCCAACGCACAATTTACAGATGGTCATGTAAATACGCATGTGCAGGACCCGTGAAGAACGGGTCCTGCAATCGCATTGCAGGGATGCGAACACCTCTGCCTTACTGACAGGCAGAGGCATCTGGGAGAAGGGGCGGCCGGCATTTCCGGAAACGGGGTCGGGTTCCCCCCGTTTTCCGGTTGTGTCCCAGACACAGTTTCTTGGCCTTGCAGGCCGCACTGCAATGGTAGCCGTCGCAGATGAACATTACGACTATCTCGCATGCGATTGCACTGCAAATGCAGGAAGCAGGTGGTATGCACCTCCACCTGCAGTTGCACTGCAAAGGATTGCATTTGCAAAACTGCTGTAAGCCAGATTCATTGCGTTTGCAATGAGGATTCTCTCGCAAAGTGATTGACAGAAAGTGACTGTTTGGGGGTGGTAACACGGTGTAAGTTGGGAGTGGTTGTAAAAAAATGCAGGCGTGTCATGGCAGTTGATGGGACGTGAATGTGATGTCAGCTGCGAGCTCCTATGTACAAAAACATGGCACATGCGTGGCTACTGCCACGTCTAGTCTTTGTGACCATAGACCTACTTGAGCAGTCGATGTTTAACAGTCTTGCGTATAAGCTGCGTAAGGATACGCAAATTGTGAACGAGTTGCATTCACTCTGTTGAGCTCTTATTTTCATTTTTGGACGGCAGCTTCACTTGCTAACATTATCAGTTGTGTAGCATAGAAAATCGCCATTACAATAGCGTACAGCTCTGAATAGATTTGTGCATCATCAGTGATGGCAAAGGAGGCCGAAGGAGCTGATGACATTTTCAAGGGAAGAGGTGTAGCATGAAAAAAGGAGGGCGGCAAGAATGGTCTGTAGGAGGACACCTACTAGTAGTGGATAGTAGGGAGATGTGGAGACTGAGAAAGTGGTTAATAGATAGGAGTTGAACCATTATAGCAGGCCAGTAGTGTTCAGGATGTGGAGAAGAGGGTATCGAAGGGGAAAGACATCAAGAAGGATGAGGAGCATCAGGAGAGTGACAGAGGTGAGAGGGAATGGGGTCACCCAGGGCAGGTGGAGCCGAGAGACAAGGAGAAAAATGTGGAATTCACCCAACTGATGGCACGGCGGGGAAGGTAGTCAGAGATGGCGTAGTGGATGGCATCAATTCTGGTAGTAAAGTAGCAAACTAAAGGGCAGAAGTGTAAGAGTTTAATGGAAGAGCGGGGGGTGTGGAGCAGGCAGAAGAGGGAATTAAAGGTAAAGAAGTGACATGACTTTAAAGAGTGGGAGGAGATAATACACTGGAAGTAATGTTTAGCGTGAGATAGGGCAGAGCTGTAGGAGAAAAGCATTAGTGCATACACACTTACAGATCCTGGCAGTGATGGAGTGGTAGCGGAGCATGTGAGGGTGGGCCCACACTGCATTCGACAGAATGCCATCACTAGCGACATCCCTATATTGAGCTGAATGTACGAAGGGGGAAGTCGCTAGCAACCTGGGGGGCGTGCACCGCTAGCGATGTAGTGGGTACACACTGGACGATTTAAGAATTTGTCATTATAGGCAAATTTGTTTACAATGTCACCTAGTGTGTACCTGGCTTTAGAGATGTCAAGAGCACCAGTAAGGGTGGCGCTTGCTCCTAGAACAGAGGTTCCCAAACATGGTCCTCAAGGCACCCTAGCAGTCCAGGTTTTATGTATATCCATGCGTAGTCAATTTGATTTAACAGTTTGTGATGAGCCATGGATATCTTTAAAACCTGGATCGGTAGGCTGGCTAAACATCAAGATGACTTGTATCATGGCAGATGGGACGACCAATGTAATGATACATCAGTCACCCATGCACACAGAACGATACAGCACGTGATTGTGTGATCTATTGTTCAGTGGCCACATCCAGGAACATGCCATCGGCTGCCGTGTCGTCACATGTTATGTGCAGAACAGCAGATGTGATGACCCCGATGTTGGTGGGAGCATGCAATCATGGCAGAGAAAACTCAACAATAGGATTGCTGGACTGCAAGAAAAGAGGGAACGCAATAGTGCAGACAACCAAATGTGAAGGAAAAACTTTTAATGGTTTAAATTTTGGAAAATTGCTAAGAAATTTACAAGATTGGATGTGTTTCCATATACTGCATGCTTTATTATTTGGATGCTTGAGTGCAAAATTTAAACCATTAAAAGTTTTTCCTTCACATCTGGTTGTCTGCACTATTGCGTCCCCTCTTTTCTTGCAGTCCAGCAATCCTATTGTTGAGTTTTCTCTGCTTTGAAAAGGATAATTGTCCCTTCTTCTATGAACTTTTTCATAAAAAAAGGAAGGCTGACCATTATTTCAGGAGATCTAGGAGCGATGTTATATATGTAAACATGTTAACAGGGTATGCGCAATTATACATTTAATTTCTCTAACGTCCTAGTGGATGCTGGGGACTCCGTAAGGACCATGGGGAATAGACGGGCTCCGCAGGAGACTGGGCACTCTAAAGAAAGATTTAGTACTATCTGGTGTGCACTTGCTCCTCCCTCTATGCCCCTCCTCCAGACCTCAGTTAAAATCTGTGCCCGGACAGAGCTGGGTGCTTTTAGTGGGCTCTCCTGAGCTTGCTAATAAGAAAGTATTTTAGTTAGGTTTTTTATTTTCAGTGAGATCTGCTGGCAACAGACTTACTGCTACGTGGGACTGAGGGGAGAGAAGCAAACCTACTAACTGCGGCTAGGTTGCGCTTCTTAGGCTACTGGACACCATTAGCTCCAGAGGGATCGAACACAGGACCTGACCTTGTCGTCCGTTCCCGGAGCCGCGCCGCCGTCCCCCTCGCAGAGCCAGAAGACAGAAGCCGGCAGAAGCGGAGAAGACTCCTGTCTTCACGAGGTAGCGCACAGCACTGCAGTGTGCGCCATTGCGCCCACACTAACCCACACACTCCGGTCACTGTAGGGTGCAGGGGGGGGGGGGGGGCGCCCTGGGCAGCAATTGATACCTCCTGGCGAAAGCTGCATATAGACAGTTGGACACTTATATGTATGAGCCCCCGCCATTTATTTTACAAAAAATCGCGGGACAGAAGCCCGCCGCTGAGGGGGCGGGTCCTTCTTCCTCAGCACTCACCAGCGCCATTTTCCTTCCACAGCTCCGCTGAGAGGAAGCTCCCCAGGCTCTCCCCTGCAGAATCACGGTAGAAGGGTAAAAAAGAGAGGGGGGGGGGGGGCACATAAATTTAGGCGCATTAATCATAATACAGCAGCTACTGGGTAAACACTAAGTTACTGTGTAACCCCTGGGTTATATAGCGCTGGGGTGTGTGCTGGCATACTCTCTCTCTGTCTCTCCAAAAGGCCTTGTGGGGGTCCTGTCCTCATTTAGAGCTTCCCCTGTGTGTGTGGTGTCGGTACGCGTGTGTCAACATGTTTGACGAAGAGGGCTATGTGGAGGCAGAGCAAGTGCAGTTGACTGACGTGTCGCCGCCGACGGTGCCGACACCTGATTGGATGGATATGTGGAAGGTGTTAAATGATAATGTAAACTCCTTACATAAAAGGTTGGATAAAGCCGATACCTCGGGCCAGTCAGGGTCTCAACCCATGCCTGATCCTACGGCGCAGAGGCCCTCAGGGTCTCAAAAGCGCCCACTATCCAAAATGGTTGACACAGATGTCGACACGGATTCTGACTCCAGTGTCGACGACGATGATGATGCAAAATTGCAACCGAAAATGACAAAAGCTATACGTTACATGATTATAGTGATGAAGGATGTTTTACACATATCAGAGGTAAACCCTGTCCCTGACAAGAGGGTTTATATGTATGGGGAGAAAAAGCAAGAGGTGACTTTTCCCCCTTCACATGAGTTAAATGAGTTATGTGAAAAAGCGTGGATTTCCCCAGATAAGAAAGTCCTGATTTTCAAAAGGTTACTTATGGCGTACCCTTTCCCGCCAGAGGACAGGGTGCGCTGGGAATCCTCCCCTAGGGTAGATAAAGCTCTCACACGCTTATCTAAGAAGGTGGCCCTGCCGTCACAGGATACGGCCGCCCTAAAGGATCCTGCAGATAGAAAGCAGGAAAGTATCCTGAAATCTGTTTATACACATTCAGGGACTCTACTGAGGCCGGCAATTGCGTCGGCGTGGATGTGTAGTGCTGTAGCAGCATGGACAGATAATCTGTCTGAGGAAATGGATACCTTGGACAGGGATACCATTATGCTGACCCTGGGGCATATAAAAGACACTGTCTTATATATGAGGGATGCCCAGAGGGACATTTGCCTACTGGGCTCTAGAATTAATGCAATGTCAATTTCTGCCAGGAGGGTCCTGTGGACTCGGCAGTGGACAGGTGATGCCGACTCCAAAAAACACATGGAGGTGTTACCTTACAAGGGTGAGGAATTGTTTGGGGACGGTCTCTCGGACCTGGTTTCCACAGCTACTGCTGGGAAGTCAAACTTTTTGCCATATATTCCCTCACAACCTAAGAAAGCACCGTAATACCAAATGCAGTCCTTTCGCGCACAAAGAAGCAAGAAGGTCAGAGGTGCTTCCTTTCTTGCTAGAGGCAGGGGTAGAGGAAAAAAGCTGCACCTTACAGCTAGTTCCCAGGAACAGAAGTCCTCCCCGGCTTCCACTAAATCCACCGCATGACGCTGGGGCTCCACGGGTGGAGCCAGGAGCGGTGGGGGCGCGTCTCCGACGTTTCAGCCACCAGTGGGTTCGCTCACAGGTGGATCCCTGGGCTATACAGATTGTGTCTCAGGGATACAAGCTGGAATTCGAGGTGATGCCCCCTCAACGTTACCTAAAATCGGCCCTGCCAGCTTCCCCCATAGAAAGGGAAGTAGTGGTAGCGGCAATTCACAAGCTATTTTTCCAGCAGGTGGTGGTAAAGGTTCCCCTTCTTCAACAGGGAAAGGGATACTATTCCACAATGTTTGTGGTACCGAAACCGGACGGTTCGGTCAGACCTATATTAAATTTAAAGTCCCTGAACATTTATCTGAAAAGATTCAAGTTCAAAATGGAATCGCTCAGAGCAGTCATTGCAAGCCTGGAAGAGGGGGATTTTATGGTGTCTCTGGACATCAAGGATGCTTACTTGCATGTCCCCATTTATCCGCCTCATCAGGAGTACCTCAGATTTGTGGTACAGGACTGTCATTACCAATTCCAGACGTTGCCGTTTGGGCTCTCCACGGCACCGAGAATATTTACCAAGGTAATGGCAGAAATGATGGTGATCCTGAGAAAGCAAGGAGTCACAGTTATCCCATACTTGGACGATCTCCTCATAAAGGCGAGGTCAAGGGAGCAGTTGCAGGTCAGCGTAGCGCACTCTCAGGAAGTGTTGCAACAGCATGGCTGGATTCTGAATATCCCAAAGTCGCAGCTGATTCCTACGACGCGTCTGCCCTTTCTGGGCATGATTCTGGACACAGACCAGAAGAAGGTGTTTCTCCCGACGTAGAAGGCTCAAGAGCTTGTGACTCTAGTCAGAGACCTCTTAAAACCGAAACTGGTGTCGGTGCATCACTGCACGCGAGTCCTGGGAAAGATGGTGGCATCGTACGAAGCCATTCCCTTCGGCAGGTTCTATGCGAGGATCTTTCAATGGGATCTGTTGGACAAATGGTCCGGATCGCATCTTCAGATGCATCGGCTGATCACCCTGTCCCCCAGGGCCAGGGTGTCTCTTCTGTGGTGGCTACAGAGTGCTCACCTTCTCGAGGGCCGCAGGTTCAGCATACAGGACTGGGTCCTGGTGACCACGGATGCGAGTCTCCGAGGGTGGGGGGCAGTCACTCAGGGAAGAAACTTCCAAGGGTTGTGGTCAAGTCAGGAGGCTTGTCTGCACATAAATATCCTGGAACTAAGGGCCATATTCAACGCCCTGAGTCAAGCGGAGCCCCTGCTTCGCAACCAACCGGTGCTGATTCAGTCAGACAACATCACCGCGGTGGCTCATGTAAACCGCCAGGGCAGCACAAGAAGCAGAGTCGCGATGGCGGAAGCCACCTGGATTCTTCGGTGGGCGGAGAATCACGTGCAAGCACTGTCAGCAGTGTTCATTCCGGGGGTGGACGACTGGGAAGCAGACTTCCTCAGCAGGCACGACCTTCACCCAGGAGAGTGGGGACTTCATCACGAAGTCTTCATTCAGATTACAAATCGATGGGAACTGCCACAGGTAGACATGATGGCGTCCCGTCTCAACAAAAAGCTACAACGGTATTGCGCCAGGTCAAGAGACCCTCAGGCGATAGCTGTGGACGCCCTGGTAACACCGTGGGTGTTCCAGTCGGTCTATGTGTTTCCTCCTCTTCCTCTCATACCCAAGGTGCTGAGAATCGTAAGAAGAAGAGGAGTGAGAACAATACGCATTGTTCCGGATTGGCCAAGAAGGTCTTGGTACCCGGAACTGCAAGAAATGCTCACAGAGGACCCATGGCCTCTGCCTCTCAGACAGGACCTGTTGCAACAGGGGCCCTGCCTGTTCCAAGACTTACCGCGGCTGCGTTTGACGGTATGGCGGTTGAACGCCGGATCCTAGCGGAAAAAGGCATTCCGGAGGAAGTTATTCCTACGCTGATAAAGGCTAGGAAGGACGTGACAGCAAAGCATTATCACCACATATGGCGAAAATATGTTGCTTGGTGTGAGGCCAGGAAGGCCCCTACAGAGGAATTCCAACTGGGCAGATTCAGCACTTTTTACAGTCTGGAGTGACTATGGGCTTGTAGTTGGGATCCATAAAGGTCCAGATTTCGGCCCTATCCATTTTCTTTTAAAAGGAACTGGCGTCTCTTTCTGAAGTTCAGACGTTTGTTAAGGGAGTGCTGCATATTTAGCCCCCTTTTGTGTCACCAGTGGCACCTTGGGATCTCAACGTGGTGTTGGGTTTCCTGAAATCCCACTGGTTTGAACCACTTAAGACCGTGGAGCTAAAGTATCTCACGTGGAAGGTGGTCATGCTATTGGCCTTAGCTTCGGCTAGGCGTGTGTCAGAATTGGCGGCTTTGTCATTAAAAGCCCCTATCTGGTTTTTCATATGGACAGGGCAGAATTGCGGACTCGTCCCCAATTTCTGCCAAAGGTGGTGTCATCTTTTCATTTGAACCAACCTATTGTAGTGCCTGCGGCTACTCGTGACTTGGAAGATTCCAGGTTACTAAATGTAGTCAGGGCTTTGAAGGTTTATGTAGCCAGAACGGCTGGAGTCAGGAAAACTGACTCGCTGTTTATCCTGTATGCCCCCCACAAGTTGGGTGCTCCTGCTTCAAAGCAAACCGTTGCCCGCTGGATCTGTAACACGATTCAGCAGGCTCATTCTGCGGCTGGATTGCCGCATCCAAAATCAGTGAAAGTCCGTTCCACAAGGAAGGTGGGCTCTTCTTGGGCGGCTGCCCGAGGGGTCTCGGCTTTACAGCTTTGCCGAGCTGCTACTTGGTCGGGTTCAAACACATTCGCAAAATTCTACAAGTTTGATACCCTGGCTGAGGAGGACCTTGAGTTTGCCCATTCGGTGCTGCAGAGTCATCCGCACTCTCCCGCCCGTTTGGGAGCTTTGGTATAATCCCCATGGTCCTTACGGAGTCCCCAGCATCCACTAGGACGTTAGAGAAAATAAGATTTTACTCACCGGTAAATCTATTTCTCGAAGTCCGTAGTAGATGCTGGGCGCCCGTCCCTAGTGCGGACTTTCTGCAATACGTGTATATAGTTATTGCTTAAAAATGGGTTATTTTATGTTGGCATCCATTGTTGATGCCCTGTTGTTGTTCATACTGTTGCCTGGATAAGTGTATCACAAGTTATACGGTGTGGCTGGTATGAGTCTTACCCGGGATTCCAAAATCCTTTCCTTATAATGTCTGCTCTTCCGGGCACAGTTTCCTTAACTGAGGTCTGGAGGAGGGGCATAGAGGGAGGAGCCAGTGCACACCAGATAGTACTAAATCTTTCTTTAGAGTGCCCAGTCTCCTGCGGAGCCCATCTATTCCCCATGGTCCTTACGGAGTCCCCAGCATCCACTACGGACTACGAGAAATAGATTTACCGGTGAGTAAAATCTTATTTTTTTGTCTATGGCAGCCAATGAAACCTACCTTGTATGGCACATACATTAAGGTTTAGGAATAAATGATTACACCATAATAGTCAGGGTACAACATCACTGCTAGTGACGGAACCATGGGAGTAAAAAGCTTGACCCAGTCCCTATTTATGTGAAAAACAATGGGGGTCATTCCGAGTTGTTCGCTCTGCATTTTTCTTCGCATCGCAGCGATTTTCCGCTAACTGCGCATGCGCAATGTTCACAATGCGACTGCGCCAAGTAAATTTGCTATGCAGTTAGGTATTTTACTCACGGCATTACGAGTTTTTTTTCTTCGTTCTGATGATTGTAGTGTGATTGACAGGAAGTGGGTGTTTCTGGGCGGAAACTGGCCGTTTTATGGGTGTGTGTGAAAAAACGCTACCGTTTGTGGGAAAAACGTGGGAGTGGCTGGAGAAACGGAGGAGGGTCTGGGCGAACGCTGGGTGTGTTTATGACGTCAAACCAGGAACGTCAAGCACTGAACTGATCGCAGATGCCGAGTAAGTTTGGAGCTACTCAGAAACTGCTAAGAAGTGTCTATTCGCAATTTTGCTAAGCTAAGATTCACTCCCAGTAGGCGGCGGCTTAGCGTGTGCAAAGCTGCTAAAAGCAGCTTGCGAGCGAACAACTCGGAATGACCACCAATGTGCAGGCTGGTTGAGGTGACATTAACCCCTTCTGTCCTCACATCCTCTCCTTCAGTTCATGAGAAAGAATCTTATCAGTGTCAGTCTGTATCTACAACTTGTGTTCTGTTCTCCCATACTATTTAATGTGAAAATATAACTTTCATTCCACATAAGTGTATAATTTGGAACACATTATGCCCTAATTAATATAAAAGATGGTCCTCTATCATTTATATCACCAAGACCTGACCACTAGGTCAAAAGGTCCTTTCGGTAAAGTGGAAATAGCTAGCTTTGCCCAAACAAGGATATTTCCCATTCATATGCACTTTATGCAGACCTGATCACTAGGGGGTAAAAGGGTCCTTAAGGCGAAGGAGAAATAGACTCATTTGTACATAGCTGGCTAGTTCGCCTTTCACAGCAAGGACCTGGCCCTTTAAGGACCTTAGTTTACGCATATATAAGCAGACTTTCCCTTTCGTTGAAAGGACCTTTTTGTCATCCACCCCCTCTAGTGGTCAGGTCCTGCATATGAAGGGGAACTAACCAACCCTGCACAAAAATGGGCTTTTCCCAAGTCACCGAATGGACCTTTTTAAAGTCCCATAGCAATCAGTTCCTTACACCGAAGGGGAACTAGCCACCTATGAACAAAGAAGGCTATTTCTCCTTGAGAAGCAGTTAGCTTCCCGACAGACGTAATCCCGGCGGTTGATATATAGTAGACGCCAGGATCCCCAAGTAGGATGCAATGCTGGCGTCTACATGCAGACATCGCTCAGGAAGCCGGCGTCACATTACCAACAACCGGCATCCCAATCGTTCGAAGAACAGGACGCGCTGGCGTTCTGCCGCCAGACTGGGGGAGAGGGGTGATATAAATTTAGTTTAGACAGGAGAAGGGGGGTTAGGGACCAAGGAGGGAGGGTTTGGAACATAGAAGGGGAGGTTAGGGTTAGGCATCAGGCAGAGAGGGATAGGTTTAGGCAGTGGGAAAGGGAGGGTTAGGGCAGGGGGCAGAGGAGGGTTAGGTGACTTACTGGTGGCCTGTCGGGATTATGATGGACAGGATGCCGCTGTCCGTATACAGACAGCCGGCATCCCGTCCATCAGCAAATCATGCTGAACCCTTCTCCTTCACTATAAAGGATCTTTTGTCCTTAGCGGTCAGGTCTTGCATATGAAAAGGAACTAACCAGCCCTGCATAAACAGTGCTGGTTTAACACTGTTTTAGGGATGAGTTCGGGGCACAGGGCCCACTGGGTTGGTGTGGCCTGGCTGCTTTGGGGCATCATATTGTCACAATCTAGTACCTAATTACTGTTTTACGTATGTAACACTTTTTAGCATTGTAATTATTACTGGGTTGGGTTCGATATGCTGGTACTCAGGATGCTGGCAGTCAAAATACAGACAGTGTAATCCTGATGTTAAAAATCCCAACAGGGGAAAGGTAAGTATACTTAGCTTTTCCCAATACCTCCTTAAGACTCCCTTCCCGCAGCCTACAAAACTTCCCAACCACCCGCCACAGCCTATACCTAACCCTCCCCGGGGGTTTATAACCCTAATCCCCTCTCCTCGCAGCCTAAACCTAACTGGTGGCCCGCAAACACGCAGTCGGGATCCCAACGGCCGGGATTGTGGCCCTAGTCGGGATGCCGGCGCCAGGATTCCGGAGTTGGTTTTTCGACTGCCGGGATCCTGACCAGATGCCCTTCACTTATATAACACATAGCTGCTGCTTCTTACTTATGTAAAATTGTAACATCTCACTAATGTGATACCTTGGTGCAGTTGGCTTGTGCTGGACTTGGAGGTCCCATGCCCTGGACTTGAACCTTAGTGTTAGGGACCCACCAGATGAGGTCACCTGGTTGCAGTTGGTGGGCACATTTTTACCCAAAAATTAGGCTAAGCTCTTTAATTTTGCTCTATGTTAGATTACAGAGTTTATTATAATTATTCTGAATAGCAATAATAGGATTTTATTACCTACCGGTAAATCCTTTTCTCGTAGTCCGTAGAGGATACTGGGGTCCACATTGGTATCATGGGTATAGACGTGTCCACTAGGAGCCACTGGCACTTTAAGAGTTTGAAAGTGTGGGCAAACCTCCCTCTGTGCCCCTCCTACCAGACTCAGTCTGGAAACTGTACTCGAGGAGACTATCATCTTAAGGTGGGTACACACTATTAGATATATCTGCAGATCAATTGATCTGCAAATATATCTATGTACGGATCGGGCAGTGTGCTGTGCATACACACAGCCCGATCCGTCGGGGGACTGACGTCATGAACTGGGCGGGCGGGTCAATCACCGCCGGCCACCGCAGCATGTGTACGGGCGGTCGGACGACCGCCCCGTACACACACAGCGACGCGCCAATATATCGTTAGATATATTGGCTGTCGGCTGTGCTGCGCGGCCGACGCGATACGTCTGTGAACGACGGAGTTCACAGACGTATCGCCCGTACACACTGGCCGACGGTCCCGCGATGTATCGGCCGTTCAAGAGAACGGCCGATACATCGACCAGTGTGTATGGGCCTTTAGAGAGAAAGATTTTACACAGATAGTGACGAGATTCACACTAGCTCACACACAAGGCAAACCAAGCTAACTAGCTTGAAACATCAGCAACGGCTGAACAATGGGGGTAATTCCAAGTTGATCGCAGCAGGAAATTTTTTAGCAGTTGGGCAAAATCATGTGCACTGCAGGGGAGGCAAATATAACATGTGCAGGGAGAGTTAGATTTGGGTGGGTTATTTTGTTTCTGTGCAGGGTAAATACTGGCTGCTTTATTTTTACACTGCGATTTAGATTGCAGATTGAACACACCACACCCAAATCTATCTCTCTCTGCACGTTATATCTGCCTCCCCTGCAGTGCACATGGTTTTGCCCAACTGCTAAAATATTTGCTGCTGCGATCAACTCAGAATTAGGCCCAATATTACTTACCAAGTAAAAAAAACGGTACTTAACCAAAACCTAAGCCATGGGTTCCCAAACTGTGCGCCGCGGCTCCCTGGGGTGCCGCAGCGCTGTCACAGGGGAGCCGCAGCCTGAAGTTAGCCAGAGGATGGAAGGGGAGACTGTGTGCTGCAGGAGCGGCGGGCGGGCAGTGAGTAGTCAGCCGGGTTGAGGGGAGTGCGGGCGGCAGGACAGAGCGGCCGTCCAGTGTGTAGTTGGGGGGTGGGGGCGGGAGTGCGGGGACAGGAGCGGCCATCTAGTATGTAATCAGCAGGGGGGGGAGCACGGGCGGCTGGAGCGGCCGTCTCATAAGACAGTAATCAGCAGGGGGGGAGGAGGAGAGAGCAGAGCGCAGTCGTCTTGAAAGTGATCAGCGGGAGGGAGCGCGGGCGGCTTGAGCGGCCATCTAGTAAGACAAGTAATCGGGGGGGGGGGGGGAGAGCTTGGGCGGCTGGAGCTAGGTACAGCCAAAGTCAGCCGCAAAGTGTAATCAGCTGGCGCCGTGGGGGGGGGGGGGGGGAGGAGAGTGCGGGATGTCTGCGGCTAGTTCATCGGCTGCAGGGGGGGGGGGGGGGGGGGATGTCACTGGTCACGGAGTCACCCAGCAGGGGGGGGATGGATGTTGTGCTCTCAGGTGCAGGGGGGGGGAACGATGACTGGAGTCACCAGGCAGGGAAGGGGTGGTTTTATGCAGGATGTGTTTGTGTGCAGTGACCAAGGAGTGCGCTGGGCAAGGCTCATTGAAGTCCTGGCCGGCGTGACAGAGGAGCTGGCTGAAAAAGTGAGTAAAATATTAATATATGATACTGTATGTGAGATGCTGCATTGGGAAATCTATAGGAGGGGGGTGCCTGCTGTAAGTGACTTAAGGGCCCTACACACTCGGCGACACGCCGCCGAGCTGCCCGACAGCCGATATGGCCGTTCAAACGACCCGACGGCGGAGGGGGGGAGGTGACGGGGGAGTGGAAGTTTCTTCACTCCCCCTGTCACCCGGCTCCATAGCCCTGCATGCTAATTTGGACGAGATTGTTCATATTGGCCTGCAGGTATGAACGAGCGCTGGGCCGCGCATCGTTCATCGGTGGTGCCTACACACTGAAAGATATGAACGAGTTCTCGTTCATTAATGAACGAGAACGTTCATATCGTTCAGTATAATCTTTAAGTGTGTATGTAGGGCCCGTTATGTGACGACAAGCTGGTAAGCAGGTGGGGGGGCTGGTCTTGGTGCATGGATGCACAGGAGCCTTTTTAGATTGATTTATTGGACTGCAAAAAAACCTGTTATTTTATACAAAGGGTGTAGTATGGGATGCCGGCGGCCGAGCTCCCGGCGATCAGCATACCGGCGCCGGGAGCCCGACAGCGTGGCGAGCGCAAATGAGCCCCTAGCAGGCACACTATTTTATTCTCCCTCCAGGGGGTCGTGGACCCCCACGAGGGAGAAGAATTGTCGGTATGCCGGCTGTCGGGATTCTGGCGCCGGTATACTGTGCGGCGGGATCCCGACAATCGGCATGCTGAAGACCACCCTTATACAAAGCCTGTTTTGTTTTTTTAAATGAATGCAGGTGCAGGTGACCAGTATCGCACTGCAAAAAGACATATGGGGTCATTCCGAGTTGATCGCTAGCTGCATTAATTCGCTGTGCAGCGATGAGGCTAAAAAATGGCACTTCTGCGACCCAACTACTTTAAAAAAGGGACAGTTTGGTAAATATTTTGGCGTAAGGGTGCCTTGAAAAAGTCAGGGATACCCAAAGGGTGCCTTGGACTAAAAAAGTTTGGGAACCACTGACCTAAGCAGTACTGAACTAAGTAACCACTGCAGGATCACGAAGAGCTGGGCGGGCGCCCAGCATCTTCTACGGCCTAAGTGAAAAGGATTTACCAGTAGGTAATTAAAATCCTATTTTCTCTTATGTCCTAGAGGATGCTAGGGTCCACATTAGTACCATGGGGATGTACCAAAGCTCCCAGAACGGGAGGAAGAGTGCAGAGACTCCTGCAGAACTGATTGACCCAACTTCAGGTCATCAGCGGCCAAAGTATCGAACTTGTAGAACCTTGCAAATGTGTTCGACCCAGACTAAGTAGCCGCGCGGCAAAGCTGTAAAGCCGAGACACCCCGGGCAATCGCCCAGGAAGAACCCACCTTACGAGTAGAGTGGGCATTAACAGACTTAAAACACGGCAATCCTGCCGTAGAATACGCATGCTGAATAGTGATCCTGATCCAGCAAGAGATCGTCTGCTTTAAAGTAGGACACCCAAGTTTCTTGGGATCATATAGGAAAAACAGAGTCTGATTTTCTATGATGAACAGTCCTCTTCACATAGATTTTCAGAGCCCTTACAACATCCAAGGACTTTGATGAAATTGAGGAGTCAGTAGCAACTGGCACCACAATAGGTTGGTTGATATAAAATGCTGACACAACCTTCGGAAGGAACTGCTGATGTGTCTGGAGCTCAGCCCTATCTTCATGGAAGATCAAGTAGGGGCTCTTACAAGACAATACCCCCAGCTCGACACACGTCTTGCAGAAGCTAAGGCCAACAAAGTGACAGCCTTCCACATGAGAACTTTGACCTCAACCTCCGGTAGAGGCTCAAACCAATCCGATTGGCGGAACTGTAACACCACGTTAAGATCCCAGGGCTCTGTAGGCGGCACAAAGGGAGGCTGGATATGCAGAACCCCTTTCAGAAAAGTCTGAACCTCAAGGAGGGAAGCCAACTGTTTCAGGAAGAAAATGGATAGGGCCGAAATCTGGACCTTTACGGATCCCAACCTCAGGCCCCTATCCACACCTGCTTGCAGGAAGAGGAGAAACCGTCCCAGTTGAAACTCCACCGTAGGAAAATTCTTGGACTCACACCAAGATACATATTTTTTCCAAATACGATGGTAATGTGTAAACGTTACTCCATTCCTAGCCTGTATAATGGTAGGAATAACCTTGTTCGGAATGCCCTTCCGAGCTAATATCTGTCATTCAACCTCCATGCATGGTAAGTCTTGATAAGCGAACAGCCCCTGCTGCAGCAGGTCCTCCCGAAGAGGACTCGGCTCTTCTAGCAGTAGATCTAGAAAAACCACGTACCAAGCCCTTCTTTGGCAGTCTGGAGCAATGAGGATTGCCTGAACTCTTGGAATGAGTGGAAGTGGAGGAAACACGTACACCAACTGGAACACCCACGGAGTTACTAGGGCGTCCACTGCCACTGCTTGCGGGTCCCTCGACCTGGAACAATACCGACGAAGCTTCTAGTTGAGACAAAAAGCCATCATGGCTATTTGAGGTACACCCCAAAGATCTGTTACCTCTGTGAACACCTTTGGATGGAGTCCCCACTCTCCTGGATGGAGATCGTGTCTGCTGAGGAAGTCCGCTTCCCAGTTGTCTACTCCCGGAATGAAGATTGCCGACATCGCCAACGTGTGTTTTTCTGCCCAGAGGGTGATTCTCGTTACCTCTGACATTGCAGCTCTGCTCTTCGTTCCGCCCTGTCGGTTTATGTAAGCCACCGTCGTTACATTGTCCAACTGCACCTAAATGGCTCGATCTCGCAGAAGATGGGCCGCTTGGAGAAGACCGTTGTAGAACGCTCTTAGTTCCAGAGTGTCTATGGAAGGCTGGATTCCAGGCTTGACCACCTTCCTTAGAAGGTTACCCCGAGTGACTGCGCCCTAGCCCCGGAGACGCGCATCCGTGGTTAGAAGGATACAGTCCTGTATCCCGAACCTGCGGCCCTCCAGAAGGTGAGGTAGTTGTAGCCACCAGAAGAGTGAAATCCTGGCTTTCAGCGACAGACGCATTCTCTGGCGCATGTGTAGATGAGATCCCGAGCACTTGTCCAGGAGATCCAGTTGGAAGGGCCGAACATGAAACCTTCTGTACTGTAGAGCCTCGTAAGAGGCCACCATCTTCCCCAGAAGGTGAATTCACTGATGAACCAAAACCCGGGCTGGCTTCAGGACATCCCGGACCATTGTTTGTATGACCAATGCTTTCTCCCCCGGGAGAAACACCCTCTGCACTTCCGTGTCGAGGATCATTCCCAGAAAAGACAACCTTCTGGTCGGCTCCAAATGTGATTTTGGAAGGTTCAGGATCCAACCGTGTTTCCTGAGATGAGCCATGAGAACAATGGACTGTAACAACTTCTCCCTGGACGATGCCTTTATCAGCAGATCGTCCAGATATGGGATTATGTTCACCCCCTTGTCTGCGGAGAACCCTCTTTGCCATCACCTTGGTGAACACCCACGGTGCTGTGGAGAGACCGAATGGCAGTGCCTGAAATTGATAGTGACTGTGAAACAGTGCAAATCTGAGATAAGCCTGGTGCGTTAGCCAAATCGGAATGTGGAGGTACACATCCTTGATATCCAGGGATACCAGAAATTCTCCCTCTTCCAGATCTGAAAACAGTGCTCTGAGAAACTCCATTTTGAATTTGAACACCCTCAGGTACGGGTTCAATGATTTCAAATTTGATCTGACCGAACCATCCAGTTTCGGTACCACTAAAAGGTTTGAATAAGACCCTTGTTTATGCATACGAGGTGGAACTGGGAAAATGACCTGTGACTTTTCCAATTTTAGGATGGCTTCCTGTAGGATAGCCCTGTCTGTCAGCAAAGCTGGCAAGCCTGATTTGAAGAATCGGTGAGGCAGGAGTTCTTGAAACTCGTCTGTACCCCTGGGACACAATATCCTGTACCCAGGGATCGAGGCCAGACGACACCCAGATGTGTCTGAAACGTCCGAGTCTCGCACCCACCAGCCTGTCATCCAGGCTTTGAGGTCCACCGTCATGCTGATGATTTTGAGGAACCAGAAGCAGGTCTCTGGTCCTGGGAGCCTGCGCGTGCAGGCTTTTTGGATTTTGCCCGACCACCTCTAAAGAAAGCAGTAGGAGGCTTGGACATTTTTACCTTAGCGGTCTGGAAGGACTGTGGCACAGCTGAAGAAAATGGATTCTTCGTAGAAGGGGTAGCAGAGGGAAGGAAAGGGGACTTACCCGCCGTTGCCGTGGAAATCCACGCATCCAACACTTCCCCAAATAGAGCCTGACCTGTGTAGGGTAGGTTCTCCACACTTCTCCTGGATTCCGCATCTGCAGACCATTGGTGTAGCCAGAGTCCCCTGCGGGCTGAGACAGACATATAAGATATCCGTGCAGTCAGCGTCCCCAGGTCCTTCATGGATTCCACCATGAACTCCGCAGAATCCTGTATGTTACGTAAAAACAATTCAATGTCACTTCTATCCATTGTATCCAAAGCCTCTAGTAATGTGCCAGACCACTTTACTATGGCTTTAGAAATCCATGCACAGGCAATAGTGGGTCTTAACGCCACTCCTGAAGCAGTGTAAATGGATTTGAGCGTAGTGTTAATTTTACGATCAGCCGGTTCTTTTAACGCGGTAGATCCAGGGACAGGTAAAACCACCTTTTTTGACAGTCCGGAGACAGATGTGTCAACAATGGGTGGGTTAACCCATTTTTTCCTATCTTCCTCAGGATTTTTCAAATCTAGCATTTAATTCTTTAGAGGCAAGGAAGGTTAGCGA
This sequence comes from Pseudophryne corroboree, assembly GCF_028390025.1. NCBI lineage: Eukaryota > Metazoa > Chordata > Amphibia > Anura > Myobatrachidae > Pseudophryne > Pseudophryne corroboree. Next base: position 918,778,229 of record NC_086445.1, read on the forward strand.
GGCTTTCTTATTGTCAGTGAAGTAAGCCTCTTCAACCTGCTCAGGTGCGGTGTCATTAATATTTAACACATCTCTAATGGCCTCAGTCATGAGCTGCACCCCCTTACAAGGGATGCCGCCCCCCTCATCACAGTCTGCAGTATCAAAATCGGTATCCGTGTCATCTTGCATGATTTGGGCAAGTGCACTTTTCTATGGGAACATGCTAGAAGATTTTGCAGGAATAGGGACAGAGCCTGACCAAACTGCCATAGAGTTCAACACCTGAGTTTCAGTCTCAGTATTAGCTTCAACAATGGGGATCTGAGACAAAGCATTACAACCCTGTGTACATGGAATGGATCCCTCCTGAGAGGAAACATCTTCTGCAGCATTTCTCAGAGTCCCTAGACATGGCTATGTGAGATAGTAAACACCTACACACACAGGGAAATGTCAGACAGTCCCCCCCCCCCCAAGTATGCCACAGAGATTGGAGCCAACACACACAGCGCTTTTTAAGGTAGAACTAACACCACTACCAGCGCTGTCTGTGTACCTTAATAGGCTACATAGACTTTAACCAGCCTCCCCCCACTTCTACAACCCCCTGGTACCTTACAAGGTAGCTGGAGTTGATCTGGAGGGACAGCTCTCCCTGTCAGCGCTTCTGCAGGCAGGAAAATGGCGCTGAATGCTGCTGCGTCCACTCTGAGAAGCCCCGCCCCCTTTCATGGCACTGTCTTCCCACTCTTCTGAAGACTATTCTGGCCTGAGGAAATGTGCTGGCAGCGATCCTGGGACCCTGACAGGCTTGCTGGACAGTGTAGGGTGTAACAGTGCCGCACCATGTACTGCTGAGCCCCGGAGTGCAGTTAATGCTGCGCTCCCTACCCTGTTGCAGTCATCTTCACACCGGCTCCCCACTTGCCAGGGGGGCCAGTGACTAACCCGCCACTGATCTTCTGGCTCTGTAAGGGGGTGGGGGCATGCTGCTGGGGTGAGCGATCCCCTGTGGCAGCGAACATTCGATCCCCTCAGGAGCTCAGTGTCCTGTCAGCGCAGATAGTGGCTCAGACTCTGCAGGGCGAACACTGCTCCCCCCCCCCCCCTTAGTCCCTCGAAGCAGGGAGGCTGTTGCCAGCAGCCTCCCTGTAAAATAATAGACTCTAAAAAAAACTTTTACCAGAGAAACTCTGGAGAGCTCCCCTAGCTGTGACCGGCTCCTCCGGGCACATTTTCTAAACTGAGTCTGGTAGGAGGTGCATAGAGGGAGGAGCCAGCCCACGCTCTCAAACTCCCTAAAGTGCCAGTGGCTCCTAGTGGACCAGTCTATACCCATGGTACTAATGTGGACCCCAGCATCCTCTAGGACGTAAGAGAAACTTGGTACTATAGCGAGTGTGCATCTGCATTTTTCTTTTTTCAGTTTCTTTCCTTCAACAGGCTCTGAATACTGAGAAGGAAATCAATAAAGAAATTATAATTTAAAAAAAACACCTACGAGTTTAACTATGACAGCAGGGTATGTGATCTTCAAAAGCAGCACTAAAGTTTTAGGTCTCATAACTGGTTTGAACACATTTTGATGATAGGAGCATGAACTTCTCCAAGAAGAAGGCCCAAGAACCCAGCTCTGCATTTCCTACTGAAGAAATAAACTGCCATTTGCAGGAAACCACCCCTGTCGCAGTAGTGTTGGGACCCTCTGGATGCTTGCAGAACTCAATACAGAAATGAGACACCAGTGGAAGGCCACACATGCATTGCAGCCATAGGGGCGAAAAAGGAAAAGAACATATATTTTCTATTCAACAGTACTGTTTATGCCACCCTATAACATGACAGGAAGTCACAGACAATTCTTGTGGAAGCAGAGTCCCCCACCACAAGTAAGTTAAGTAAAGCTCCTGTCAAACTGAAGATTGTGGTATGAATAAGGAAGATTGTGGTATAAAACAGTACTCCTAATAGGATGTTGTTTGGTCACCTTGAATCCTTTCCTCTTAAGCCGGCTGTGGGACACTGGACCATGGGACTGCAGGCTGGGTTGGCATTTGGCACTTAAACTACTGTAACTTTAATATCTACGCTCCTCCCCCTTGTAACCCCACTATTCCAGTAATTCATTAAAATATAAAAGTAAAAATAGGAAAGGAGTAGCAGTAACCCTGTGAAAGTGTTAGAACAATATAACCAGCCAGCAGGAAAAAGATGGTCAAGAACCAACATCATCAAACAACTGAGCGTGAGGGAGGGAACACAGTGTCCCCCAGCCTGCTTAAGAGAAAGGAATTCAATGGCAAGTGACCAAAAAATAGGATTTTGGTACTTACCAGGTAAATCCTTTTTTTGAATCCATAGGGGGCACTGGAGTACTCTTGGGAATATGGACGGGCTTCCGTAGGAACAGCACTGAATATTTAAATTTAGAACACTCCACCCCTCCATATCCCCGAGTACCTCAGTGTTTTTTACTGAGCCGAACAGGAACTATAGAGAGGTTGACAATGGAGTATTACATATAACATAACGTACAATAACGAAGTTGACACATAACGTTACTGACAACTAAACAGTTGACACCCTAACCAGCACTTGTAATTTGAACCAGTCGGTGAAAGTGTGTTACCATAAGATCCTCAGAACTCACCACAACTAGGTAAACTGCTCTGGGTGGGCGTCCAGTGCCCCCTATGGATTCAAAGAAAAGGATTTACCTGGTAAGTACCAAAATCCTATTTTCTTTATCATCCACTAGGGGTCACTGGAGTACTCTTGGGACGTACCAAAGCTTCCCCCGTGGGCGGGAGAGCTGTTTGGCACTTGTAACACTAGGCGGCCAAAGCCAGATGCTGATGCCGCAAACGTATCAAACTTGTAAAAGCGCACAAACGTGTGCACTGAAGACCATGTAGCCGCACGGCAAAGCTGCTTAGTAGAAGCTCCCCGACCAGCTGCCCATGAAGTTCCCACAGAACGTGTGGAATGAGCGGTTACTGACGTAGGCGGTTGTAACCTAGCATGAAGGTAAGCCTGACGTATGGTCAGTTTTATCCATCTGGATAAAGTTCGTTTAGACGCTGGCCAACCCATCTTGGCAGCATCATAGAGAACAAACAACGTATCCGTCTTACGAACTGAAGACGTTCGGGATACATAAACGCGTAATGCGCGTACCACATCCAGAGTTCCAGAATGTGCCGTCAACACAGGAACTACTATTGGTTGATTGATGTGAAAAGATGACACTACCTTTGGTAAGAAAGCGGGATTCGTCCGAAGTTCCGCTCTGTCATCATGAAACACCAAATACGGTGACTTGCATGACAAGGCACCCAAATCCGAAACACGCCTTGCCGAAGCTAAGGCTAGAAGAAAAATTGTTTTCCAAGTGAGAAACTTTATATCCACTTGCTGTAAGGGTTCAAAATATGAAGACTGTAAGAACTCTAAAACCAGATTCAAGTCCCATGGCGCTGTAGGTGGAATGAATGGAGGCTGTACTCTGAGGACACCTTGGAGAAAAGTGCGTATAGACAGCAATAGAGCCAATCGTCTTTGAAAGTAAATTGACAAAGCAGATACCTGCACCTTTAGTGTAGATAAACGCAGTCCTCCATCTAACCCTGTTTGTAGAAACAACAAAAGGCGGTATAACTTGAAAGATGATGTTGGAAACTTCCGCGCCTCACACCAACCTATATAGGCACGCCATATTCTGTAATAATGAGCTGCCGTAACCGGCTTCCTAGCTCGTAACATGGTTGGTATAACCGAATCTGGAATGCCCTCTCTTCTTAAGAGGGCGGTCTCAACAGCCACCCCGTCAAACGCAGCCGCGCTAAATCGGGGTAAAGGAACGGACCCTGTTGTAACAGGTCTGGACGTAGTGGGAGCGGCCAAGGATCATCTGCGAGTAGTCCTCGGAGATCCGAGAACCAAGCTCTCCGAGGCCAATGAGGCGCCACTAGTATGACTGTGACAGACTCTCTTTTGATCTGTTTTAGCACCAGAGGGAGCAACGGAAACGGTGGAAACAGATACACAAGACTGTACGGCCACACGACAGTGAGAGGGTCCACCGCCACTGCCTTTGGATCTCTTGTTCTGGACACATACTGGAACGTTTGGTGATTGTGTCCAGACGCCATCAGGTCCACCTGAGGATAACCCCATCGCTGAACCAACATGTGAAACACTTCTGGATTTAATGCCCATTCGCCTGGATGAAAATCCCGACGACTGAGATAATCCGCTTCCCAGTTGTCCACTCCCGGAATGAACACGGCCGACAATATCACCTGGTGGCATTCCGCCCAATTGAGGATTCGAGCTACTTCCCGCATTGCCATGCGGCTTCTCGTTCCTCCTTGTTTGTTGATGTATGTGACCGCCGTCGCATTGTCTGACTGCACTTGGACAGGCTGAGAGCGAAGCATGTGCACTGCTTGTCGTAGCGCATTGTAAATTGGGCGGAGTTCCAGGACATTTATAGACAGCAATTTTTCGTGATCTGCCCAGAGACCCTGGAGCTGACAATTTTGAATTACCGCTCCCCAACCTCTGAGACTGGCGTCCGTAGTTAGAATTATCCAATTCCAGCCTCCGAACCGTCTTCCTGCGGTTAAATTGTGTTCCTTGAGCCACCAGAGCAGAGATACTCTTGCCCTTGGCGACAACCTCACTCTGTGGTGAATCTGCAGATGCGAGCCTGACCACTGGGCGAGCACATTCAGTTGAAAAGGACGCGAGTGAAATCTTCCGAACTGAAGCGCTTCGAAAGCTGCCACCATTGTGCCTAAGAGGCGAATGCACAAGTGTACCGACACTGTGCGTGGCTTGAGCACTAATTGTACTAGATGGCGTAGAATTTGTACTTTCTGCTGTGGTAGGTAAATTCTTTGATTGACCGTATCGAGAATCATACCTAGGAATTGAAGGCGTTGAGACGGAATTAGATGTGATTTCTTGAAGTTGACAATCCAACCGTGGTGAACCAGTACATCGTATGTTAGCAACGCATGTTGGAGAAGTATCTGTTGAGACGGAGCTTTGATGAGCAGATCGTCTAAATACGGAACTATGGTCACTCCCAGGGATCTGAGATGAGCTATCATCACAGACATCACTTTGGTGAATACCCGAGGCGCTGATGACAGGCCAAACGGTAGAGCCTGAAACTGGTAATGGTTCTGGCGTATTGCAAACCGTAAGAATTTCTGATGAGGCTGCCAAATTGGAATGTGTAAGTACGCATCCTTGAGATCTAGCGCAATTATAAATTCCTTTGGCTCTAAACCCGCAATCACCGAGCGCAGAGACTCCATTTTGAATCTGTAGTAAGTTACGTACTGATTGAGACCCTTTAAGTTCAATATTGGTCTGACTGAGCCATCCGGCTTTGGTACCACAAACAGACTTGAATAATAACCCTGACCCTGTTGGTGTACAGGGACCGGAATCAAAACTGCCGAATCCAGTAGGGACTGAATGGCAATTTGCAGAACCGTCCTCTTGTCGTCCGACAGAGGTAATCCTGTCTTGAAAAACCGCAGAGGCGGAAGACAGTCGAACTCTATTTTGTAACCTTTTAACACTAAATTGCGGATCCACCCATCCGCGGATGTGTGGAACCACGCCAAATGGAACATCTGAAGGCGTGCTCCCACAATCGGAGAACCGAGATGGGCTGGTAGCCCGTCATGCCACTGGCTTGTCGGTAACCTTAGCGTCCTGGCGAGTTGTGTTGGTTTGTTGGAAACCACGTCTAGCAGGCGTGGCTGTTCCTCTGCCACGTCCTCGAAAGGGCTGAGGTCTAAAGGATTTGAACGAAGGTCCAGCGTACCTCCTTCTTGATACCGGTGGAGGCAATGGTAAGAAAACAGACTTACCTCCCGTAGCCTCAGCAATCCATGCGTCCAATTCAGGACCAAACAACTTCTTGCCATCGTAAGGCAACGCCTCTATACCTCGTTTGACCTCTGCCTCCGCATGATAAGCACGCAGCCAGAGTGCTCTTCGTGCCGTAACTAGCGACGATGAAATACGAGAAGTGAGCTGACAGACGTCAGTAGACGCTGTACAGAGATACTCTACAGCCTCAATCATTTGATTTACAAGAAGTATCAGGTTTTCGTCATGTAAAGCAGATTTAAGTTCTGTAAGCGATATTATGAGCGCCTTAGTGACCCAAATGCCAACCAATCCAGGTCTCAGCATCACACCTGCTGCTACATACATGGATTTTAGCATAGTTTCTATCTTGCGATCTGAAGGATCTTTAATCGTAGTAGCTGCTGGCACTGGTATGGTTAATTTCTTGGTAAGCTTTGACACTGAAGAATCAACTATTGGTGGATTCTCCCATGTACATGTTACAGAGTCTGGAAACGGGTAACTAGACTTAAATCTGCGAGGTATAGAAAACCGTTTATCTGGATTCTGTCGTGTTTCTACTAACATCTGATTAAGGGATTCCGACACAGGACAACTTATTGGAGTTTTTTGTCGTTTAGTAAATACGACCTGATCATTTGTGAGAGGCTCCTCAGTTTCAGTAAACTTCAGAGACTGACGTACCGCTCTGATGAGATCATCAATGCCGGAACTGTTAAAATCCTCGCCATCTGACTCCACTTCGCCCTCCTCACCCTCATCTTGTTCCGTGAGGTCTGGCATGGAATCGTCAGAATGCAACATAGCCGAAACAGGTAAATCATAAGACATATGAAATTTATCCCGTTTACCCAAAATGGATTTGGACCTTACGCAAGGCTAAGACGCCTCCGATAGTTCTGGCGGTCTCACCCTAGACTCAGATCTTGCCGTTTCCCGCTCCTGACGAGCGGCGGTCAATTCTGATTGTAACCTATCTAGTACATTTACTAACATACCCCACGGAGGGTCCGGTGAGGACATTGGTTGTAAAACTGGAGCAGAAATGGTATTCTGAACCGAATCCACAAAACATACTGTACATGTGGTAGATCCATCCGGTAACACACTGCTACAGACTTTGCAATTATGCTTTTTAGTTTTTGCTGGTGCCTTACTCATTATGGCGACAGACAATACAATACACAAAAACCAGACACTTGCACGACTCAGTAAAATAGCAGTAAGGTGTCTCTGTATATATATCTGGACAAGTGCAGTACACGTGGCCAGTACTATGAAATGTGATCCCAAATTCCCACTAACACCCCTGCGCCTCCGGTGGAGTAGAGATGTAGTACTGGAACGTTCTGGAATCACAGAGGAAGACACAGGAAGCATGTTAAAATGGCCCCCATGCTATGCTTACACATATAATCCTAGTGCTGGTTACAAACTTTCACTGATTATAACTCTGCAAATACCCCTGCAGCCTAGCATCTGCTGGTGCTGCAGTATTTCTTATGCCTCTGTATTGTCCCCTTATTTATTGCCCCCCCCCCTTGCAGAACAGCGGGCAGCGCAGCGTGTGGGGCCGCCAGCGGGTATCGCCGAGCGGATCGCTGTGCTGTGAGCCCGGGTGAGCAGCGGGTAAAACAGCGGTGGGACCTGGAGCAGTAGCGGCAGCCGGCGCAGTGAGCGGGAGAGCAGCGGCGGCCGGCGCCGTGTGAGCGGGAGAGCAGCGGCGGCCGGAGCCGTTGTGAGTGGGGAGAGCAGCGGCGGCCGGAGCCGCTGTGAGTGGGGAGAGCAGCGGCGGCCGGAGGCAGTCTGTCCCCGAGTTCAGTAACAATGTCCCCACACCTCGGGGCGGCAGCGGGAGCTGACCGCCCCGTTCACATACCTTCAGTCCTGCAGCTTGTGAGGAGGCTCCGACGGGGCTTCTGAACAAGCGCCGGCCAGCCTGTGCAGGATCTGTGTGTGGCTGTGAGGGAGCTCTTTCAGAGAGGCCCGACACGCCCCTGCTGCTATCAGCAGCTGCACTATCCCTGACCCCTGCCTTTTGGAAGGGGGAAAGGAATGTATAAAATAGAAAAAATAAAAATTCAAAGTAATTGTGGACTCAGCCACAGAGCTGTTACTACTTCGAGCACAGAAAAAACACTAAGGTACTCGGGGATATGGAGGGGTGGAGTGTTCTAAATTTAAATATTCAGTGCTGTTCCTACGGAAGCCCGTCCATATTCCCAAGAGTACTCCAGTGACCCCTAGTGGATGATAAAGAAATCCTATTTTCCCTTGTAGCAAGGCTGGTGGGACACTGGCACGCTCTCAACAGCCGCCCCCAGGATAGGGAACACTTAACTATCTACGTGATAGTCTGCACAACAGCCTCCCAAAACGTGCTCTACTCATTGAAGCACCTAAAGAACACTGGAATGGTGGGATTGCAAGGAAGGGGGGGGGGAGCTTCAATCCAACCCAGCCTACAATCCCATGGTCCAGTGTCCCCCAGCCCTGCTGTAAGAGCAATACCATTTACCAGAGCTGATTTCAGCAGTGTATAGCTAGAACCTAACAGGGCCTGTCATTATCAACACAGTAATTAACAGCACCCAAAGCAGGATTGAACGCATCCCGATGAAATAATCTATGATGTTGATAACAGTTTTAAGATGATAGCAGTACATAAAAATCTGGTGAGTCTGAATACAAATAGAATACTATCCACATTGGGGTTGGCATGAAAACAAGATGCTTCTTTGTAGTCCTCCCATTAAAGAACAAAAACAAATAAAAAGTTTATAAAAGGAAATGTTGAAAAATTGCAAATGAAGAAAAAGTTGATTAAAAAAAAACAACCCCAAAAACACACCATTTATTTAAACAAAACAAAAAAAAAAGTTTCTGCTACGTACTTAACTTATTCTACGTAACAAGAAGTAGAAGTTACTCATGTAGTAATGTTAGTGGGGAAGGGTTATCCTGAGGACAAGAAACAAAAAGGAGAAAAGAAATCAAATAAAAATAAATACAGACTGGAGCTCAGCCAAGCGTGACCGCCTTCCTCGGCACAATTCTAAAACTGAGGGCTGATGGGGGATAGAGGGGGAGGAGCTTCCTTCTTATAGCCACCCATCTATACCCCAGTGTCAGCATCTTCCAGTGTCCCCTAGTGGCTGACTGAGAAAGGACAATCAAAATGTAAGTTGACCCAAACACAGAAAAAGACTCCAGTTGTTGGTCTTATCTCCTACCGGAGGACCTTTGTCAATAGCTGTACCCGACTGCAGATGCCGCATACTGTAAATTAAAAAAAATAGTTGCGTTCTTAGGCCTATAACTACATCAGGCCTCAAAGCACACACATTTGTCATTCCTGTTCTCAGGAGAAGTAGCCAATTCATTTGTGGGGTATACATTTTGGCACTTTACTATCATGGAATCTATTTTCCCTATTTTGTCTGCCTTTCCTTAATAAAATATATTTGCTGCCAAAAATATACTTGTCTGGGGAGACCAAAGAGTGACATTTGTGGTGGCCTTGAAAGGGCAGAAACCCACCAATAAATAAGTGCTTAATGCTTCCTGAAAATGAGCTAAACTAGTCAGTAGGTATGCAATTAGGTCCATTTTTTTTTGCCTAGACGAAAACAACTAGACTTTCCTATTTTTAGGACGCATGGGGATTCACCCTATTCAATAGCAGGGCCTTTTTTTCGCCTAGGCAAAAATTTAGCAGGAGTGAAAAACACGTGGATTGGCGAATCCACATTTTCTCACCTGTGCTGGTGAAAACACGACACAGGCCGTTTTTGCCGATTGAGCATTTTTCGACAATGTAATTTCACAAAAAAAAAAAAAAAAAAAAAGGTGAAAAGGCTTTGGTGAAAAAGGCCTCAATTGGATAGGCAGTGGAGCGAAATCAATAGCTCCAAAATTATCGGAGCTAATTGCATACCCTCCTAAATAGAGTCTGGAACGCTCCATGCATAGGAGGTCTGGAATAGTGGGAGCCCGATTGCTGAAAAAATGTTTGTACATAGATAAATGTTCCAACACGTTACCTTGCCATGATGTACACCAGTCACAAAGAAATGCATATCTGTGTGCATTCGGGTATAATCCTGCCATTCTTCACTAGCTGATTAATGATAAGACATTAACACTGATTGTGGTAGTTCCTGCATCCAATTTTGTAAAGTGCCACTTACACACAACACACCAGAAGGAGGGTTTTGTATGTTTTATAAATTTAGCCTTACTTTTTTTTTTCCTCAAAAATTTACAGAAAATGATATGCACAGAGAGTTGCATGTATTTATTAAATTAGGACTGGTCTATCTTGCGTTTCTTCTTCTTCTTCTTACGGGGCTTCTTTGTGTGGCTCGTGCAATCTTGGATGAGAGCGTCCGCTTTCCTTTTGGGATTTGTTCTGTCATTTTCCTTTTTTTCATTTGTGGCATTTAGTTGGTGCAAATTTGCAGAACTCTGTTCTTCTGATGTCATAGCACTGCGGGCAGAAATACTCCGTGAGGAAAGTGTAGCTACACACAAAATCCCAGACACATCAATAGCATTCAAAAGCCTAAACATGGGATTATTCTTACCTTTGGATGCCCCTTCCCAACTGTGATCTTACAGCTCTGGGAGATGGAGTCTACAGACTCTACTCCCTGCACTTATGCTGTATGCACACAGCCTCACTTGTCCATGGAACTGGCAGTTAATCAACACTTTATATTACTGTAAATTGCACTTAATATTTAAAGTAAACATTATTCAGTCCGATGTATTGAACATACATTGGATGTCCTTCGTATGTGGCAGCCTGATAGGACAAGACGTGTGGACAACCACATCAGCTGCCACATACAGTGAGCCTGCAATGCCACACTGGCCTGACCTCTCTGATCAGCATGATACCTGTGGGGACACCAGTCTTTCTATTCCCACAACTTAGTGAAGATAACAAGAATGCTTGGCAACTGCTGCAGACAGAAAAAGCAGAGTCCAATCTCTTGTTGGTTCCAGCTATGCAACATCACTCGCATCAGACCGTTCCTCTCCCAGAGTGCGACTAAACTTATGATCCACTCACTAGTCATCTCACGGCTCAACTATTAAAGCCTCATTGGCCTACCACGCTCCCATTTTGCTCCACTCCGATCTGTTCTCAATTCCGCAGCTATACTTATCTTCCTCTACCACCACTCCGCATCTGCCACTCCCCTTCAACGGCTCCCATTTCCCTACAGAATCCTCTTCAAACTCCTCACTCTCACATACCAGGCCCTCTCTAACTCCACTGCTCCCTACATCTCCAACCTCATCTCCCTATATACTCCCTCCTGCCCTCTACGGTCGGCCAATGACCATCGCCTCTCCTCTACCCTGGTCTCTGGATCCCATGAACAAAGCCAAGATTTTTCCAGTGCTGTCCCCCTTTCCTGGAACTCGCTCTCTCGCTCTATTAGACTCTCCCCAACCTTTAAAAACCTCAAACAGACACTGTAAAACCACCTGTTCACCAAAGCGTACCTTTCCGCATAACCTAGTCTTGATGCGACTATCCCAACCCCCTGCCTTATGCATTAGCCCTCTATGCCTCGCTTACTTCCTGCCGCTTGCTCGCACATCATGTCACCCCCTAAACTATGAGCTCCTTGGAGCAGGGCCTCTGCCCTCCTGTTCTCACACATCAATTACATCTCTCTTCTACTCAGTGACCATCTATACCCGCATCTCCTCTCACTCGTTACCGTTTCACTATTCTAACGGCTTCCTGCCCCTAGTGGTACGCGGATTACACCTTTGTTTCCTTACATCTCAGCTGTATTGTGTAGTGAGAACTGTGCTGCTAATTGTTACCTGGGATCTGTTTTCGTTCTTCAGTTACTGTAACATTAAGTTCTGTGTACCCTGTATTGTTCTAATGTGTGTCGTTTGTACAGCGCTTCGAAACACTTGTGGCCCCTTATAAATAAAATGTGATAATAATAGTAACTGTGATTGAACTATTTATTCTACAATGTAACAAAACATAACGTTAAAATACAACAGAGAAATGGCTGAAATAAAATCTAATAAAAACACCATCAGGCTGCTGATTGACATGCAATAACCCTCTAAGGGGGGAATTCAATTATCCACAGTAATTTACCACGGGCTAATTGATACCCTGGGGCTGTTCAATTAGCCCCAAAGGCAGGCCACAGGCTGCAGTTAACAGGATTTTTTTTTTTTGAGCCTGAGCAGGCTCAAAAAAAACCCCCAGATAAATGGCCCGTTTTTGTGTGCCGTGGCTGTGTTAACACATAGGTCTGGGAACTTATCCCGGATTCTAAATCTTAACACGCGTTCACAGTTCATTTACTGGGCGAGAAAAAGTGGCTCTAACTGAATAGCTCTGGGAGTTAAAAGACCAAGGCTATCACCCATTTTCACACCTGGGGCTAATTTAATTAACCTCTAAGTGGAATAAAAATCAAAGACTTGTAAGGATCAGTATACAATCAAATATTTGTTAAGTCAGTCCAGCCCCTGTCAATATCCAGTTCTAAAGGAACATAAATGCAGTTCAAGCTAGAATTGATGTTCTTCTGGAATGTAGTTATGTGACCACCGGTCACAATACCGACAGCTACATCCCGCCCCCCTCTAAATCCCGGCAGTCAGCATGCCGACTAGCATGGACTATTCTCACTTGTGGGTGTCCACAAAACCCATAGAGTGGGAACAGAACCTGCGCTCGCCACAGAGACCGCTGCTTGGCGAGTGCAATGTGCCCAAAAGGGGCTTTGTTGCGGTTGCCCCCCCCATTGGCATCCCGCGGTCGGTTTGCTAACCGCCGGGATCCCCAGCGCCGGTAACACATACCCAACCTGTTCCTCTCTGTTAAGCTAGAACCTCAGTACCTCTTGTGCAATTTACAACACAAAGCTTTACTAAAATATTCATAATTGTAGAACGGATTGATTAATCTAGTTCAGTGGTTCTCAAACTCAGTCCTCAGGACCCTACACGGTTCACGTTTTCCATGTCACCCAGCAGCTGCACTGTGTGTCATCAACTGTCACATTTCAAAAATCTACAGGTGACCTGCAAAACATGGACCATGTGGGGTCCTGAGGACAGAGTTTGAGAATCTGTGATCTAGTTCAATCACAGTGAACTCTGTTTCCCATTACTGCTTTTCTCTTCTATACTATGAGGTAACACCACTGGTTCATAAATAAACATGCAATCGAGTGTCAAAACGACATTATGTGCCACCGGGAATTATGTATAGCGGCAATTATGATAGCACTAACATCACAAGTTTGTACCTCGTACCTCTATGGGGTGTGAGGGAATACCTGTGATGCTGGCGTTTCATTCCAGAATGGCAGACAGTATAATTTTCAGGGATCTGAATACCCCCACTCTTTTCCTTTAAATATGACCTTGAAGTTAAACTACAAACAGACGATGCGCGCATCTACCTGTCGTCCTCCTTGCTCTTGCGCTGAAAGAGTGCAACAAAAAATCCATTTGTTAAAGTTTCTGAGAAAGAGGCCCGAAGACAACAGTCTGACCCAGAGAACGTGTTCAGCCCTCGCACTGGCCACGTGGGGAGGACGTTGACCAATCTGTAATGAACATGGGCAAAGTAGATTACAACCACCACAGCACAGGATTATTATTGTACCCCATAAGTAGGAGCCGTATCCATATACCTGAAGTCGGGGTGTTCATCCAGAATGCCCTTCACCACATCCTCATTTTCCTGCTGGTGTACTGAGCAGGTGGAGTAGACAACATACTGGACAGAGGGGAAGCGTAGGGCATGGGATACAGCGCGTCTTTGAAAAGCTGACAAGGCCTGCATCCGCTCTCCCTGCTCAGGCTCCGCCTCATCTGTGAGGACTTTCATCCGGTCTGGCATGCCTGAGGAGCGCAAGTCAGGACGTATCATCAGAGATGTCAATGGTGAGCGAATCTAAAACACTGAAATCCCTACTCTGAATGTATCCATCAAACCCTGCGTCCTCCAGGTGGCAGCCATTTGGTGGGATGAAACAACTAAACCAAAAGCCTCAGCGCGGTGACAAGTACTTAGTTAATGATAGACTGCAATGCCATGACTATTGCCTCAGACTACAAATGGCTGCTTCGTGCCTGAAATCTCCGATATCAATAGTAACGAAGAGATAGATGTATTAAGCCTTGGAGAGGGATAAAGTGTAGGGTACCCGGTCTTTAGGTCGACCAGTATTGGTCAACATGCATTAGGTCGACACATGAGATGGTCGACATGAGTTTTTCACTTTTTCATACTTTACGATCCATGTGGACTACGATTGGGAATAGTTACCAGTGTTGAGCGCAGCAGTAGCTGAGCGAGGCACCTTGCCCGAAGCATGGAGAGCGAAGGGACACGGTGCACCAATTGGGGTTCCCGGTCACGTTACGGAGAAAACGACACCAAAAAATAAGATTTTAAACCTACTGGTCCTTACGGAGTCCCCAGCATCCTCTAGGACTTTAGAGAAATACATTTTAAAAACAACTCATGTCGACCTTTTCCACGTTAACCTAATGGCCGTGTCAACCTATTTCAGATGTCGACCTAGTTACTGTTGACCCTATGATCCACACCCAAGTGGAGAAAGTACCAGCCAATCAGCTCCTAACTCCATGTTACAGGCTGTGTTTGAAAAATAAGTTAGGATGTGATTGGCTGGTAGTTTCTCTCTCCCCAAGGTTTAGTACATCTGCCCCTAAGTCTGCATTCTTAGCAGTATTTGTGGTGAAATATAGCTGTATAAAAGGGATGTTTGGGAAATACAATGCATACAATAATAAGAATTTACTTACCGATAATTCTATTTCTCGTAGTCCGTAGTGGATGCTGGGGACTCCGTCAGGACCATGGGGATTAGCGGCTCCGCAGGAGACAGGGCACAAAAGTAAAAGCTTTAGGATCAGGTGGTGTGCACTGGCTCCTCCCCCTATGACCCTCCTCCAAGCCTCAGTTAGGATACTGTGCCCGGACGAGCGTACACAATAAGGAAGGATTTTGAATCCCGGGTAAGACTCACACCAGCCACACCAATCACACTGTACAACCTGTGATCTGAACCCAGTTAACAGCATGATAACAGCGGAGCCTCTGAAAAGATGGCTCACAACAATAATAACCCGATTTTTGTAACAATAACTATGTACAAGTATTGCAGACAATCCGCACTTGGGATGGGCGCCCAGCATCCACTACGGACTACGAGAAATAGAATTATCGGTAAGTAAATTCTTATTTTCTCTGATGTCCTAAGTGGATGCTGGGGACTCCGTCAGGACCATGGGGATTATACCAAAGCTCCCAAACGGGCGGGAGAGTGCGGATGACTCTGCAGCACCGAATGAGAGAACTCCCGGTCCTCCTCAGTCAGGGTGTGCCCCTGACCAAGTAGCTGCTCGGCAAAGTTGTAAAGCCGAGACCCCTCGGGCAGCCGCCCAAGATGAGCCCACCTTCCTTGTGGAATGGGCATTTACATATTTTGGCTGTGGCAGGCCTGCCACAGCATGTGCAAGCTGAATTGTACTACACATCCAACTAGCAATCGTCTGCTTAGAATCAAGAGCACCCAGTTTATTGGGTGCATACAGGATAACAGCAAGTCAGTTTTCCTGACTCCAGCCGTCCTGGAAACCTATATTTTCAGGGCCCTGACAACATCTAGCAACTTGGAGTCCTCCAAGTCCCTAGTAGCCGCAGGTACCACAATAAGCTGGTTCAGGTGAAACACTGACACCACCTTAGGGAGACAAAGCCGCCAATTCTGACACTCGCCTGGCCGAGGCCAGGGCCAACAGCATGGTCACTTTCCATGTGAGATATTTCAAATCCACAGATTTGAGCGGTTTAAACCAATGTGATTTGAGGAATCCCAGAACTACGTTGAGATCCCACAGTGCCACTGGAGGCACAAAAGGGGGTTGTATATGCAGTACTCCCTTGACAAACTTCTGGACTTCAGGAACTGAAGCCAATTCTTTCTGGAAGAAAATCGACAGGGCCGAAATTTGAACCTTAATGGACCCCAATTTGAGGCCCATAGACACTCCTGTTTGCAGGAAATGCAGGAATCGACCGAGTTGAAATTTCTTCGTGGGGCCTTCCTGGCCTCACACCACGCAACATATTTTCGCCACATGTGGTGATAATGTTGTGCGGTCACCTCCTTCCTGGCTTTGACCAGGGTAGGAATGACCTCTTCCGGAATGCCTTTTTCCCTTAGGATCCGGCGTTCAACCGCCATGCCGTCAAACGCAGCCGCGGTAAGTCTTGGAACAGACATGGTACTTGCTGAAGCAAGTCCCTTCTTAGCGGCAGAGGCCATGAGTCCTCTGTGAGCATCTCTTGAAGTTCCAGGTACCAAGTCCTTCTTGGCCAATCCGGAGCCACGAGTATAGTTCTTACTCCTCTACGTCTTATAATTCTCAGTACCTTGGGTATGAGAAGCAGAGGAGGGAACACATACACTGACTGGTACACCCACGGTGTTACCAGAGCGTCCACAGCTATTGCCTGAGGGTCTCTTGACCTGGCGCAATACCTGTCCAGTTTTTTGTTCAGGCGGGACGCCATCATGTCCACCTTTGGTCTTTCCCAATGGTTCACAATCATGTGGAAGACTTCCCGATGAAATCCCCACTCTCCCGGGCGTCGGAATGAACACTGCTGACAGTGCTATCACCTGATTTTCCGCCCAGCGAAGAATCCTTGCAGTTTCTGCTATTGCCCTTCTGCTTCTTGTGCCGCCCTGTCTGTTTACGTGGGCGACTGCCGTGATGTTGTCCCACTGGATCAATACCGGCTGACCTTGAAGCAGAGGTCTTGCTAAGCTTAGAGCATTGTAACTTGCCCTTAGCTCCAGTATATTTATGTGGAGAGAATTCTCCAGACTTGATCACACTCCCTGGAAATTTTTTCCCTGTGTGACTGCTCCCCAGCCTCTCAGGCTGGCATCCCTGGTCACCAGGACCCTTCCTGAATGCCGAATCTGCGGCCCATTAGTAGATGAGTACTTTGCAGCCACCGCAGAAGAAACACCCTTGTCCTTGGAGACAGGGTTATCCGCTGATGCATCTGAAGATGCGATCCGGACCATTTTTCCAGCAGATCCCACTGAAAAGTTCTTGCGTGAAAACTGCCGAATGGAATCGCTTCGTAAGAAGCCACCATTTTTCCCAGGACCCTTGTGCAATGATGCACTGACACTTTTCCTGGTTTTAGGAGGTTCCTGACTAGCTCGGATAACTCCCTGGCTTTCTTCTCCGGGAGAAACACCCTTTTCTGGACTGTGTCCAGAATCATCCCTAGGAACAGCCGATGTGTCGTCGGAAACAACTGCGGTTTTGGAATATTTAGAATCCACCCGTGCTGTCGTAGAACTACTTGAGATAGTGCTACTCCGACCTCCAACTGTTCTCTGGACCTTGCTCTTATCAGGAGGTCGTCCATTTTCTTTGAAGAAGAATCATCATTTCGGCCATTACCTTGGTAAAGACCCGGGGTGCCGTGGACAATCCAAACGGCAGCGTCTGAAACTGATAGTGACAGTTCTGTACCACGAACCTGAGGTACCCTTGGTGAGAAGGGCAAATTGGGACATGGAGGTAAGTATCCCTGATGTCCCGGGACACCCTATAGTCCCCTTCTTCCTGGTTCGCTATCACTGCTCTGAGTGACTCCATCTTGATTTGAACCTTTGTAAGTGTTCAAATATTTCAGATTTAGAATAGGTCTCACCGAGCCTTCTGGCTTCAGTACCACAACATAGTGTGGAATAATACCCCTTTCCTTGTTGTAGGAGGGGTACTTTGATTATCACCTGCTGGGAATACAGCTTGTGAATTGTTTCCAATATTGCCTCCCTGTCGGAGGGAGACGTTGGTAAAGCAGACTTCAGGAACCTGCGAGGGGGAAACGTCTCGACTTTCCAATCTGTACCCCTGGGATCCTACTTGTAGGATCCAGGGGTCCTGTACGGCCCCAGCGTCATGCTGAGAAACTTGGCAGAAGCGGTGGAGGCTTCTGTTCCTGGGAATGGGCTGCCTGCTGCAGTCTTCTTCCCTTTCCTCTATCCCTGGGCAGATATGACTCTTATGGGGACGAAAGGACTGAGGCTGAAAAGACGGTGTCTTTTTCTGCAGAGATGTGACTTAGGGTAAAAACGGTGGATTTTCCAGCAGTTGCCGTGGCCACCAGGTCCGATGGACCGACCCCAAATAACTCCTCCCCTTTATACGGCAATACTTCTTTGTGCCGTTTGGAATCTGCATCACCTGACCACTGTCGTGTCCATAAACATCTTCTGGCAGATATGGACATCGCACTTACTCTTGATGCCAGAGTGCAAATATCCCTCTGTGCATCTCGTATATATAGAAATGCATCCTTTAAATGCTCTATAGTCAATAAAATACTGTCCCTGTCAAGGGTATCAATATTTTTAGTCAGGGAATCCGACCAAGCCACCCCAGCTCTGCACATCCAGGCTGAGGCGATCGCTGGTCGCAGTATAACACCAGTATGTGTGTATATACTTCTTAGGATATTTTCCAGCCTCCTATCAGTTGGCTCCTTGAGGACGGCCCTATCCGGAGACGGTACCGCCACTTGTTTTGATAAGCGTGTGAGCGCCTTATCCACCCTAAGGGGTGTTTCCCAACGCGCCCTAACTTCTGGCGGGAAAGGGTATACCGCCAATAATTTTCTATCGGGGGAAACCCACGCATCATCACACACTTCATTTAATTTATCTGATTCAGGAAAAACTACAGGTAGTTTTTTCACACCCCACATAATACCCTTTTTTGTGGTACTTGTAGTATCAGAAATATGTAACACCTCCTTCATTGCCCTTAACAAGTAACGTGTGGCCCTAAAGGAAAATACGTTTGTTTCTTCACCGTCGACACTGAAATCAGTGTCCGTGTCTGTGTCGACCGACTGAGGTAAATGGGCGTTTTAAAGCCCCTGACGGTGTTTGAGACGCCTGGACAGGTACTATTTTTTTGCCGGCCGTCTCTGTTGACATTATCACGTAATTCCTTGAATAAGCCATCCATTCCGGTGTCGACTCCCTAGAGAGTGACATCACCATTACAGGCAATTGCCCCGCCTCCTCACCAACATCGTCCTCATACATGTCGACACACACGTACCGACACACAGCACACACACAGGGAATGCTCTGACAGAGGACAGGACCCCACTAGCCCTTTGGGGAGACAGAGGGAGAGTTTGCCAGCACACACCAAAAACGCTATAATTATACAGGGACAACCTTTATATAAGTGTTTTTCCCTTATAGCATTTTAATATATATAGTCATATCGCCAAATAAGTGCCCCCCCTCTCTGTTTTAACCCTGTTTCTGTAGTGCAGTGCAGGGGAGAGCCTGGGAGCCTTCCCACCAGCATTTCTGTGAGGGAAAATGGCGCTGTGTGCTGAGGAGAATAGGCCCCGCCCCCTTTTCGGCGGGCTTCTTCTCCCGTTTTTCTGAGACCTGGCAGGGGTTAAATACATCCATATAGCCCCCAGGGGCTATATGTGATGTATTTTTAGCCAGAATAAGGTACTATCATTGCTGCCCAGGGCGCCCCCCCCAGCGCCCTGCACCCTCAGTGACCGCTGCTATGAAGTGTGCTGACAACAATGGCGCACAGCTGCAGTGCTGTGCGCTACCTTATGAAGACTGAAAAGTCTTCTGCCGCCGGTTTCTGGACCTCTTCACTTTTCGGCATCTGCAAGGGGGTCGGCGGCGCGGCTCCGGGACGAACCCCAGGGTGAGACCTGTGTTCCGACTCCCTCTGGAGCTAATGGTGTCCAGTAGCCTAAGAAGCCAATCCATCCTGCACGCAGGTGAGTTCACTTCTCTCCCCTAAGTCCCTCGATGCAGTGAGCCTGTTGCCAGCAGGACTCACTGAAAATAAAAAACCTAACAAAACTTTTACTCTAAGCAGCTCTTTAGGAGAGCCACCTAGATTGCACCCTTCTCGGCCGGGCACAAAAATCTAACTGAGGCTTGGAGGAGGGTCATAGGGGGAGGAGCCAGTGCACACCACCTGATCCTAAAGCTTTTACTTTTGTGCCCTGTCTCCTGCGGAGCCGCTAATCCCCATGGTCCTGACGGAGTCCCCAGCATCCACTTAGGACGTCAGAGAAAACATAGCTACTACAAATTCTTATCACCCGGAGAAGACAATTTTATTAATATGCATAACTGGAATATTCTCATAGAACACAATAAAATGGAACACAGTCGATTTGTCTGACTTCTGCCCTCAGTTCCAGCAGCGCTCATTGGGGGTCATTCCGAGTTGATCACTCGCTAGCAGTTTAAGGCAGCCGTGCAAACGCATAGTCGCCGCCCACGGGGGAGTGTATATTCGCTTTGCAGGAGTGCAAACGCCTGTGCAGCAGTGCGCCTGCAAACACATTTTGTGCAAAACAAGACCAGCCCTGTAGTTCCATATCCTGTGCGATGATTGCTGCGACGAGTGACACGGTAATGACGTCAGACACCTGCCCAGCAAACGGACGGTTTTTCCTACCACTCCCAGAAAACGGTCAGTTGACACCCAGAAACGCCCTCTTCCTGTCAATCTCCTTGCGATCGGCTGTGCGACTGAAAGCGTTGCTAGAACCTGTGCAAAACCACGATGCTCTTTGTACCCGCACGTCACGCGTGCGCATTGCGGTGCATACGCAGATTAGCCATTTTTTTCACTGATCGCTACGCAGCGAACAACGGCAGCTAGCGATCAACTCGGAATGACCCCCATTAATTCATCAGCAGTAAAAGCAAACCGCTAATTGGATAACAGATAAATAACCTCCATCTGATTTTACTACAGCCCAAGGTGAAGACAGAATTCCAATTGTTTTGGACTTAATGAGATTGTGTTTCAGCAACATTTGGTCATAAGACTCCTGGGGGTAAATGTAATAGGGTCAGAGTTTGTAAAATGTGCTAGTTTAGCGCTTAACTAGCAAATGTCTACAACTCGGACAATGTAATAGGATGCGGGAATACGCAAGCTCGCGTGTTTCCTGCAATTCCGAAAAACTTGCACAGACCAAACTCACATCCAGATGTTTTCCCATGGACTTTTAATAGCCTTGAACTTTAAACCTCAGAGGTTATTACATTTGTGAGTTGCGGGTCAAACTCGCACCTTCAAAATGTGTGAGCAGGTGCGAGTTTGACTGGTACGACAAACTCAGACCCTATTACATTTACCCCCTGGTGCCTTACAAATAGGACAGTCTCGTGTTTTAGAATATACTTTGTTTGCCACATTGCATATTTGCTCTGGAATGCTCAGATTTTATATATTTGTTTGTAAAAAAAGTCAGTATTTGCTTATAAGACTAATTCTACTCACCTGACCCGCTGCATGACGGGTCCACTAAGATGTGACGGACTTTCTGGTATTTTGGGTCACTTGGACTGACAGTAAGGAAGTCCTGGTTGGCAAGTTCTTGGCACGTGACTCCAGCCCGCAGCAGCAGGGTACTCATAGTAGCCAAACGTTTGGTGTCCAGGTCAAAGGCAAATACTTTTCTGAAATAACATTTTGCACAGTTCCATTTGTGTCCATAGTGTAGAGGAGTGATAGCAACCTCCATTGCACTATTCCTGTATAATACATCAGTACCGAGTACTCCATGCCTATCCAGGAGCTCAATCCCATACACACTTACCCCTTATTCTGTAAAATGGCAGCTAGCTGGCTTGTCTTGTTTCCTGGGGCAGCACAAGCATCAATTACACATGAACCAACAGGAGGATCCAACAGTAATGCAGGGAGGCAACTCGCCTGTGGACAGACAGTGTAGGTGGTGTTTCTGGGCAGGGGGATCAACACATCAGAGGCACATGTGCAGCGGTCATGCTTACCTTGTCCTGCAGTATGAGATGACCAGAGGTGTATAAGGAGTCCTTGTGGAAGTCTGTATTTGGAGGAAAAACCAGCAGGTTGGGGACATGAAGATCCTGAAGGAACCTCTTCCCGGATTTTTGTCCAAAATCGACCAGCTCTTGTATACTATGTGAGAGGATGTTTACAAGTCTACTTAGAACTCTAGTTTTGTAGTTTACAGGACTATAATGACATAACATAGCAAAAATAAGATTTTACTTACCGGTAAATCTATTTCTCGTAGTCCGTAGTGGATGCTGGGGACTCCGTAAGGACCATGGGGAATAGGCGGGCTCCGCAGGAGACAGGGCACTTTAAGAAAGAATTTGGATACTGGTGTGCTCTGGCTCCTCCCTTTATGTCCCTCCTCCAGACCTCAGTTAGAGAAACTGTGCCCGGAAGAGCTGACAGTACAAGGAAAGGATTTTGGAATCCAGGGCAAGACTCATACCAGTCACACCAATCACACTGTATAACTCGTGATAAACTTACCCAGTTAACAGTATGAACAACAACGGAGCATCAGATCAACCCTGATGCAACCAACATAACCCTTATTTAAGCAATAACTATATACAAGTATTGCAGAAGAAGTCCGCACTTGGGACGGGCGCCCAGCATCCACCACGGACTACGAGAAATAGATTTACCGGTAAGTAAAATCTTATTTTCGCTAACGTCCTAGTGGATGCTGGGGACTCCGTAAGGACCATGGGGATTATACCAAAGCTCCCAAACGGGCGGGAGAGTGTGGATGACTCTGCAGCACCGAATGAGCAAACACAAGGTCCTCCTCAGCCAGGGTATCAAACTTGTAGAACTTTGCAAAGGTGTTTGAACCTGACCAAGTAGCCGATCGGCAAAGCTGTAATGCCGAGACCCCTCGGGCAGCCGCCCAAGAAGAGCCCACCATCCTTGTGGAATGGGCCTTAACTGATTTAGGCAGCGGCAACCCTGCCGCAGAATGAGCATGCTGAATCGTGTTACAGATCCAGCGAGCAATAGTTTGCTTTGAAGCAGGCGCTTGTTGGAAGCATACAGGATAAACAAAGATTCTGTTTTCCGGACCCTAGCCGTTCTGGCTACATAAACCTTCAAAGCCCTGACCACATCTAGTAACTCGGAATCCTCCAAGTCACGAGTAGCCACAGGCACCACAATAGGTTGGTTCATATGAAAGGATGACACCACTTTTGGCAGAAATTGTGGACGGCCCTTGGAAATTTCTTCCCTATGTGACTGCCCCCCACCCCTCGGAGGCTTGCATCCGTGGTCACCAGGACCCAGTCCTGAATGCCGAATCTGCGACCTTCGAGAAGGTGAGCACTCTGCAGCCACCACAGGAGAGACACCCTGGCCCTGGGGGATAGGGTGATTAACCGATGCATCTGAAGATGTGATCCAGACCACTTGTCCAGTAAGTCCCATTGGAAGGTCCTCGCATGGAACCTGCCGAAGGGAATGGCCTCGTATGATGCCACCATTCTTCCCAGGACTCGAGTGCAGTGATGCACTGACACCTGCTTTGGTTTTAATAGATTCCTGACCAGTGTCACGAGCTCCTGAGCTCTCTCTACCGGGAGATAAACCCTTTTCTGGTCAGTGTCTAGGATCATGCCTAGGAGAGGCAGATGAGCTGTAGGAACCAACTGCGACTTTGGAATATATAGAATCCAGCCGTGTTGCCGTTACACTTCCAGAGAAAGTGATACGCTGTTCAGCCACTGCTCTCTTGATCTCGCTTTTATGAGGAGATCGTCCAAGTACGTGATAATAGTGACACCTTGCTTCCGCAGGAGCACCATAATTTCCGCCATTACCTTGGTGAACATTCTCGGGGCCGTGGAGAGATCAAACGGCAACGTCTGAAATTGGTAATGACAATCCCGTACCGCAATTCTGAGGTACGCCTGATGAGGTGGATAAATGGGGACATGAAGGTATGCATCCTTTATGTCCCGAGTCACCATAAAATCTCCCCCTTTCAGGCTTGCAACGACCGCTCTTAGCGATTCCATCTTGAACTTGAACCTTTTCAGGTATATGTTCAGGGATTTTAAATTCAATATGGGTCTGACCGAACCGTCCGGTTTCGGGACTACCACATGGTCGAATAATAACCCCCTTCTTGTTGAAGGAGGGGAACCTTGACCACCACCTGTTGAAGATACAATTTGTGAATTGCAGTTAACACTGTTTCCCTCTCGTGGGGGGAAGCCGGCAGGGCCGTCGGTGAGGGGGCATCTTCTCAAAGTCCAGCTTGTATCCCTGAGACACAATATCTATTGCCCAGGGATCTAACAGGGAGTGAACCCACTTGTGCCTGAACTTACGAAGGCGTGCCCCCACCGGGCCTAGCTCCGCCTGTGGAGCCCCAGCGACATGCGGTGGATTTTTGTAGAGGCCGGGGAGGACTTCTGTTCCTGGGGACTAGCTGTGTTGTGCAGCTTCTTTCCTCTGCCCCCGCCTCTGTCAAGAAAGGACGCACCTCGGACTTTCTTGTTTCTTTGTTCGAAAGGCTGCATTTGATAATGTCGTGCTTTCCTAGGCTGTGCAGGAATATAAGGCAAAATAATAAGATTTTACTTACCGATAAATCTATTTCTCATAGTCCGTAGTGGATGCTGGGGACTCCGTCAGGACCATGGGGAATAGCGGCTCCGCAGGAGACAGGGCACAAAAGCAAGCTTTTAGGATCACATGGTGTGTACTGGCTCCTCCCCCTATGACCCTCCTCCAAGCCTCAGTTAGGTACTGTGCCCGGACGAGCGTACACAATAAGGAAGGATCTTGAATCCCGGGTAAGACTCATACCAGCCACACCAATCACACCGTACAACTTGTGATTTGAACCCAGTTAACAGTATGATAACAATGAAGTAGCCTCTAAAAAAGATGGCTCACAACAATAATAACCCGATTTTTTGTAACAATAACTATGTACAAGTAATGCAGACAATCCGCACTTGGGATGGGCGCCCAGCATCCACTACGGACTATGAGAAATAGATTTATCGGTAAGTAAAATCTTATTTTCTCTAACGTCCTAGTGGATGCTGGGGACTCCGTCAGGACCATGGGGATTATACCAAAGCTCCCAAACGGGCGGGAGAGTGCGGATGACTCTGCAGCACCGAATGAGAGAACTCCAGGTCCTCCTCAGCCAGGGTATCAAATTTGTAGAATTTTGCAAACGTGTTTGCCCCTGACCAAGTAGCTGCTCGGCAAAGTTGTAAAGCCGAGACCCCTCGGGCAGCCGCCCAAGATGAGCCCACCTTCCTTGTGGAATGGGCATTTACATATTTTGGCTGTGGCAGGCCTGCCACAGCATGTGCAAGCTGAATTGTACTACACATCCAACTAGCAATCGTCTGCTTAGAATCAAGAGCACCCAGTTTATTGGGTGCATACAGGATAACAGCAAGTCAGTTTTCCTGACTCCAGCCGTCCTGGAAACCTATATTTTCAGGGCCCTGACAACATCTAGCAACTTGGAGTCCTCCAAGTCCCTAGTAGCCGCAGGTACCACAATAAGCTGGTTCAGGTGAAACACTGACACCACCTTAGGGAGAAACTGGGGACGAGTCCGCAGCTCTGCCCTGTCCGAATGGACAATCAGATATGGGCTTTTGTGAGACAAAGCCGCCAATTCTGACACTCGCCTGGCCGAGGCCAGGGCCAACAGCATGGTCACTTTCCATGTGAGATATTTCAAATCCACAGATTTGAGTGGTTCAAACCAATATGATTTGAGGAATCCCAACACTACGTTGAGATCCCACGGTGCCACTGGAGGCACACAAGGGCTGTATATGCAATACTCCCTTGACAAACGTCTGGACTTCAGGAACTGAAGCCAATTCTTTCTGGAAGAAAATCTATAGGGCCGAAACTTGAACCTTAATGGACCCCAATTTGAGGCTCATAGACACTCCTGTTTGCAGGAAGTGCAGAAATCGACCTAGTTGAAATTTTTTCGTGGGGCCTTCCTGGCCTCACCCACGCAACATATTTTTACCACATGTGGTGATAACGTTGTGCGGTCACCTCCTTCCTGGCTTTGACCAGGGTAGGTATGACCTCTTCCGGAATGCCTTTTCCCTTAGGATCCGGCGTTCAAACCGCCATGCCGTCAAACGCAGTCGCGGTAAGTCTTGGAACAGACAAGGTCCCTGCTGGAGCAGGTCCTTTCTTAAAGGCCGATGCCACGGTTCCTCTTGGAACAGACATGGTACTTGCTGAAAGCAAATCCCTTCTTAGCTCCCGAGGCCATTAGTCCTCTGTGAGCATCTCTTGAAGTTCCGGTTACCAAGTCCCTCTTGGCCAATCCGGAGCCACGAGTATAGTTCTTACTCCTCTATGTCTTATAATTCTCAATACCTTGGTTATGAGAAGCAGAGGAGGGAACACATACACCGACTGTTACACCCACGGTGTTACCAGGACGTCCACAGCTATCGCCTGAAGGTCTCGTGACCTGGCGCAATACCTGTCCCATTTTTTTTTCGGGCGGGACGCCATCATGTCCACCTTTGGTCTTTCCCAACGGTTCACAATCATGCGGAAAACTTCCCGATGAAGTTCCCACTCTCCCGGGTGGAGGTCGTGCCTGCTGAGGAAGTCTGCTTCCCAGTCGTCCACTCCCGGAATGAACACTGCTGACAGTGCTATCACATGATTTTCCGCCTAGCGAAAAATCCTTGCAGTTTTGCCACTGCCCTCCTGCTTCTTGTGCCGCCCTTTCTGTTTACGTGGGCGACTGCCGTGATGTTATCCCACTGGATCAATACCGGCTGACCTTGAAGCAGAGGTCTTGCTAAGCTTAGAGCATTATAAATTTGCTCTTAGCTCCAGTATATTTATGTGGAGAGAATTCTCCAGACTTGATCACACTCCTTGTGAGACTGCTCCCCAGCCTCTCAGGCTGGCCTCCGTGGTCACCAGCATCCAATCCTGAATGCCGAATCTGCGGCCCTCTAGAAGATGAGCACTCTGTAATCACCACAGGAGAGACACCCTTGTCCTTGGATATAGGGTTATCCGCTGATGCATCTGAAGATGCGATCCGGACCATTTGTCCAGCAGATCCCACTGAAGAGTTCTTGCGTGAAATCTGCCGAATGGAAGCGCTTCGTAATAAGCCACCATTTTTACCAGGACTCTTGTGCAATGATGCACTGACACTTTTCCTGGTTTTAGGAGGATCCCGATTAGCTCGGATAACTCCCTGGCTTTCTCCTCTGGGAGAAACACCTTTTCCTGGACTGTGTCCAGAATCATCCCTAGGACCAGCAGACGTGTCGTCGGAACAAGTGCGGTTTTGGAATATTTATAATCCACCCGTGCTGTCGTAGAACTACTTGAGATAGTGCTACTCCGACCTCCAACTGTTCTCTGGACCTTGTTCTTATCAGGAGGTCGTCCATTTTCTTTGAAGACGAATCCTCCTTTCGGTCATTACCTTGGTAAGGACCCGGGGTGCCTTGGACAATCCAACGGCATCGTCTTGAAACTGATAGTGACAGTTCTGTACCACGAACCTGAGGTACCCTTGGTGAGAAAAGGCAAATTTTGGGACATGGAGGTAAGCATCCCTGATGTCCCGGGACACCATATAGTCCCCTTGTTCTTTGCTATCACTGCTCTGAGTGACTCCATCTGGATTTGAACCCTTGCAAGTGTTCAAATTTTTCAGATTTAGAATAGGTCTCACCTAGCCTTCAGTACCACCATATAGTGTGGAGTAATACCCCTTTCCTTGTTGTCGGAGGGGTAATTTTATTATCACCTGCTGGGAATACAGCTTGTGAATTGTTTTCAATACTGCCTCCCTGTCGGAGGGAGACATTGGTACAGCAGACTACAGGAACCTGCGAGGGGGGAAACCTCTCGACATTCCAATCTGTACCCCTTGGATACTACTTGTAGGATCCAGGGGTCCTGTACGGTCCCAGCGTCATGCTGAGAACTTGGTAGAAGCGGTGGAGGGCTTCTGTTCCTGGGAATGGGCTGCCTGCTGCAGTCTTCTTCCCTTTCCTCTATCCCTGGGCAGATATGACTCTTATAGGGACGAAAGGACTGAGGCTGAAAAGACGGTGTCTTTTTCTGCAGAGATGTGACTTAGGGTAAAAAACGGTGGATTTTCCAGCAGTTGCCCTGGCCACCAGGTCCCATGGACCGACCCCAAAAAACTCCTCCCCTTTATACGGCAATACATCTTTGTGCCGTTTGGAATCTGCATCACCTGACCACTGTCGTGTCCATAAACATCTTCTTGCAGATATGGACATCGCATTTACTCTTGATGCCAGAGTGCAAATATCCCTCTGCGCATCTCGCATATATAGAAATGCATCCTTTAAATGCTCTATAGTCAATAAAATACCGTCCCTGTCAAAGGTATCAATATTTTTAGTCAGGGAATCCGACCAAGCCACCTCAGCTCTGCACATCCAGGCTGAGGCGATCGCTGGTCGCAGTATAACACCAGCATGTGTGTGTATACTTTTTAGGATATTTTTCAGCCTCCTATCAGCTGGCTCCTTAAGTACGGCCCTATCCGTAGATGGTACCGCCACTTGTTCTGATAAGCGTGTGAG